>NC_056738.1:167091600-167136600 GCF_019279795.1 Protopterus annectens
TTTTCTGTAATCTCAGTAAGTTGATAAGTATATTCAGAATAAATTTATTGCCTCAGCATGATTTACATATCAGTCAATTTACCTGAGATGGACAGCAGTCAACATATTTACAGGTATAGGTGGAAGAAAATCTACATGATGCTGTTTGCCTTCAGAATTACTTGTCCTTGTGAGGCAGCCTAGAATTACTACAAATACTACTCAAATCAAACTGAAACAGATAACTCTGGCAAGCCTACTAAAATTATTTTGGAAAGCTACTATAGAAGTATCAGTTATCCTACCATATTTTAAATACCACAGAAAGGCTGATACCTAATAAATAATTTGTTAAGGGTTCCATCTTTGTTTTCATTCTTGCCTGTCTTCCTTTCTCTTTTACCCATAACCCATTATCTCTTCCTCTTATTTATCGTCTTCCATATATCCATTTTTTTTGCCTTTTTAAAAAACATTTTTCAATTGTTAATCAACATACAGAATGGTCTGAGAGAAAAAAAATCATCCCCTATGTGACAAAAGGAGGTACTGCCAGCACAGCTTGCTGGACATTTGTAAATATTATATGTCATCTGTGAATGTCAAACTAATTTATATAAGATGCTCGTGTTACAAATGCATTACAACTGTATGTCATGTGTATATCAAATTGCTGTGTATAGATGTTTGTGTTGAAAAGGTATTTGCTGTGTTTAAAATGTATCCACAGTGTGTCCTACTGGAAGAGAACAGAAATGTACATGCACTTCTGTAACTGTTTAAATGTATATATTTTAACAGTGGAAACTGGAATAAAGGGAGGTTAACCTCATTCCAGTTAACTTTAGAAAAATATCTGAAATTAAATTACTTTATAGGCTAGGCCATAAAGATGTTTCAGTGCAGCTAGAGACACAAAGTATGTACTAGGAAGCTTTCTGTATTGTCTCTGGGTGAACTAATTGCTACTTTAGAAGCATGAAGGAATGCAATTGTTTTATGACTTCCGGCACCTGCCAAAGATTTGAGAAAAAGCTGTTGTATGAGTATTTTTACAAGTAGATGCTAAATACTGACAGCTTCAGCAATGGGGGTTTTGCCTGGGAACTAGATGTCAGATGACAAGAATTAATATCATTCTGCAAGCTATCCCAGAAGTAATATTTTAGATATTATTTTGCAAAGTCTCTTAGTGAGACAGAGCATTCTGCAGTCTATCTCGGACCTGACAAAACAACAAGAACCATTCGCCACATCTGCCTTGCTCTATTAGTAAGTTTTTTGAGTATGCTAATTCTCGTATATACTGTCAGGAATATAGTGAAGCTTAGTTTATTCATTTTCTTTATTTATTCAAGATGGTCCTTCAATGTTGTTTTAAATATTCCCTGTGGTTTTGAACTCTGATGTCAGTGTGAATATATACTGAGTATGTTCTTGTTCTTTTATTATTTATTATTAAAAATATTTAAACCTTTCATTGTGGCTGATCTGTGTAGAGATATTTAAGTTTTGTGAGTACTTGCATATTTATTTGGTGACACTGTGTGGACCACTCCTAACAGCCTTGCTCTTGGTCAAACTACCCTTTGTATTAGTATTAATATTACACAGTAAGATTGGACATCCTTTGTTAAAGGCCCTAAAGTAGCTGATAAGAAGTGACTGGTGGCAGTGGTAACTACCTTATAGTCCGGAAAGAAGGGGGCATAGCTAATAAACCTGAGCCAGCTTCTCCCAGGTGTGTATGTGTGTGTGTGTGTGTGTGTGTGTGTGTGTGTGTGTGTGTGTGTGTGTGTGTGTGTGTGTGTGTGTGTCAGCTACTAGGGTAGGGACACAAAGTGCTGGTTGCACAAAGAGAGTGCTGAAGGCCTTGGCTTGGTCACTCAGCTGAGATCTCAACTCCATAGCTGTGCCAGTGGGGAGTCTTATTGGGGATCTGGAGAAAGAGAGACAAACCATCTCCAGACTGATTGTGGTCTCTGTGTGCTCTTTACGGTGTGTGTGTGTGCGTGTGTGTGTGTGTGTGTGTGTGTGTGTGTGTGTGTGTGTGTGTGTGTGTGTGTGCGTATGTACCTGTTATCCTCACAGTGAATGTCCCCCCACAGGTGCCAGTGGTGAGAATTGAGGCTCCTTGATTACTGGTCCACAGGAGGGATATCCACGCCACATATTGGCTGGTAGTGGTAGGTCATCACACCTTAATCCTCATTTCTCTAAGTCTGTTCCTATAACTGGAACATCCTTTATCCTTGTTTTTATTATTCCATTTCAACAAGTATAAGTCTTGTCACTCTAAGCATGCAATTATTTTCCTTCCTAAACTTTCTGCCTCTACCATGTCATATAAATTTAACCACACTGAAATCTTCTGCCAGTTTGCAATGTTGGTTAAAAGGATTATTTACTCACAAGTTCTGGATTATATTAACAAACATGGGCTATTAGACAGAGCATAGAATACTTCATAAAGGTTTAGTAGGCAGACTACTATTTACAATGTTACATACCTAATCTTTAATAGCATGAGTAGAGACCTGCTTAATGTTTATAGGTTTGACTTTGACATTCATGTTCTGTAAAGCAAAGTTAGTAATCTAGGCTAGGCATATAATGTATTCAAATGGCACCACAATTTCTTATCTGAACACACATTTCAAGTCATCTAAGGGTCATCTTTCTCAAATATGAGTGCTTCTAAATTTCATTTTAAATAAAGCTTTGTCCTGGGACTGTTCTTTTCATCTCTCTTTCTAAACTACCTTACTAGAAACCTAAATAAGATCATATTTACAATATATATAAAAGACATGCTTGTCTTGAAATGGAAAAACACATCTGCTTTGAAAAAGACCTGCAAAGGACTACACCATTATTTGACAGTTGCAGCACCAAAACAATCAACCACTCAGTTCAAAGAAAAATGTCATAACCACATTTAGCACTATACAGATTCTCTTAATAATCCCATCAACCAGGCTCTTCCTTAAAACAAAAATACCTATGGATCTTGCTAGCTCATTCAGTCTCTCTCTTTTTAATGTTATGCTGAATCATTTGTTTGCCTAAACATTGCTATACAATATCTAACTTACTTACCAAAGAGGTTGACCTCAGCCTTGTTAAAATATCTAACTTACTAACCCTAGAAGCAACAATAAAATAGGACCTTTATTTGCTGATTGTCAGGCTTGAACACTACATCCAGGTGATCTACTCACAGCAGTGCGTTACTACAGAAAGCTATTAATGAAATATGCAAATTCAGCTTTCTGGACATTGATAGAAAGTACAATTACCTATTCCTACAGGAGATCAACTTGTTATCTGTGACAGAGAGACAGCGACTCATCATTTGTATTTAAGTAGCTCAGTATGGAATAATGTCCTTGGCGGCCACGGTGGTGCAGCAGTTAGCATTGCTGCCTGACAGCAAGAGGTTCTCTGGTTCAATCCTCAGCTGGGGTGCCTTCTGTGCAGAGTCTGCATGTCCTCCCTGAGGTTGTTTAGGTTTCCTCTGGGTGCTCTGGTTTCCTCCCAAAGACATGCTGTAGGTGGATTGGACACTCTAAATTGGCCTTAGGCATTAATGCATGCATGTGTACCTTTTCTGGAAGGTTGGGCACTGGGTTGGCAATTTGACACTGTAAAACTCCACCGCCAATCATGAGGAGACAGATGATGTGCTGTGGTAACCCCTAAACGGGAAAAGCCAAAAGAAGAAGTATGGAATAATGTCCTTCCTGCGGCCAGTACTATTTGTTAAAAAGAACAACCTCAAATTATATATTCAGGGTAGCCTCTGTCTAACAAAGCCATACTTTGGCTTTTCTGTAGGTGAAAATATATATATATTTTTTTTATTTTCAACCTAGCTTATAAGAATCAACTGACAGAAGAAGTTAGAAATGAAAAAAAAAATTATTTTAAGTTTCCAAGCAAAACTGAAAATTATCCTAATCTGTGCATTATAAAAGCTTAAGAGATATAGATTAGAATATTATATCTTGTTGACCTGTGAGTTTTTACCAGGCATGAACAAATTTATAATTGTCTCACATGACATTATGCCTGTGCATTTTTGTAGTTCTATGCCTGTTTAAATGATGACCAAGTGTATCGCTTTTTCATTTTTCTGTTGTTGTGTCCATATCTCTGTGAAAACATATGTTATCAGCATGTTTCTTTAAGTTAGTATTTTCTCTAAATAAAGACTATATTTTTTGCCTTGGATTCAAATCATACCTGAAAATTTATGGCTATGTAGCCAGTTAAAAATAAATAAATTAAATAGAATGGGTAATAGTTCTAATAAAACATGCTGATGTACATGTATATGAGTCTTTCTTATTAGCAGATAGCAATACTATACATAACTCTGAAGCTGACTTCAGCTGAAGGAAATGGTTTCCATTATACAATCACAGGCATTTTTCAAGCAGGCATATTCCCATGATTTTGTTCCATTTACTCTTCCATTTAACCTTAGTGCCACATGTTCTATAATACATTAATAACATCAAGCATATAATCTTGGAGAACATTAAATTTTTCTGTACAAAATCCACAGAGACATTACAGTTTTTCTTATATAATTATCATTTTCCATTGGTGATTAAGGTATTACTGCCCTGACAATTTCCAGATTTGTAAAGTTCATAGCCCAGTTATGCTTAGTTTGGAAGAGATGGACTGCATCCAGCAACATGATTCATATGTGTTTGCAAAAGGAATTGTCTGTGAGATATGTGCTTCTCCAAAGGTGTTGCAGCTGACCACATGTGCTGTAGGTGTGTATTTAAAAAATGCAGATGGAGGAAGTCTGATCTGTATTTCAGTTTGAAAAATATAATTCATTCCAAACGAAGGCAATGAATACTAATGCAGATCTATGGAAGACGTTTCCAAGAAGAAAGGATTACAAGACATGTTTTGTTGTGAACCATATCAAAACATATGTTCATGGAAAAAAAGGCACCAACTCATTTTTGACACCACAGCCCAGTGTATGCTGTCTTTATTTGTGAGTACGTGTGTCTGAAAACTGATTTACTGAAAAAAAAAGAATTGGGCAAATCAGTTCAACAGAAATGTAAAAAAAGTAAGGTAAATCGCACTAATTGTAATAAATTCACCATTCACCTTTCACTGCTGAAAAAATAGTCAGGTAAATCAATTCAAGAAGAATGCATTAAATCTAATGGAAGTCATACTGAATGGTGTTAAGTTCAACATATCTGGATTATCTAAAAGCTAAGATTTATTTAATTTGTTAAAATATCACTTCTTTAGGGGAAATGCAATAGAGCTAACACAAAACTTTTTATTGTATGCATATCACAGTGCGATACACACACTGGCGCGAACAGTTTTAGATTCAGTAGCGCAAACACATGCAGCTAAGGCACCTTTTGTGCAATGCAAATTTTGCTTAATTAGGTGAATTCTATGCAGATTAACCAGGTGGAACAATCCAACAAACTATAATGCATCTGTGTAGGCTCCATGTCCATGTCAGTAATGTACATAGAAATTTTCCACATACAGGAGTCTACAGTGAAAGAAGGGAATGTAAAAGTCCACAAATATGGACATAAGTCCCCTGTAAAAGTAAGATCACATGAATAAATGTACAAAACATGCATTGTGGATGTCTGAAAACAGCAGGGATTATTTGAAATTAATAATTTCTTTATTTTTTTAAATTTCCACATGCTTGAGCTATGCACAGCATTGTGCAAATGCATTACATCCGAGTGACGCCTCCAGGTGCATCTGCAGTTAACTCCTACTGCTCCTCTAGGCGTCAAATATTACTTATGCATATTTGCATTAATAATTCCAAAACCATGCTACATACAAGGTTTAAAAATATTTTATCTTGAAGCATACATGATGGCAAACACAATTGTATTGATATTTGACCTCTGTCAATGAGTATTTGTTAGAATTGTAAGGTGATAATTTAATTTTTAAAGGCTCAGGCCACGTCCACTAGGAGTTAAAGGTACATACTCAAAATAGTTGCACTGGAGTGAATGAAAAATAAAATAATTTGTAAAATAACACTTATAAATATACTTCAGAAAAATGTACTGTAAGACCTTGTATCAGATCTGTACAATTGTGCACTTGTGCTGTTACCCAGTTTATCGGGCTATGAACTATGTGGTTACCAGGCTGTCAGCACGAATATTAATCAAATGAGAGGTAAATGCCCTGGATTTGTTGAATCACTAAAGGGATTAACTGTGTACAGATATTCACTTCATTTAGGAAGAGTGTTCAGGCCCAAGGTAACCTTCTAGGAGCTACATGAGCTGGAGATTGTAGAGTGCTACATAGTGGAGGTGGACAGGGACATATTACAAGAACTCAGTGAGCTCTGCCACCCTCAAATCAGAGCCACAGCTAACAGAGGGGAACCCATCCCATTGGAAACTAAGGTATGTGTACCCCTTAGAATATTAGCTACAGGTACTTTTCAAAGACCAATATGATGGGGGTGTCACAGGCATCTGCATCCAGGATACTCCACCAATTCCTGGATGCTATGCTCTTACATGCCAGTGAGCAAATATCTTTTCTCCTTTCCCCTGAGATGAGAGCCAGCATTATGCAACAGTTCTGCCATGTAGCACAGTACCCTGAAGTACTGAGTGCTATAGATTGCATTCATGTACACATCAAGTCACCACCTGATGAGAAGGGTAGAATCTATGTTAACCACAATGAATACTACTCCATCAACTGCCAAGTTGTGTGCATTGCCCAGGGGATTATCACAAATGTGCGTGCTAGCAACTCTGGCAGTTATCACGATTCCCATATCTGACACACATCACAGCTGTACCAGATGTTTGCTAGGGAGGGACATCCCACAGGGCCATTTACTGAGGGATACTGGCTATGGCCTGGAACCATGGATGATGACACCCCTCAGAAATCCACACACACCCATGGAAGAATGCCATAATGAGGCACTTGTACAAATTAGGAACATCATAGAGAGTGTGTTTGGGCTTCTGAAGTCATGATTCAAATGCTCAATATATCTGGTGGAGCCCTACAGTATACACCAGTCACATGAGCACAGATATTCACAGTATGTGCTATGCTACACAATCTGATCCTGAGGAAACAGCTACAACAGGATCAGCAAAGAGGAGGGATACACAGCCCCTCACCAGTGCCTAGGTCCCTACAGCCACAGTCAAAGAAGGGCTCGGAGGAGGAACTCTCTGCTGAAGTCCCTGTAGGCAGATGTAGGGGTACACACTGGCTTTGGCTAAGAGACAATGCATAGCACATTCACTGATAACATAGGGACATAGGGCCTAACACCTTACTCCTACTCACATACATATATTAAAATGAATACCAGTGAACTCACACATCCTGTACATATCTATGTATTGGCTGTATACTGCTTGCATCAGACAGAGTCAGACTTAACTACAGTTAAGTCAACCGCTGCATTTGCAAGGTAAGTCTATAGCCTACACAGGACTCTAGAGGATTATTAGGCTACATCATTGTAGCTATGGACCTGGTACATTATGCAAGTAACTATAATGAGCTATTTGGATAAGCATGACATCCACATAGGACTACAGATACCCATTCTACTATCATGTCTCCATTTGTAATCAGTAGGCCTCATGCATGGAATATTCATGCAGTCCTACTGCAACAGATTACTGGTACATCATTCAAGTGAGATGTTAGAGGGTGAGGTTAAATGATAGTCAGACTAGTGTGTATCCTAGCAGAACATGGGTTTTGTTCCACCACCCCTCAAAACAGCAGTGTCCCCCTTGTAACTGCAATAACAGTAACTCATCTATGCTATATGAGCATTTCACACAGTTACTACACCACACAGTCTCAGGACAGTAATACAGAATTTGATCCTACGTTGTATGTGTTAGGTAACTGAGGAATAGCAATGTACATATTTATACAGGTGACTGTGTGATAAATGATCCCCTTTCTGTTAAGCAGCTTCTGTGGCTCAAAGAACTAAGGCAATTAGCTTGTGTGCTTGTGTTCAGGGCTCTAATCCAGAGATATCCAGATATTTTGGATGTGAAGTAGTAATAAGTTGTGTTTTACAGACTATGACTCTGTGTGTGCCACACTATTATTAACCTCCTTCACAAATTAATTACACATTTGTGCACTGTGATGCATATGTAAGACATATTTAAAAAGTCTTAGTCGATTTGTGCAAAGCACAGCAGTGCGGAAAAAGGTTCAGAGATCACACCGTGTTACAAACATAATCCCAGCCTGGAGTACAGCTAGGTGTGGGTTGGAGTCAGTTTATAAAACAGTATGTCTCTGATGTAAGCAATGTATCTCCCATTTGCACACTGCTTAGCAACGTGCAAACCATCCTAAAATGTCACCACATATACCCATACACTTTCTTAAGCTGAGCACAAATCCGTTGCTCATCACGCAATTTATGAAAAAAAATCAGTGTATATCTATACACACACACACACACACACACACACACACACACACACACACACACACACACACACACACATATCTCTCTCTCTCTCTCTCTCTATATATATATATATAAAGATAGATACACATATACATATGTGCACACACATACATAGACACACACACACAGACACACACACACACACACACACACACACACACACACACACACACACACACACACACACACACACACACACACACACACACACACACACACACAAATACACACACCTATGTATATATATATCACATTTCTATACATATATATATATATATATATATATATATATATATATATATATATATGGGTCTACTTCAGTAGACCAAAATCCCACTTACCTGACTTTCAAAACACCAAGACAAAAAACCCAAAACTCCAAAAGACCAACCACTCAGAACAGCAACAGTACAACTAGGGGTAAGTAACCTCTTGGCCAGCATGTTGAGCTTTGCCCCTTACCTCCACGGTAGTGTGATCTCAGAGTTGGTACATGAGTGGGTTTTCTTTGCTTCAGTTTTAGTGTGTTTGCAGGGTTGGGCGAGCAGTTACTTATCTGTAGTGATCTATAAGTATTCCAAGCGGTTGGTCTTCTGCAGTTTCGGGTTTTTCTTTTCGGTCTTTTGAAAGTTGGGTAAGTGGGATTTTGGTCTACTGAAGTAGATTTATACATACATATATATATATATATATATATATATATATATATATATATATATATATATATATATATATATATATATATATATATATATATATATATATATATATAGATATATATATATATATATATATATATATACACATACATATATCTATATATAGATACATAGATATCTAGATAGATAGATAAAGATAGATATAGATACATAGATATAGATATATGTATATATGTGTGTGTGTGTGTGTGTGTGTGTGTGTGTGTGTGTGTGTGTGTGTGTTTATCTGTATTGCCCTACATACCCACATCAAGGAGAGTAGAGCTGCACTATTACACATATAATGTTGGACAAAGGACCAGATATAAGGGCTCAACATTAGATAATACACTTACAAAATGTGGAAGTTACATTTGGAGGACTATTGGGACATCTGAACATTTCTGCCAGTCTTCTCTCACATCATGTGTAAACAATGCTACATTTGACAGCAAACAAGAATTTAGTGTGAAACACACATAAATCTGAGTCAAACATGTGTAATTGCTGTAAACATCTGGACAGTGGAGAATCATACCACATCTCACTAAGACAGCATGTGGAAACCTTCAAAATGTATGGCACAGTATATGAATATGTATTATGAAGCCATGTGTTTGTATCTATGCCAGCAACAACACCCACATTCACTGCAGCCCTCTGTGTCTGCTGGATTTCATCACACATACATCAACTGAATAAGTCGTGTAATGTATAATGTTGTGTGCTCACTCATCAACAGAGAAAAATGGTGTTGGCCATAGGCTTGCCCATCCAAATACAAACAGACACATACGCCCAAAATGGGTACGTTTGTCACATAGCTAGGCTACAAAACAGTTATTTGACTGCTAGGGTACTAGATGCAAATGACAGAATAAGCAGTGTGACTGCAGGCCTCCCATGCTGTTCAGCACAAGGCTTGATTATGTCCTCTATGATTAGTTCACCTCCAATCATTTGTAAAGCAGGCTTGAGCTGTGGCATGTGGAAGAAGTACTGTGATCTGCAGTAAAAAGGTAGGGTTTCTAATCTCGCTCCAACCTACATGGCGTGTGTAAGGCTAGATTGGTAGGGGCTCTAATCTCACTCCAGTCCACTTGCTGTGTGTGTGAACTGGCATGGGTTTGCTCTTTTTGGCCCATGTAGTTGATGCAGGCCTCCAAACTATTGCCCTCAACAAGGCCTGCTGATGTATCTGCCATAAAATTACCTAAAGCTGTGTTAATGTCAGACTTGAGCCATGGTGCATGCATTAAATACTGTGATCTGTAGTGTATAAGACTAAATAGATAGGTGTTGTAATTTCACTCCAGTATAATTGGTGTGTGTGTGTGTGTGTGTGTGTGTGTGTGTGTGTGTGTGTGTGTGTGTGTGTGTGTGTGTGTGTGTGTGTGTGTGTCTCCCCATAAAGCAACTGTGAATCCCTAGCTGACTTCCAAACTGGCATTGGTTTGAACTTGGAGGCCCTTGCAGTTGATACAGGCCTCCAAGCTCTTGTCCTCCTCAAGGCCTGCTGATGTCATCTGCAATAAGAGTACCTAAAGCCATGCTGATATCAGACTTGTGCTATGGCATGTGCATTAAGTGCTGTGATTTGTAGCTTGCATGATGCTATAGGTAGGGGTTCTTATCTCATTCCAGCCCCCTTGATGTGTATATGGGTGAGTGTGTATCTCCCCAAAGAGCAAGTGTGACATCCAAATTGGCATGTGTTTGCATTTTTTGGTTCTTGCAGTTGATGCAGGCCTCCAAACCCTTGCCCTTCATAAGGTCTGCTGTTGTCATCTACCATAAGATTACCTAGAGCCATAACAGTTTCAATCTAGAGCCATGGCACATGCATTAAGTACTGTGTTTTGTAGTTAAGTAGGAGTTCTAATTTCACTCCAGCCCACGTGGTGTGTGTGTGCACTACAAAACAAGTATGAGTCCCACACTGACTTCTCAAACTGGCATGCTTTTGCACTGTTTTGGACCATTCAGGTGATGCCGGCCTACAAACTCTTGTCTTCCACAAGGCTTATAAGATTACCTAAAGCCAAGTTAATGTCACACTTGAGCTGTGGCATGTGTGTTAAGTACTGTGTTTTGTAGTCTGTAAAACTAGGTGGGTAGGGTTTTTAATCTCACTACAGCCCACATGTGTGTGTGTGTATGTGTGTGCGTGTGTGTGTGTGCGTGTGTGTGTGTGTGTGTGTGTGTGTGTGTGTGTGTGTGTGTGTGTGTGTCTGTGTGTCTGTGCATCTCCCTCCAGAACAGATGTGAATCCCAAATATGCATGGTTTTGCACTGCGTTGGGCCTTGCAGGTGATGCAGGTCTCCAAACTGTTGTCCTCCTCAAGGCCTGCTGATGTCATCTACCATAAGATTACCTAAAGCCAATTTAATGTCAGACTTGAGCAGTGGCATGTGAGATATGTTGTGTGTTCTGTAGTCTGTAAACTTAGGTAGGAGTTCTGTTCTCACTGCAGCCAAATTGGTGTGTGTGCTCTGTAATCATTGATAGGTAGTAGTACTATTGTCACTGTAGCCAACTTGGTGTGTGGCTGTTAGTCAGAGTATTCTATATCAGCCTATGGTATCATAGGATCATAGGAAGTTACTATGCTAATGGCCCTAGGACCCTTACAAGGCTAGCTAAGTTCTTACCCTTATTTCAGCAATCAGCACCTATTACCTCTGTCCAAGAGGGACATAGGTGGGACCATCAGGGTGAATTTATGGTGAGTCATCCAATCACCCAGATTGAGTTTGAAGAGGGCCAATGAGGTGCTCTGTTTAACATCAAGTGGGAGTCTATTTCAAGGGTGTGGTAACTTCTGGGAAACAAATTTGTCCCTCCAGCAGGTTTTATTAATGTCACATACCAGGTAAAGGACTTTAGAGTGAGTAACCTGTGTACCATTTGACTTATGGATATGCAGCATTTCCAATAAAGCAGGGTCATAGATTGCCTTGTATGCAAGGCAGAGATCACCCCTGAGTTGTCTGTATGTAACAGAATAATGTGACAGTAAATTCAGATTATCCTTGTAGGACAGATGCTGAAGACCTTGAATTTTTCTTGTGAGCAATATTTGTGGTCTCTCTAATTGCTGCAGGTGCTTGGAAAGGTACAGAACAAAAGGGGTGTGTACTCAATTATTGGCCTAATGAGGGAAGAGTACAGGGAGGTTGTCCGTAATTATGAGATGAGCAAAATAGAATGCCCTTCTTACCACTGTGGAGACATGGTGGTCAAAGGCAAGGTAGCTTTAGGATCTGATGAAGTCTCTGGATAAACGGAGACAAAAGCACTTATCTACTGGGCTCTAACAATAATCTTATGTTATCTTGAGTGGAATTGTGTCCCCAATCTTGTTGCCGGACTTTATTTGTTTAAAGGTAAGGTAGCTGTCGACCTGTGTGCCCAGGTCTCTCACCACTGAGGGCGTATGTAAGGTGTTGCTATTGATGTGGTATTTAGCAAGAACATTGCTAATACTGAAAAGAAAGATAATACATTTTTGCATTGAGTTTAAGGCCATGACTTTGGCATCAATCATTTGTTTTCTTAAGACCCTCTTCTAGGATGTTGACATCATTTGAACATTCTATGACCACTCCCAATTTGCAGTCATCATCAAACTTTGTCAGCCACAGACCTTTAGTTTTTGCTTGTACTTTGAAGAAATATGTTCCAAACAGTAGAGGTCCCAGGACTGAACCTTGTGGAACACCACTGGTTACAAGTCTGCTGTTAGAGGTCGATTCCCCTATTTTGACTATATGAATTTGAGTCAGTTAGTGACCCATCTAATGATATATGGGTTGATGCCTAGTTCAGTGAGTTTGTCAATGAAGCCTGAGTGGGGGATAGTACCAAACACCTTGGATAAGTTCAGGTAGGCTGCATGCTCAGATTTCTCCTCATCCAGGGCCTTGGTGACTGTCTTGAAGAAGTCTATAATGTTTCATAGGCATTACATCCCTTTGACAAATCCAAACTGAGTAGGGTCAAGTGTTTGGAGATTACCTATATCTTTGTTGATAAGGAACACAATGATTCGCTCCATGGCCTTCTAGATAAGGCTAGTCAGGCTAATAGGTCTATAGTATAGTCAGTGGACACACCACCTTTGTGCAAGGGAATAATGGTGGCCATTTCCCATTCAGCTTGTACGAAGCCTGTGCTTAGACTATGATTGAAAAGGATACTCAATGGTGTTGCAAATTCATGTTGGAGCCCATGTAGGATGCAGCCTCAGATGTTATCAAGTCCCATAGATGCTATGTTTTTGGCCTTAGACAGGGCATTTACAACTTACTTTTTAGAGATACAAGGTAGGGGCAGGTGGTAGGGATGTCATTGGTTATGTGTGGTGGGAACAGGAGAGTGAGGTTTTCACAGAACATATAGGCCAACTGATTAGCTATGTCTACAGGCTCAGTATATGTGGTATCATTAACTACAAGTCTAGCACAATCTGCATCTTTCCTTTTAAGTTATAGATGTAAATATAGAATGCCTTGTGGTTGTCCTTTGTTGAGGAAGCTAATTTGGATTCATGGTTTGCTTTGGAGGACTTCACAAGATGTTAGTATTTCCAGTTTAAGAGTGCTCCCTCCCTTTTACTTTTAGCAATTTCATCCTTTTATTGTAAAGCCTGTTAATGGCAGTTGTGAACCAGGCAGTATTGCTCTTCTTTGAGGAGCTTGTTTTGGTCTTATCAACTATGGCTGAGTCAATGCAGTTATACAGGTGTCTGTATAAAGCAGTGGTGTAGAACTCAGCACAATTGCCAGTTCCATCTGAGGGAGGAGGTGCAGTCAAGCTATTTATACCATCCTGTAAGAGATTATAATCTGCTTTGGAGAAGTTTTTTAGTTTAGTTGCTGCTGGGGGGATCAGGTGTGATAGTTACTTCAAATGAGACCTATCTGTGGTCAGATTTCACCAGGGAGGACCTCACAGTGGGAGTTCTGTAGTGGTTCCCTCATATCGGTAAGCACCAGATATGGGATCTTGGCTCCCCTTGTGGGGGTGTCATCCAGCTGGTCCAGGGCATTGGAGTTAACAATGTTGAGGAACCTTTGGGTAAGTGAGTTTGGGCACAACTAATTTAAACAATCAATGGATGGGTAGTTAAAGTCACCCAAAACCATGGTGTTTGGATGTATCTTGATAGACTCAAGTAGATTCCAATAAACAGAGTGGGTATCCTGATTCATGGAGGAGGTCCTGTAGCTGGCAATGACTTGAATAGGTGTCTTACCAACAGTTAATTACATCTGAAGTGTCTCCAGGCAATCATATTGTTTAACCAATGTGGAGGTATATTTATCTTCAATGAATATTTATACACCTCCTCCTTTAGTTTTCACACCTTCAGTTTGAGGTCTGAACATGTGGATGGAGATGTAATCTGGTATGGCTGGGGTGCTCTCCACAGCCTTGAACCAGGTCTCTGTGACTGCACAAATGTCTGCCTCTTACAAGGTAAGGACTGCTTCCAGTGAGTGCAGTTTCATGTTGAGACTCCTAGAGTTCAGAAGCATAACCTTAATGTTGTTTTTAGATGGGGTTTTTACATTGGGAATTTTTTCCTTGAAACACTGCCTAAAAAGGGCATTTATATCACGTTATCGAAAGATGAAAATAGCGAATGCTATTTCATCAGCTCCAAAACATTTAAACATGAAAATATCGAACATTCAGAACAGCAAATTTTTTCCCATGGAAAAAATTTGCTGCTCCGAAACACATACACACAACACAAGCACATCAAACAAACAGCAACCACACACATACACTTAAATTCCTACATCTAACGCTATACTAAGCTAAACATACACTACTATCTACCCACTTACCTTAACCCAAACCCTAACCCTAAGGTCCGTCACTATTGCACACTCACCTAACCCGCTCCCTAACCCTAACTCACTTAAACCGCCCCTAACCCTAAAGTCTGTCACTATTGCACACATGCCTAACCCCCACCCTAACCCTAACTCACTTAACCCACCCCTAACCCTAACGTACAAACAATCGCACACTTACCTGAACCTAACCCGTAGCTTTCCACCACAGTGCTAAGAATAGCGAAGCCACAGAAACGGCCAACCAAATTCTTTCCTGAGGAAAGAATTTGCTGTTCTGCAGCTTCGCTATTCTTAGCGTCCACTGAATAGTGTTCGATATCAGAACATTCGAAGTTTTAATACTTCAATGTTCTGATATAGACCCTAAAAAGGCACTATGGGGGTGGCAAGAACCTTATCTAGTAGCCTAAATCCCAGTGGTGCCAGATGATGACCATCTCTGGCAAAACATCGAGGTCTGTCGATCATGTCATCCCAGGCTGGAAGATAGTGGATCCCCTTAGAATGGCACCAGAAGCTAAGCCAATTGTTGAAGTCAATCATTTTCTGTTTGTATTGAGGCATCATCCTCGGTGATGGTAAAATGCTGCTTAAGGCTAGGGACATACCTGCCTGATACACTTAGTCTGAGAGCTCAGTCATGTCTCTCTTCATACAGTCCAGAGAGGTACATCTGAAGTCATTCACACCAACATGGACTATGACAGAGTCACAGCAGTACCTGTTCTTGAGAGACTTGAATGCATGTGTGATATGGCTTATCCTGGAACCTGACAGATAGCTGACCATGACCTTTTCCTTATCAAGCCTCGTGAGAGGGACATCAGTGTGTTTCACAATGGAATCACCTATGACTAATATATTTGGTTTTGTGTTTTGTATTAGGGGCTTGATGGGGAGACACTGGTGAGTGAGCTATTATGTGTGATGTTCTCTGTGTGGGAGGTATTATATGCAGCATGCTTGTGTTTGGGAGGTGTCTGGTGTGAAGGTATTTTTCTGGTAAAGACCTCCACATATGCAGGTATGTTGGATGTGGGTTTGGGGGGAGTAGGAGGTGAGGTGTGCATGTTGGCAACCCACTCATTCATATGTACTGGCTGATGTGTGGGAGAGCATGGATTCAAGGTTCTTAATATAGTTGCATCTCTCATACATTGTGTTTGTGTGGAGTAGGTATAGAGGGTTGGGGACACTGTCCACCTCTTCAACACACACTGCTAATGCCATTAACAATAGGTTATTGCTTATGTATACATCACAACACACCATGGTTAGGCAGTGGCCTGACAGATGCTTAAATGTCAGATGTTATTACCTTTATGGTGCATTCTAAAGTAAAACAGTACCTGACAGTGTGGGATAACATGACAGATTGAGTGCTCTGCTTTGTAGGCATATGGCACTTTCCACAGCCATAATTCTGTTATTCGTCAGGGTCGCAATAGCAGACTTATAAATGTGACAATTTACAACTCTAGCAAAGTAAGGGCCATGCTGGTACACCCTTGGGGTTGACAGCCTCAAACACACTCTCTATAGGAACTCTTTGCAGTGCAGATGTGGATGTCTGTGCATGCACAGAAAATGTGTTCAGTTTTGCAGTAAGTACTTTGACCTTGCAAGCCTACAATACCTGTCAAACAACTAGACAGTAAATGGATGTTGTGTGCAATAATGCAGGATTACAGTTTTGTGTTCTGGGAACCTAAATGTACAGTTTGACATACCTAGGATATGCTGGAGGGACAGGAACATCTCCCAAAGGTAGCCACTCCGCTGCAGTAGGTCTCATATCCATGTCACGCAGATCATTTCCATTATGCTGTTGAAGGGCAGGCTGCATGAGTTGCTGTGCAACTGTTACCTAACACTGATCACTGCCACTCTGGACCTTGCTAGACCAACTTTAGACATCTATGTCACCTGACATTGAACATTATATCGTGATGCAGCAGCTATGCTCCTAATCATCATCATGTTAGTACCCTAGTCAAATCCTATGAACCTCGAAACACATGGCATAATTCATGCAAAACTGAACCGATTGGTCTGGTTGCTCTTCAAGGCATCTATGTGGAAAAGAGTACAACAAGCCTACAGACCCTTGTATCATCTGGGGCAAGTGTGTGGATCAACAAACAGGCTGTGGCCTGTTTCGTATTTTGGGATTGGTGCTAACGTTTTGCTTTTGGTGAGAGGAAAATAAAAGGAGCATTATATCCCAGCATTGTGATGCCATGGTGAGACCAGCAGTGGTAGTAGCTGGACAGTAGCCATTCTTGCAACTCCCTTCTTTTCAGCATTCTTCACAAGGTAATTCTTTGTTTTCAGTAAGCACTGCTTGATTTGTTTCTAACCTAAAAATAACTGCCTAAATACTCCATCCTTAACTTTTTAGGGTGTAGGTACTAGTTTCCCCTCCAGTGTTTGGCAGTGCTCTGTACAGACTCAGACACCTTGATTGGCATTTTTCTTGGGAAAGCATGATGGTATTTATTCCAATACCAAGGTGCACACAGGACAATTAGCCTGCAGTGACAAGCACTGTCCCCATAGTGCATAAGTTCATAGGTTCATAGGTAGGTACTAGGCTATCAGCTCTGGGGCCTATAAAAGCCTATCCAAAAAATTTCCCTGGCTTTCGCCACCCACAAAAGTTATTTTCCTGCAACCCTGTCTAGCAGAACTTCAGAAGTCATCCCCAGGGTGAATTTCCTATTTCTCATCCAATTATTGAGATTTTTCTTAAAGATGGCTAATGAGGAGCTTTGCTTGACATGCATGGGTAGTCTGTTCCAGAGCATGGGAAGTCTCTTGGACAGGAATCTATCCTTCCAGCATGTTCTGCAAGGTTTAAGTCCCTGGAGCATGTGGCTCGGAGGGATTGGGTTTTCGTTAAGTGTAGCATGTCCAACAGATCAGTGTTTGACATGGCGTTGTATGTTAGCCAGAGGTTGCCTCTGAGTAGGCAATAAGCGATGGAGTAGAGATGGAGTTTTTTGAGACGGTCTGTGTATGGCATCTGTCTGAGGCTGGTAATCCTCTTAGTGAGGTATTTCTGTAACCTTTCTAGTTGTTGTAGATGTCTTGCGAGGTACATGCCAAATGGGGCATTGTACTCTTTAATGGGTCTGATGAGGGATGAGTAGAGAGGAACAATGACCTTTTTTTTCTGGAGGTGAACCCCTTTGTGATGAGGTGTGCCATGTAGAAGGATTTCCTGACTACTATGGTGATGTGATTATTTTTATTTATTTATTTATTTAAATTTGTTGACCGGGAGTGTCTGACTGGACGTGGGTCCATTTTCAGCGGAGGCCCGGGGAGAAAAGCTCCACAGTAAAATGAACAGACAGTAGTTACATTGGATTACATAGCGATTAACAATTTAACATAGAAATTACTTACAACATATTTACAGATGAAGAACATAGTACATCAGTAGACAAATAGAATCTTTATCTGTGAAGTACATAACAGGCATTAATGAATGTAACAATGAGAAGTTCCTGCTGTATAATAAGTACTAGGCTTATGAGCATCTGAGCTTGCTATAATCAAGATAGTTATTGGAGTGGAAAGAAAGGTAGTAGATGGATGGGATGGATGATATTAGAGTGGGAGTTGCAAGGGCATAGCCAGCATGTTTTTAGGTGCGCTTTTAATAAAGTTTTGAAATTGGTGCATGATGGTATAGAGGTAATTGTGGGTGGGAGTGAGTTCCATAATTTGGCTATGACGTAAGAGAATAGTGCTTCACCAGCAGAGTTATTGGCTTTAGTGATCTGCAAGTGATTTTTGTTGCTGGATCTTAGTGGTCTGGTGGTGCAATAGGGTTGGAGTAGATTCTGGAGGGATGGGACATTTAGTGGATGGTTTACTAGTTTGTGGGCGAGTGAGAGTTGATACCACTGAAGGAGGTGAGGGAGTTCAAGCCAGCCCAGTTCAGCAAGTGAGAGACAGTGGTGACTACGGTAGGATGCCCTGTGGCAAATTTGGCGATTTTGTTGTAGCAGGTCTCTAGCTTGTTTAGATCACATTGCCTTAGGTTGGTATATACTGGAGAGGCATAAAGTAGGGTGGAGATAAGGTGGGAATTTGCTATTGAAATCTTTGCTGCTTTGGTGAGAAATTGTTTATTTCTGTATAATGCTCCTAGTTTTTGTGGACTTTTTATGGTCATGGATATGTGAATGTCAAATTTTAGTTTATTGTCTATTTCCACTCCTAGCAATTTGGTGTGTTCAGTTGGGTATATAGTGGTGTTGTCTTTTGCTGTGATGTTAAAGTGAGAGTTGTTTTGAGTATGTCTGGTGGGTTGGAAGATGAGTAGTTTAGTTTTGTTTGGGTTGAGTATTAATTGGGCATCGGATAACCATGTTTCAACAGAGGAAATGGCTTCCTGTGTGACTTTTTGCAGTTTGGGTAGGGACTGGGCTGAGCAGATGATGGTCGAGTCATCTGCGTATTGGATGAGTGTGCCATGTTTGGTGGCAGAGGCTAGATTATTGGTGTAAACAGAGAAGAGTAGGGGTCCAAGGATGGATCCTTGGGGAACCCCTACGGAGACAGGTAGTTGGGGAGATATGTCATTCTGCTATACAATGGATTGTTGGCGGTCAGACAGGTAACTCTGAAACCAGTTGGTGACTGATTGTGAGAAGGATAGGTTATTGAGGACAGAGATAAGTTGTTTGTGTGGGACCATGTCAAATGCTTTAGGTAGGTCTAGGAAAGTAGCAGAGGAGAGATAGCCATTGTGTTTATACTGAAGGATAGTGTTAGTAAAGGAGAGTAAGGCAGTGGTGGTGCTATGGTTTGGTCGGAAACCATGCTGAGTACTGGAAAGGAGGTTGTTAGTAAGGAGGTAGTCTGAGACCTGAGAGTGTATGCATCTCTCTAGTATTTTGGAGAGTGGAGAGAGAATAGCTATGGGGCAGTAATTGGTTAGTTCTGCAGAGGGTCCGCCTTTGTGGAGGGGAATTATATGTGAGACTTTCCACAATGTGGGAACATAACTTTCTGACAGAGATCGGTTAATCAAGATGGATACTGGGTAGGCCAGAGCATCAGCTGCGATTTGTAGGTATTCACTTGGGAGGTTGTCTGCTGCTAATTTGGTGGATTTAAGTTTAGTTAAGAGTTTTTTATGTTAGAGGTAGGTACAGGAGAAAAAGAGAAGGCAGTGGGGAGATTACTAGTTGAAGGTGTGGGTTGGAGGGGAGGGAGGTTGTGTTGTTTAGCTAGTGATAGTATGGTTTGGGTGAAGTGTGTGTTGAATGAGATAGCAATATTTTCTGAGGAGTGAGGGATGTTAGGAGGAGGGGTACTGCCTTTACCTGGGTGGAGGATGGAGTTTATGGAGGACCAGAATTGTTTGTGGCTGTGTTGTGAGGTGTCTAGGGCAGACTGGTAGTATTGGAATTTGTCCTGTGTTATTAGCTTTCTGACTCTATTGCATAGTTCTAGGAATTTCTGTCTAGCTGAGGGGGTTTTGGTTTTGCACCAGTGCTCCCAGGCTTTATCCCTGTTTTTCATTTCTGACATAGTGGTTTTCTGTAGCCATGGGGAAGGTTGTGCTTTGGTTCTGGAAAATCTTATGGGGGCATGGTAATTAAGGATGTTCAGGAAGGTAGTATTAAAAAATTCAACTGCGTCATCTAGACTGAGGTACTTTAGAGTATGCCAGTTACATTCTTTGAGGGTTGAGATGAATGTGAGTGGGTTAACGTTTATTTTTTTATGTATTTGACGATAGATGACAGGTTTAGCTTGGTACAGATATTTATTGAGTAGGAATGTTGGGGAGTGATCACTGAGGCTATCTGATAAGCAGCCTGTTATATATGACTGGGGGTTCTTACTGACTAATATCCAATCCAGGGTAGTGTGCTTGCTGGAGTTTTTATTTATCCTTGTTGGTGACTGGACTAGTTGGGTGAAGCCATGAAGGTGTACATGATGGGTTGGATTGTTGCCAGAACAGGCTTGCCAGTCAATATTGAAATCACCTAAGATGATAGTTTCTTGGGGGAGATGGTGGGTAGACCAGCTGAGGAGGTTTTCTTGTGGAGGGATGTTTTGGCCAGGTGGGAAGTAGCATCCAATTATGTTGATGGTTTTGTTTTGGTTAATTTTTAGGTTGGTATATATTATTTCTTCATTGCCTATTTGTGGAGCTGATGATTTTAAGATCTGGATGTTTAGATGCTGTTTAAATATTATAGCAACACAACCTCCTTTTTTGTTTAGCCGGTCTACTCTTAGTATGCCGTAACCTGTAGGGAGTATTTGCTCACTGGTAATGTGAGGTTTTAGCCAGGTTTCTGTCAGGATGACTATATCTGGGGAGTACAAGTCTATGGTGGCATGGAGTTCATGGACTTTGTTGGATATACTTCTAATATTTAGGCTTAGTAGAAGGAAGTCACTTGGCTTTCTATTGGCTGTAATATGGGAGAAGTTGTGGTTTCTAGTCTGATTATGAGGATTGGGGTTGGAGATGGTAGGGCCAGGGTTGGGGTGGATGTCTCCACTTAGGGCTAGTTTTGATATGCATGAGATTATTAGTTTTCTCAGTTTTTGAATGTGTTTGTTTATAAGGGAAACTTTATGATTGTGCTCTGTGGGTAAAAGGTATGGTGGGAGGGTTACTATGTTAAGTTGTAGGGATGCTTTATGTTTGAGTAATATAGTTGGTAGAATATGTGGGGGTGCATAGGGATGGTTCTTGAGCTGGTGGGAGGGGAGCTGAGTATGGGTGAGACATGAGTGGTGGTGTGAGTAGTAGTACAGTGGTAGTGGTTGAGTGGGGGAATGATGGAGCTTTGGTAGGATGTAAGATATGCAAGGAGAGTGCATACAGTGAGAAAAGGAAAGGTATGCTTGTACATGTTAGTTGAGGAGGTGTGATAGTAGAGGGAATATGGAGGAGGTAGTGTTGGGTTAGCGCTGTGGTTGGCTATTGGAAAGATGGGAGGGTTTGAGTGCAATAAAGGTGGGACCACTGGGGGCGGGAGGGAATAGGGGGCAGGGTGGGGAGCGAAGCGGGTAGAGACCCTGTTAGGTTCTTGTATGAGGGGCTGGAAACAATCACAAAGCAAAGACAAGTATGTGTTAAGAAACAATCACAATTGACCAAGGACTGCTCTGAAACTGTAAGTCATTTCTTACTTTCTCAGGTGGAAAAACAGGATAACCTTGTATCAGTAGGCTACTGTGGTCATAGTTTAAATTAACAAACACACAGTATTGATCAGTTATGGATACTATTTGCTTATCAAAGGAGAGACTACTGTCCACCTGCATCCCAAGGTCTCTTATCACACTTTTGGTGTTTAGTAGGCTACCGCCTATGTGGTAGTTCATGGGTACAGTGTTTTTCCCAAAGGTGATGACAATGCACTTCTTTGCATTGAGCTTGAGGCCATGACTTTGACACTAAACATCAGTCTCAGTGAGGCCCCGTTATAGAATGTCCACATCATTAGGCGATTCTATTATGGCACCAAGATTGCAGTCATCTGCAAACTTTATTAGCCAAAGACCTGCTGTACTACCCTGGACTTCTGAGAAGTAGATGCTAAACAGGAGAGGACCCAGGACTGAGCCCTGTGGTACTCCACTTGTCACTGGTTTGAAGTTGGATTTGGAGTCGGCTACTTTCACTGTGTGGGTTCCGTCAGTGAGCCAGTTGGCCACCCATCTTGTGACATTGGGATTTATGCCCAGACTAGTGAGTTTATCTATAATTACAGAGTGGGGGATGGTGTTGAAAGCCTTGGCGAGGTCAAGATAGGCTGTGTGCACCACCTTACCCTCATCTATGTCTCTGGTGACTGCTTCAAAGAAGTCAATCAGGTTTAAGAGACATGACCTACCTTTTACAAACCCAAATTGAGTGGAGTCCAGAGTTTGGAGGTTACCTATGTCTTTGTTTATAAGCTCCAAGATGTACGTTCCAAGGCCTTGCAGACCAAGCTTGTCAGGCTAATGGGGTGGTAGTTCTCGAGGTCTGTGGCTTTGCCCCATTTGTGGAGTGGGATAAACATCGCTGTGCACCATTCAGTAGGCACAAAGCTTGAAGTGAGGCTGTGATTGAACATGGTACTTAGGTGGGGTGTCAGTTTGTTCTGTAGTTCATGCAGAATGCAGCCTGGGATGTTGTCAGGTCCCATGGATGCTGTGTTCTTGGCATTGGAGAGTACAGTCTTTACTTGTGCAGCCATGATTACAGGTCCTTTGCAAAACAGATATTTGTGACATTGATTGATATTCTCAATACAACAGTTTAATCAATAAAATAGGGTCTGTTACCATGGATATGAACTTTCCTACTGTGACCATTGCCACCTTGGTAGATATGGGCATCTTGAGGCAATGTAGAACTCACCTCATGTTTACTGACAACCAGTTCATTTTCAAACAAACTCATATGGTAGCTGAGAGACGTATTTACACAATGTCACAGGAGGCAAAGCTCTCACATGACTGTAATCCTAATGTCAATAAGGTAGTCAATAGTACACATGCAGCACCCATCACACACACAGTTCAAAGCAGACATATGCTGAGGCACTGAAATGTAACCTTCATAATTCATAAAGACCTCATAGACAAAGTGCAGATAACAAATACCCTCAGTAGCCACAAATGCACTCTGTAAAAACAACACACATATCAACACATATAGCTACATCTTATAGAGGCTCAGCCTATAAGCCCATAAGGCAAATCACCACACAATCCAACATTCTAGTCATTGGAGACTCCATTTGAGATGCACTGATGTCCCTCTCACCAAGCTGAGTAAAGAAAACAATATAGTTAGTTGCTTATCAGGGGCTAGGAACAACCACATTATGCATGCACTCATGTCATTGGACCACAAGTAACACAAACGCAACATGTCAGAGATGCAACTATATTAACAGCCTGGAGTATATGCTCTCTCACACACCAGTCAGTGCATATGACAATGAGCAGGTTGTCACCATACACACCTCACCCCCACTTCATCCAAACCCACATTACACATACTTACATATGCAGAGGTCCTCACCAAAAACATACATAAACACCAGAGACCTACCATACACAAACATAAGCATGCTACACATAATACGTCCATTGCAGAACACAACACACATAATGGTTCTCGCACCAGTGGCTCACCTGTCAAGCCCTTAAGGCAAAACACTAAAAAAATATATTAGTCATAGGTGATTCCATTGTTAGACACACAGAAGTCCCTCTCACCATGCTTGAAAAGGAAAAGGTCATGGTCAGCTGTTTTTCAGGTGCCAGGATCTGCCATATCACACATGCACTCACTGATCACAAAAACATGCACTGTTGTGACTCTGTTATAGTCCATGTTGGTGTGAATGACTTGAGATGTACCTCTCTGGACTATATGAAGAGAGACATGACTGAACTCTTGGACTATGTGTCTCAGGCAGGTATGTCCCTAGCCTTAAGCAACATTTTATCTTCACCTAGGATGATGGCTCAATACAAACCGAAAATGATTGACCTCAATAATTATCTTAGCTTATGGTGTCATTCTAAGGGGATACACTATCTGTCAGCCCGAGATGACATGATCAACAGAACTTGATACTTTGCCAGAGATGGTCTTCATCTGTCACCCCTGAGATTTTGGATACTGGCCAAGGCTCTTGCCACCCCAACAGTGCCCTTTTTAGGCAGGGTCCCAAGGACAAAATTCCAGATGTGAAAATTCCATATAAAAACAGCCTTAAGGTTATGCTGCTAAACGCTAGGTGTCTTAACATGAAACTGCACTCACTGGAAGCAGTCTTCACCTTGGAAGACTTACACATTTGTGCAGTCACAAAGACCTGGTTCACGGCTGTGGAGAGCATCCTAACCATATCGGGCTACACCTCCTTCCACACATTCAAACCACAAACTAAAGGTGTGAAAACTAATGGAGGTGGTATATTGATATTCAGTACAGATACATACACCTCAAGATTTGGTTAAACAGTAGGAATCCCTGGAGATACTTCAGGTGGAATTAACTGTTGATAGGACACCTATTCAAGTCATTGCCAGCTACAGAACCCCTTCTGTGAATCAGGACAACCACTCTGCCTATTTGGATCTACTTGAGTCTTTCAAGATACTTCCAAACTCCCTGGCTTTGAGCAAATTTAACTACCCATCCATTGACCGGATAAATTACTCGTGCTGTAACTCACTTACCCAAAAGTTCCTCAACTTTGTTAACTCCACGAGGGCTTGCAATGTCCTGTATCTGGTGTTTACCAATATGAGGAGCTACTCTAGCACCCCCACTGAGAGGTCTTCCCTAGTGAGATGTGCCACAAGTCAGTCTCATTTGAAGCAACTATCAGACCACCCCCCCCCCAGCAGCAAAGAACCTAAGCCACTTCACCAAAGCACATCATTACCTCTTACAGGATGGTATAAATAGCTGTACTGCACCTCCCCCCTCAGATGGAACTGGCAAGTATGCTGCATTCTACACCGGTGCTTTATACAAACACCTGTTTAACTGCACTGACTCGGCTCTACCTGATAGGACCAAAACAAGCTCCGTAAGGAAGAGCAAACCTGCCTGGTGGACAACTGCTGTTAACAGGCTTTATAATAAGAGGAAGAAATTGTTGTCTAAGAATAAGAGGGAGTGAGGCCTAATCTGAAAACACTCCTTACTCAGCTTAAACAAGCCAATATGACTTCTTGTGAAGTCCTCAAAAGCAAACTATGAATCCAAATTAGATTCCTCAGCTAAGGACAACCATAAGGCATTCTTTAGTTACATACATTACCTAAAAGGACAGGGCCAGATTTGTGCCAGACTGGTGGTTAATGATACCACATATACTGAGCCTGTGGACATAGCTAACCTGTTAGCTGACAGGTTCTGCAAAACCTTCACTCCCCTGTCCCCACCACATGTACCCCATGACAACCCTACCACCTGTCCTCGCCCTTGTATCTCTGAAGAGTAAGTCATAAATGCCCTCTTGAAGGCCAAAAACACAGCATCTATGGGACTTGATAACACTCCCAGGCTGCATTCTACATGGGCTGCAACAAGAATTAGCAACACCACTGGGTACTCTTTTCAATCATAGTCTAAGCACTGGCTTCATCACAGATGAATGGAAAATGGCCACCATTACTCCCTTGCACCAAGGTGGTGCTTCCACTGACCCCATAAACTATAGACCTATTAGCCTGACTAGCCTTATCTGCAAGGCCATGGAGCAAATCATCATGGACCTTATCAATAATTATATAGGTAAGCTGCAAACACTTGCCCCTACTCAGTTTGGATTCGTCAAAGGGCGATAATGCCTGTGAAACATTGTGGACTTCTTTGAGACAGTCACCAAGCTCTGGGACAAGGGGAAATCTGTGCAAACAGCCTACCTAGACTTAGCCAAAGCATTTGACACTATCCCCCCACTCAGGCATCATTGGCAAACTTGCTCAGCTAGGTATAAACATTTATATTATTAAATGGGTCACTGACTGGGTCACTGATAGAACCCTTTAGTTAAAATAAGGGAATCCAACTCCAACAGGAGACCTGAAACCAGTAGTGTTCCACAGGGATCTGTCCTGGCATCTCTACTGTTTGAAACCTAGTTCTCTAAAGTACAAGTTAAAACTAAAGTTCTGTGGCTGATAAAGTTTTGTGATGACTGCAAACTGGGAAAAGTCATTGCATCTCCAAATGATGTCAACATCCTACAATAAAGTGTTACATGACCCATGATTTATGCTAAAGTCATGGTCTTGACCTCAATGCAAAAAAATGTACTATCATCCCTCTCAGTAAGTGTGATGTTCATGCTACCTACTGCATCAATAACAAAACTCTAAGTATGCAGTCACTGGTGAGAGGCCTGGGCACACAGGATGACAGTAACCTTACCTTTGATGACCATGTCTTCACAGTAGTAAGAAGGGCATTCTATATTGCTCATCTCGTAAGAAGGCCATTGCATCCTGAAAATAAAAAAGGTTATAACCTCTCTGTACTCTCGCCGTATTAGGCCAGTGATGGAATACAACGCCCCTTTTGGTATGCACCTTTCCTAGCACCTGCAGCAATTGGAGAGGCCACAAAGTTCCTCACATGGATAATTCAATGTCTACCGCATTATTCTGTTTCACACAAACTATGCAAAGATGATCTATGCCTTGCTTATAAGGCAATCTTTGACCAGGTTTTATTGTAAATGCTGCATATTCACAAATCAAATAGTACAAGGTTACTCACTGTAAAAACCTTAACATGGTATGTGACAGTAATAGAACATACTAGAGGGTCAGATTTGTCTCCCAGAGGTTACACATCTTTGGAATGGACTTCCACTTCATATCAAACAGAGCACCTCATTGGCCCTCTTCAAACGCAATGTTGGCGGCACAGTGGTGCAGCGGTTCACATTGTTGCCTCACAGCAAGAGGTTCTCCTGTTCGATTCTCGGCTGGGGTGCCTTCTGTGCAGAGTTTGGATGGTCTCCCTGCATTCATGTGGGTTTCTCTGAGTACTCCGGTTTCCTCACACGTTCTAAAGATATGCAATTGGAGCATTTCTCCCCGGGCCTCCGCTGAAAATAAGCTCTGTAGAACCTAGTCGGACTTTCCCGGTTAACAAATGTTAAATAAATCAATAATAAAAATGTGGACAATTAGATGTGTAACCATAAATTCATCCCGGGGGTTCCATCTGTGTCCCTCTTAGACAGGGGCAATTGGTGCTGATAATGGAAGTAATGGTAGAACTTGGCTAGGCTTCTAAGGGCCCTAAGGTCATTAGCCTAGTAACTTCCTATGATCCTATGATATGACTCAGTCATAGTCCATGTGGGAGTACATGACCTGTGACATACCTCTCTAGACTATAAATAGAGATACATATTTGAACTCCCAGAAGACATCTCTGCAGTCACTGACACTTGACTTAAAGCCACAGAGAGCACACCAACAGTGCAAGGTTATTATACCTTGCACACATTTAGTCCAGCTACTTCACAGGCAGGGAGAAAAGGTGGAGGTGTCTCTATGTACATTAAAACTAAATATACTTCAGGGCTGGTCAAACAGGACAATGCAATTGAGCTGCTCCAGGTTCAAATCACAATAGGCAAAATCCAATACTACTTCCATGTAAGCTGTAGGCCCCCTTCTATGACCCAGGAAACCCATGCCATGTATTTAAACTTATTAGAAACACTAACCATCCAACCGAATACTATATGCATGGGTGACTTTCATTATCCCACTATTAACTGGGAATCCTATACGACACCAAACATGCAGAGATTCCTGGATTTTGTAAACACACAGTCCCTGGGCCAGATAGCCAATACACCAACCAGGAGTGCAACCTTACTGGATCTGGTCCTCACCAATATGGGAGAGTCATGCACACACACCCCTACTGTAATGTAAGGTCTGGACATGGTAAGGTCTGAACACAAATTGGTCTCCTTTGAAGTAAAAACAAAACATGGATCCCCAGCTAAACATGGAATATTCAGGAACTACTCTAATGCTAACCTCCAGCTGTTAGGTGATAAACTAGCCAAATCTCAAGCCCCCATAAAGACTGAGAACACTGCGGCCTATGCAGAAGTATTCACAGAAACCCTGTATGAGCATGTTAATAGCTGCATAGAGGCAGCTGTACCCACCAGGAAAAAGTACAGAACTAACTCAAAAATCAAGCCACCTTGGTGGAATCACCAGAATGAATAGGCTGTATAACAGAAGGAAGAAACTCATGGCAACACTTAGGAAGTGCAGCACACAGCAGGATACAAAGTAAACCAAAAAAATCAGAGGACAAATGAAGTCTACCAAAGCCAGATCTGAGGTAAGTTCGGGCCTCCAGGCTAAGGGCAACTACAAAGCATGCTTCAGCTATGTCCGCAACCTCAAAGGTAAGACACAATTGTGCGCACATCTCATTCTAAATGGAACCACCTATAATAAGGTTGAAGATATAGCAAACCTCCTGGCTGATAAATTGAGCCCCAACTTTACCCCTCTCTCCCCCTCAACCTTCCCTCAGGAAATACCATCAAATATCAGTACCCCTGCTATCACTAGGGAACAGATCCTTAATGCTCTCTCTAAGACCAAGTACACTGCATCAATGGGCCCAGACAATATCCCAGCATGCCTTCTATATAGCATGAAACATAACCTTTCAGGGCATCTGGAATTAATATTTCACTGTAGCCATCAAACAGGCTTTGTGCCTCATGAATGGATTACAACAACAGTCATCCCTCTGCACAAAGGTGGGCCATCTACAGACCCTGGAGACTATAGACCCAGAAGTCTCACTAATCTGATATGTAAAGCCATGAAAATAATTATCATGGAAATCATCATTAGAGATGTAGTAAACCTCCAGACACTGGACCAAACCCAGTTTGGTTTTGTCAAGGGCAGATCATGCCTACCTAACTTGGTGGGCCTATTTGAGAAGCTAACCAAAGCAATGGATGAGGGAAAATGGTTCACACTGCCTACTATGTCCTGACAAGGGATGTGACACTATACCCCCATCAGGCATTTTTGACAAACTCAAAAGGTTAAGAACAAATTAGTATGTCAGCCAGTGGATAGCCAAGTGGCTCACAGATAGGACCCTGGAAGTTAGCACTAGGGAGTCCACCTCTACAAAGAGACCAGTTACATGTGGACTCTCTCACAAATCATTCCTCAGAGCACTCCTTTTAGGCATTTACTTCTCTGAAGTCATGGCCACTGTCAGTGGTCTCTAGCTGACTAAATTTGCAGATGATTGCAAATTAGGAGCTGTCGTTGAATCCCACACTGACAAAAATGCAATTCAGTAGGGGCTGACACAAACATACAACTGGTGTCAGAGCCATGGACCAACACTAAATGCCAAGAAATGCATAATACTATCCTTTGGAATGTTGTCCACTCCTGGTAACTATCATATTGACAGCACACCTCTAACAACTGACCCAGTAGTTAGAGACTTAGGTACACACATATCTAGTCTTTGACTCTCATGTGTCTACCGTATTGGGGAAATAATTCTATGTTGCACAACTTATAAACAAAGGTATGGCATGGAAGTCCAAATAAATAATTTTTCTAGTGTAATTGGCATTCATCAGACCTATCATTGAGTGCAATGACACTTTTAGTGTGTACCTAACCAGGCATATCCAACAAATGGAACATCCACAGAAGTTCCTCAGTAAACCAATACAGGGCATATGTAAAATGTCCTATGCAGACCTTGTCAAGGCCCTATTCCTGTATTCTGTCTCCTACAGGCTTTGGAGGAGAGATGTACGCCTGCCATAAAGGGGATTGTCAGACCTCACTGTGGACCTTCTGCATATCCATGAAACAACTAGCACCAGAATTACCCATTCTATAGACCTACACCTTGCCTGTGGTATAAATAGGACATGCAGGAGAGACAGTTGTGTATCCCAGACACTACATCCTATATGGAACAGGCTTCTGATCCATGTGAAGCAGAGTTCTGCCCTAATGCAAATCAAGTGCAAGTCACACAACTGGATGGGGAACAGGACAATGATCCCTGGTTTGGGACCTATGTCTCTAATGGACACAGGGAAACTGTAAAGGATTCATCTCCCAGAGCCCTGCTTGTAAATGTTTCATCTCCCAAAACCCTGCTTACACTTATCAAGGGAATCAGACCTTGTCAGAGATTTGGGATGCATGGCTAGGCTTAAAGAAGTTCTTGTGTTCATTAGCCTAGCAAACACCTATGAAACCATTAACCTATACTGCATTACCTTTCTGATGACATTTGTCTTCTGTGCTGACATTCAATCCTGTGCTCTGACGCTGATGGATTGATTGTAGATGTGCACCCATAGGTGTGTCCTACACAATCCTGAAAGTGAAATGTACATCATGAGACACATTTCATTGTGTGACTCCACAGTCCTTACAACAGCATCCATCATAACCTCACACATTATTATACTATCCAAATTATAAATGGCAAAGTACAATATCTGTAAATGACCAGTACAAGTAGCATGTCAACAGCTCCAATAGAAGAAAGGAATTTATACTAATGTAGGAAGGGAACCAGGAAAGATGTACCATGGAAATGTTGTGTGTGTGTCTGTAGGTGCCCTCAATGTGACATTGGTGTGTGAGTGTCTGCATGAAGACAGCCAAGTTCATTGCTAGCCCTATGTGTCTGTATATCGGACAGCTGTGAGACATGCATGGTAGAGCTGACAGTTCATCATCTCCACCTTGAACATAAGAACTGGCTCTTCCTGGAGTTGCACTGGCACCTCCACACACCTGGTCAAATGCTGTGCTACTACCTGAGGGTGAACAATGTCTGCTGGTCATGTGTCCTTCACAGGAACACTAAGGAACATGAGTCCATGACCTGCTATGTCTTGGTATGGATAGCACACTCCCCTCTGGAGCAGTAGATGTTGCCACTATGGGAGCCTGATTGTGCACGGCCATGTTGACTCTCAGCAGATGTAATTGCTAACCTATGCCCATGAGGTCGATGCTCAACTCCAGTCATTCCATCACAGACAATGTGTGTTCCAAGACAGATAATGTGTGATCTGTCTCAGACTTACCTATTTCCACTGTGTCAGCCAACCAATCCAGGGTATCAGCAACACTGTGGAAGCAGTCACGGATGTCAGACTGTGCTGCATCCATAACCCTGAGTATTCATCAGGAGTTCCTTTCTGAATGTGCCTGTGCCTCCATGATGGCCCTAAACATACACTGAGTAACCTGTGATGAGAGACCTGCAACAGGTGGTGGAGGGACAGCCTTCCTACGAGCACCTCTATCGATCTGCCTGTGTGGAGCCTCACCAACAGTTTGGCTATGGCCAGTGTCAACACTCACTGAAGCCACAGTAGCCACACTTCCCTGTTCAATGTCCCCACCTTTCGAATGTCCAATATCTGTGGCCTCAGGGGACTGCCTATGCATAGGCATACTGGCTGTGTAACACCAACAAAATAGCAGTGTACTATTACAAGTGCTATCAAAGGAAGTAGCCAGGAGACCTGTGTACCTAGTTATCACACAGCATTATACCCTTGGTGTACTCTACATCCTCTGTATGTGTAACAAGGCTGCAGATCAATGCCATGTCATCAGTACAGTTCTAACAAAGGCTTACTGATGTAATCCCCATTCTCCCCAGTATATTCAAACATCTGCATAATGTCAGAAACAAAATGGATACATACCTGATGGAGTACAAATCTCCTCTGTTGAAAACTACTGCTATGCAACTAATGTGTCAATGAGTTAGACCTAAGAAGTAACTGTCATACACACTGGTTTGCCTATCTAGAAGTTTGCCTTTTCATGATGGTACTCATTAGTAGTTGATTGCATCTGAACCAGTCTGTGGTTCAAAAATTTTAAATGCACCCTACACAGCTGAGTTGCAGTATAATCAGCCAGTCCCATGCAACTACTCAACAAGATATAAGGTCTCAATGTAGATTCCATCCCTTTCTCACATGCTGGAGTAAAAATTAGTGATGTAAAAATAAATTAGCACAGAGAAAATAGCAGCTACTTGTTACATACAGATGTGTGTGCTCCAGTCTGAAGCTGTTGCTGCTAGCAATAGGCATATACAGAGAGGCAGAAGACTTTGCAGTACAACAACACAGAAGAGTAACTGTGGACCTGTGGCAGGCTTGATGAACAGCCAAAGCCAGATTGATGACACTCATCCCACTGAAAGTAAGGTATGTGTTTAAGGTAAGTATATTAGCCAACTGTATCATTAACAGAGTAAAAGACAACATGCTTGGTGTGTCCTAGAACAAGGTAGGAGGGACAGTAACCATTATTTCTACCACTTGAACAACTGCCAAGTCATGCGTTATGTCATGGCAGTCATTTGGAATGTGTGTGCTGGCAACCCTTGTTTCTAGCATGACCTCCATATATGTATGTTACTTGTATAGCTGTGGTTGTCTGTAATATCACTGGCAAATCATTGTGGACTGCAGTCTGATATTACTGGGCTACATTTGAATTAAATGCACCCAGTTCCTCCGGGAATTCATGTTAATACATAACCTGACATTCTAGGCACTTTCTAGAGTTGTAATAGCAATAGTTAAAATGTGTTCCTATCTGTAGGCCTTTGACTTCCATTATTTAGAAGTAGACATTCCATCTGAACTGCTTTGGGTGGATCAAAAGGTGGTGAGACAGTGATAAATATCATTTTTAATGTTGATCATGTATTTTAAATGCTAGACACAGCTGGATTTGAACCCAGGACCATGTGAACCAAAAATAAATGATCTGAAGTAGTTTACTTCATTTGGTCTTCAACCTGTGGGTTACGGATCCGTATCAGATCCAAGACGGCAACTTTTACTAGCATCAGCTCTGAGCTTCAAATTCCTCCCCTTACCCATAATACATCTCCACTGCCTTCCATCCCCAGTTCTCGTTTGCTGCAAATAGGTTTTGCATCATGTCTCTTGAGCTCCAATTTAGTCAAGTGGGTAAAACCTTTATGAGTATCTTTTTTCTTCAGAATTTTGTTAGATAGTGTTAGTATAGGTCCCCTTTCTCCTTCCCTCGCTTGGTGCATCGAGTTTTAGAGTTTTAGGATAGTTAGAGTAGTTTGAACTGTTGTGTAGATTGTATCCCCCCCAGTGGTTTCTGTATATGAGTGTGTGAGTGGGTGTGAGTGTGCCAGTTAGAAAGGAACTGCCTTTTTTTCTCAAGTTCTCTTTCTACTCAAGCAGTATGGCTGAAAAGCTTGTTTTCAAGCGTTGCACAGAGTGTGGCCATAAATTATTCCCTGCGGATGGCCACACTCTGTGTGTTTTGTGCTTGGGCATTGCCCATCTGAATGTGGACTGCAGCATATGTGCGGGCTTCAACCCCCATGCCATTAAAGATAGGAAGGGCAAGTTGGCCCTCAAAGGCCTTCTTCCCCCTTCAGAATCTGTTTCTTCATCTCCGGCTTCGGTCACAATGGCTGCTGTGGCTGCCTCTCCTTCCTCTCTTCCTCTGGCTTCTCCTACCTCCTAAGCTGGGACTCAACCTCCTGTACCAAAGCCTGTGGTAGCAGAGCAGAAAAGGGGTAGTGAGAGGGAGAGAGAGTCAAAGGCGAGGGAAAAGAGAAAGAGGTCTCCAGATTTCACTTTATCTACAAAGACGCCACAAATCCATGACTCCCCTCGGCTCTAATCTCCGAGGTTTTCCCCAGAGCCGGAGGAGGCACATTCAGCCTCTTGGGCCTCCGTGCCCTGACCCACCAGGTCGGAGTCCATGGCCTCTTCGAGGTCCACCCAGTCCTTGTCGGACATTGATCTGGATAAAATGATGAGGAGGTTTATTCATACTCAGATCCAGATGGGGGTCTTGTCAGCCCTCCTCCCTCAGGAGGGGGGAGCTTGCTTCCCTTTTTCCAACCTATACCTCCTTCTCAGATCCAACCTTCAGGTTAAGAGTATTCAGATCTGAGGTTGGCCTTGGTCACGGGGTCGGCGCTGGTGGCACCTGCTTTCTCTATGCTGACAAGCTGCCTGTAGCATTTTGGATCTGAGTAGCTCGGATCCGAGCCACTCTCGGTGCCAGAGCTTGGGTGTCAGATCCGAGGGAGTGGAACCTTTTTCTTCGGCTCCAATTTTGTTGGATCAGGTTCCCTCCCTCAGAGCTCCATCGACCTTGGGCCCAGCTCCAATTCTCTCATTGGACCAGGGGAGACCAGCCTCCTTATTGGTTTCTCAGGAGGTTTACTCTCCTTCGGTGTTCGATGTGATAGAATGGGTTCTCTTCACTGGATTGAGACTCCTGCCTGCCCCCTTGGACTCTACCAAGACCCCCTTGGCTCTGTCTATGGTTCACATCATTTTACCAGAGGGACAGCCCATGCTCGAAGAGCCCCAGACAGTTCCCTCGAGGAACAAGTGGCTTGTGAGCTCCCCCTGAAGAGCCCCACTGGATAGGTACCTCACAAGCATATGTGCAAGATGAGGCACTTGGACTCCCCCTGAGTCCCTCTCCAAGGACACGGACTTGGATGACGGGGATAGTTCCCCCAGGTCACCTCCCAAGGATCATGGAAATCCTGCACCAACGGAGAGGTTGGTCTGCCCCCAAACCTTCTTCTGATGAGTCTGTGTTCCCGGAGGCTTTCAGCATGGGCCCATCTACTTCCTAGGTGTCCCCTCCCATGGATCCTTTGGTGAATCTGGTCACCTCATGGGCATGGAAGAAACTGGACACCATGGAACCTATCCCAAAAAGATCGGATAAGATCTTAAGCCCCCCCATAGACAGACCAGCATAGAAAAAGGGCTCCCCCATAGATGCCATGGTGGTAGCAGCAGCCACTAAGAAGGAACTTGCTCACTAGAGTTCCTCGGTCCATCCTCCTGACCGAGAGTCACTGATGACGGACCACCTAGGGAAGTGGGTTTATGCTTCAGCTACCTTTTCGATCAGGGTGCTGAACTACCTGGCCCATGTCACCAGACTCCAACGTGACCTGGTAAAGGAGCTGGAGGAGTCTCCCCCCAAGTCCATGTCGCAGGAGGACAAGGCTTCATTCTCCATGAGGCTGGCCACTTTAAAAGCAGTATTTAATACATCCATCTGACTACTCCCACATGCTACGGAAGGAGCGGCTAAGGAGACTGGGTCCAGCGTGTCCAAGAGGTACAACGCCTGGCTCAAGTTATGTCAATTTTCGAAACACTTCAAGGCGTCCTTTGCCAATACCCCTTATGATGGCTCTATACTCTTTGGTAAGACCATCAAAGACACATTAGTCCAGAGTGAGAAGGACAGGAAGACACTGTCTGCCATCAGGATCCACTTCTCTAACCCTCAATGGTCCTTTTCCCGGAACCAGAGAGGGCAAAAGAAGATGTGGTTCTGGAAGTCACAGTATTCCCAGGACACTCAGGGCTCTTCTTCCCCCAGAGGCAGAGGGAGACAGAATGGACACTGGCCCAGAGGTAGAGAGGGTCCAAGGAACTCTGGGTCTTGAGAACCTTTCTCGGACAGACCCGGGCAGCAACCCAGAGGGGTTGCCCGACTGCTCTACTCTGGAGGCAGTTGGGGAAGATTTTCCTTGCATCTAGTGGCATGGGAGTCCATAACAATGGATCACTGGGTGCTTCAGATCATATCCAGAGGATACTCTATCCCCTTCGTGGGTTCCCCCAAATCTCCAGAACACCTCCTGCATGTACCATCCATGCAAAGGGAGGCAGCAGCACAGGAAATTTCCAAGCTGCTTAAAAAATGAGCCATCGAAACCTTTCCCCCAGATCAGTCCGGATCTGGCTTCTACTCCAGGCTCTTTTTGGTGCCAAAGAAAATGGGGGTCTTAAAGCCCATTCTGGACCTCTCTACCCTGAACCTGTCAGTTGCCAAAGAGATGTTCTGGATGGTAACATTACAGTCCATCATGCAGTATCTGCAAGAGAGTGACTGGATGCGCTCGTTTGATCTCCAGGATGCTTGCTATCACATAAAAGTGCACAGAAGCTCCAGGAGGTCCCTCTGCTTCCGGCTAGGAGTCAATCATTACCAGTTTCAAAACCTACCCTTTGGTTTCACCACAGCCCCCAGGGTATTTACCAAAGTGATGGCAGTGGTAGCAGCTCACCTGAGGCTTCAAAGTATTCAGGTCTATCTGTACCTGGACAATTGGCTCCTCACTGCTCCTACCAGGTGTCTATCCTCCCAAACCAGGGATTATTTCCTGACTCTTGCAGTGCATTTGTGGATCACAATCAATGCATCAAAATCTCTCCTAGATCCTGTACAGGTGATAGACTACATTGGTGCCAGGATAGATACGTTTCAGTGCAAAATCTTCCTGATCTCGGAGAGAGTTCAAAACCTGAGGATGCATGTCTCCCTGATCTACCACTCTCATCTTCCAATGGTGGAATCGGTATTGAGGGCTGTAGGCTCGATGATGGCAACCATAACTCTTTTCCCATGTGCTTGGTTACACATGAGAATTCTACAGTGGACTCTAGCTGTACAATGATCACTGTTGGAACTGCCATTGACATTCCCAATTCAGCTCAGTCGAGTCTGTCAGTCATCCCTCATATGGTGGATGTGCTCTCCTAACATGTTGGTGGGAAGACCTTTTGTTCCAGCTCCAGCCCAAGCCACAGTGACCACAGATGCCTTCTAACTCGGGTGGGGGGGCATTGTTCGGGCAGGACAGTCCAAGGCCTGTTGTCCCTCATAGAGACTAGCTTGCACATAAATGTCCTAGAGATGAGGGCGGTCCTTCTAGCATTGCAAGTCTTTCATGCCTTTCTTCCTCTGGGGATGATTGTTATTCAGTCAGACAACATGTCATTGGTCTGGTATATCAACAAACAGGGAGGGACCAGATATTACCCCCTTTGTCACGAGGTCATGAGAGTGTGGGTATGGGCGATCTCCACTGGTTGCTTTCTTATCGCAATGCACATTCTGGGATGGTCCAACATCCTAGTGGACAGGCCAAGTCAGACCATTCTGATGCCTTTCGAGTGGTCTCTGAATCTGTCAGTAGCGGAACAGATCTTCAGCGAGTGGGGTCAACCTTGCTGCGATCTCTTCACATCTCCTTCCAACGCAAATTGCAACAAGTTTTTTGCTCTGAACCCCCTGCTGGGGGAGGCCCCAGTGATGCTCTAGTTCATGCTTGGCCTCCTGGTCTTCTGTATGCTTTCCTGCCAATACCTCTCATTCCGAGGTTTCCACAGAAAGCACATCAACTGGGGAGCAAAGTGATCCTCATTCTCCCATTCTGGCCTCACCAGGTATGGTTTCCCTTCCTTTGGTCTCATCTTCTGACTCCGTCTTGGATCCTAGATCCCATTCAGGATCTAATTTCACACCCTTCGGGGGTGCCTCATCTGAATCTGGACAGCCTGAAGCTCAGTGCTTAGCTGCTCCAGTTCCTATGATTGCTAAAACTCCTGGACTATCCTCCTCAGTTAGATATATTTTGGTGGCTGCTCATAATTTTTTGACCCGGAAGGTTTATCGCAGCAAGTAGAAACATTTTTCCTTTTGGGCCTTTCAAAGGAGTTTAGATCCTTTCATGGCTCCTATTTCCACCATTCTTGATTTTCTAACTGATATTTTTCAACACGGAGCTAGTTTTTCTACTGTCAAAGTTCAGATGGCTGCCATATCTCATTTTCATGTGGGTGGGAATTCCACCTCTTTAGTCTCTTCCAGACTGTGTAAAGCCTTTATCAAAGGCACCTTTTTGTTACAATCCCCCAGTCAAAGATCATGGTTCCCCCTTGGGACCTTACTATGGTTCTTCGAGCTTTGCCTACCGCAACTGTGGATCTGAAATATTTGTCTTGAAAAACAGCTTTTCTGGTGGCTATTACCTCTGCAAAAAGTGTTTCAGAATTACAGGCCTTGTCCATCAAAATTCCTTGCATGATTTTTCAAAAAGATAGGGTTTCCCCTTCGAACCAATCCATCCTTTTCCTAAGGTGGCATCACCAGTCAATATCAATCAGACCATCAATTTGCCTGTGTTTTTTTCGTAATTTTACTAACAAAATGGAATACAAACTCCACATGTTGGATGTTCACAGACAGTTATGATTCTATTTACACAGGACAAAACATTTCCGTAAATCTGATCAATTGTTTGTATCCTTCTATAAACCCTTTTTGGGGAAACCTATCTCCAAGGTCACTATAGCTAAATGGATTTCTTTATGCATCCTGCACGTCTATAAGGACAGAGATGCGCACACCAGCACTAACAGGTTTCACTCATATCATGCAGGTTCCGGGGTGTCCATATTCATAAAGACACCGCATGTTACAGGTCACCCTCTCAAACTCAGGAACCTCACACTGGCCCAGAAAAACATTGGAGGGATAAATGTATCTCCAACATCATATCATACTAGGTGACTAACTACCCTAATATAGACTGGGAACACAATGCCATGGAACAACTAGTCACCATCCCCACAAGAGGAGAAAAAACATACTTGATCTCATCACACTACATGGGGGACAAATGTTCAACACACCGTAGTATACCCTCACTGGTGAGATCAGATCATAAACTAATCTCTTGGAAAACATTACTCAAACCGCTGAATCACTTTACAAATGCCTTCTACCAGCACCTACAGACTGCATGGATCAGGCAATCCCAAACAAAACTAAGACTCTCTCCAAAGGCAAGCATCCATCCAGTGGTGGACCCCAGCCATAAAAAACAAGCCTCTACAAAAAAGAGGAAGCTACTACAAGATATTAAGACACCTTGATCATTATAAGTAAAAAAAAAGAGCTCTCTCAAAAAATCATCCAAGGCAATTTTTGAGAAAAAAAAAAGGACTCTAAAGAAGATCACAAGGCCTTCTTTAGCTTTAGTTATACTAAGAGGAAACTCCCAGATATGCTCAGAATTTAGTAGAAAATATTAGTAGAAAATTACTGAACCTACACACATTGCTAACATACATGCTGACAGGTTAACTGCCCTCACTAAGGCAAAAAACAAGCATCCATGGGTACGATGGTGTCCCCCTGCTGTGTGTTTATGAACTCTGAGAGGAATTAAAACCATTAAAGTTAGGGTTTTTTGCCTCTGACAAGCCTTTATCTGCAAAGCCATGGAGAGGATCATAATGGAACTCATAAATAAACATATAGGGAACTTGACTTGGATCCTGCCTCTTAAACTTGGTGGACTTTTTCGACAGTCACCCAAGGCCATTGATGAGGGAAAGGCAGTCCATACAGCCTACCTTGGACCTGGAAAGGCCTTAAACTCATCAGCTTGAATGTAAACCCATACATCACAAGATGGGTTGCAAACTGGCTAAGTGACAGAACCCACAGGGTCAGAGTTTGCTGGAGCCATGTCAGACTCAAAGCCTGTCACAAGTGTGGTGTCCCAGGGGCTCAGTCCTGTCCTCACTCCTTGTTCGTTCTCTTTCTTCTGTACAAGCAACAAACACAGGAGGGTTATGTTAATGCCAAAGTGATGACTGCAAACCTGTGCCCACATATAAGGGCCATGCAAACCCAGATTTGATGAATATATGCTTCCTCAAAAATCTAGATGAGGGACAGATTCATCACCCAGAGACTCCTATGCTGTGGGACAAAATCCCGGTACATGTGAGGCAGAGCACTGCTGGGCCTTGTTCAAGAGGAATCTTTGACCAATGATTACTTCAGTGTCACTGCTTGACAGAGGCACAGAAAAATGATAGCATAGTTTTTTTTCTATGAACCTATGAACCTATGTCTCCTCCAGGTCAGGTGAAAACTCATTCCACTAGGTCCATGGCTATGTCTGCAGCTTTTTGGTCTAGAGTATCCTTGGATGATATTTGCTCTGCAGCTACTTGGTCCTCGTCTCATACATTTATTTCTCATTACAAATTGGATTTGACTTCCAGAAGGAGAGCATCCTTTGGTTCTGCAGTGCTCCTGAATATCCTTCCATGTGGGCCTCCCAGGGGTTTAGTAGCTAGGGACTCTGTCCCACAGGTTGAAGACCAAATGAAGTAAACTACTTCAGATAAAGAAGTTATGTACTCACCATAATGTTCCAGCTTAGTAGTTGTATTTCATTTGTCTTCAACCATCCCTCCCTGCTTCCCCCTGACCTTGGCATATGATCAGCCTACGGGCTGCAGTATAGGTCACAAGAACATTTTTCAGGTCCGGTTATCAGTATAAGGTTCAGCAAACTCGATCTGGGGATGGAAGGCAGTGGAGGTGTATTACGGGTAAGGGGAGGAGTTTGGAGCTCGGAGCTGATGCTAGTAAAAGTTGCTGGCTCAGATCTGATACTGATCCATTACCCACAGGTTGAAGACAAATGAAGTACAACTACTCAGATGGAACGCTATGGTGAGTACATAACTTCTTTTTTTCCAAGCATTTAACAGATTGAGCTACAGAATCAGTGCTAGAGTAGGTGTGTTTTTACATGCTGTACAGATCATTGCACACTGAACTGCTGTCACATACCTCACTTAAACCTATTATTACATGTTTGGCTTTATAATTAATTATTTCTCTAACAAATTCCCATTTAAATTCCTATTTTTCCATTAATCTTTTAGCAGATTTGCTGCACAATGTGACATGATGCACAGCATTGTGTAAACATGCTCGATCATGGGAAAATGGCAATTGCTATGTTTTGCTTAAAACTTCTTCTCTCTTTCAGCTGTTCCCATTAGGGGTCACCACAGTGGATCATCTGTTTTGCTATGTTTTGCTTAAAACACCTGTGCTAATTAACTGGCTTGGCAGGTTGATGCACTATTGCTCAAGTGAGATGGTGCTGGGTTCAAAATAGGACGCAGGTGTACGTTTGAACATGACTATTATGCTTTCAAATGCATATAGTAATACACTTCCATTTAGCATAGCTTAGCACAGAATTATTCTTTAAAGAAAATAAAATTGGTGCGATAGGACAATGGTGAAATGAGTTGCAAGCTGGGGAAAAACATAGTGAAAGGCAGGTGGGAATGTGCAGGAATGGTGAAGGAAAGAACCATAACTATCCATTTCTTGAACTGCAACAACTGTGCACTTGCAAAGACTTTTAGCTGAACTTGGACTGTCACCCCCAGAGGGGCGATGACAACACAGGTGCATTGTCAAGCCAATTGAACCAAATTGTGTCCAGTGGACACAGGTGCAAAATGGCGAGCTATGTACTGGACAAAATTTTTTTTTGGGGGGGGGGTCAGGTGCCCTTTTTTTTTTTTTAAGGAGAGAGTGGAATGTTTAGGAAGGGACACAGGTATGTAAGGTAAGTTGGGAAGCTTTAGAAGCATTTGCAGACAGACAAGACATACAAGACAGCAGAAAAGGTTGGTGAAGGACATAAGATGGGGTGAACACCTTTGTTTGAGAAGAGGTTGGGGAATCCCGGTCCTATGGACATCAGACACCGTAGCAGTGTGACTCAATTCCTCACCCATGGGACTGTCAGCACTGCACCTTCACTGCTCCTGTGGAGGTAGTGGCTGACATTGGCACATGGGTGCAAGGATGGACAGCATGTTCTTCATCCAGCATAGGCATGCATCAACAGTTTGATGCACAAGCCTACACACTATGCCTGGCAATTGATCATGGGTGACAAAAGCATCCCCTCTGCCTCCACGTCCAGAGGGGGGCACACTCCTGGCCTGTGTGGCAGAACTACCTCATGGAGCAGGTAGTGCAGGGTCAGCATGGGGGGGGGTGCCACTAGGCTGTGGCCCAGACAAGCTGGGCCCTGGTGCCTCGGCTGGGGGTGCCAAGCTAGATGGATAACCAGGAACCAGCCTACCTTGTCACACTATGGTAAATAAAATAGAAACATAAAGGAAAAATAAATTTAGCCCAAACAAATGTAATTTATAATATAATAGAAAACAATAATGAGTAATGGAAACAAATTGAAAATAATATAATGAGGAACACAACAATAAATAATGTAAATGAAAATTTAATGGCAAAGCAATATTAAATTATACATAAGGCCAACATAAGCGGCAATAACAAATAATATGATAATAGCAAATGATAATAGTAAATATAATTGATTACATAAATAAAAAAAGAAGGGATGGAGTGAGAGAAGAAAGGATAACATTAGTAACTTCACAGATAACATAACTAAACATACTGTAACTACATACTTCTAGATATGTTAAATTTTACTTGTGAGACCACTTACTGCTATGATGTTTATTTGAAATGTTACCCTGTTCTCTACACGCACACTATAGTTCAGATCATATTGAATCCAGCAATCTTTCAGTGTTGCTTATATTGTATATATGATGTTCCACATTCGTACCTCTTAACCTCTTAGCATGGGACATTATGGGCCAAGCCACACATAATGGTGGCAAAAAGGCACAACAACAGGGAACATTCTTACATAGTGTGCACTTACAATAATAGCAAGGTGTTCTGATAATAGATTTGCCATTAAATTGCATTTCACGAGATGTCTAATATCTGCAATTCAGAGGACTGAATTTTTTTTTTTACATTTATCCTCAGCAATGTGACAGAGACTGGCCAGCAAAACAAGATCTTATACCAATCAGACCAGACATATGGGGCAATATTCAGTACATTCTGCAAAAATCATGACAGTTGAGAGGTATGTCCATGTACACTGATTACACTTGACAGCTGGACAGCCATGACACAGGCCTATGAGTGTGCACTTCACATGCAAGCATGGTTATGTTTTATGGATGAAATGGTAAAACAGTATTGAAAACTGCACAATTTCTCAGTTGGCTGGTGTGGGATTAGAACCCACAAGCAGTAACTACAGTAATACTGAACATTTTATTTGTAAAAATAAATTATCAGAGCACTGTCTCATTTTACACTTTATTGATTCATGTTGTTTCAAATGTTACATTTACACACAGGGATAGCTGTCTAGGACTCCTGTTAATTTACATGTTTACCCTATTCATTTATTGACTGCCATCTGCAGCATATTTCAGACAATGAGCAGACCACAACATTTGATCCTTAATCTGGGTATTCCATAACATTAACTAATGTTTGGAAGCTATGCTACACAGTACTGCATGCTTATTTGCTTTAACTTGCTTTACCAGTACAGATGTACTGACACAATAATGAAAGTCTATGATGTCCCAGGTATTTCATACATGACTGTTAAGACTGCAATATCTGTATTTATTTTATTTTATTATTAAATTATTCATTCATTTATTACTTTATTGATTTTCTTACATAGCATGTGCTTACCTCATCCTGGCCAAATGTCTTGCATGGGACCGCACATTACAAGCCCTCTCTTCTGCAGCTTTGGTAAGAGAGAGAAACCATTATGCTTTCAAGTTTTGCACAGATTCAGCTTGTATATTTATAAATTAATAGAAAATATACTCACATATCTGTGGGCTGTTCTCGCCCATGTCTCTTGAATCCACTGATCCAAAGAACTTCTCTTCTATCGACAGAGGTCGACTTAATGGTGATGACACTGCTCACCAATGTGGGGGATATCAGTTGCACTGGTCAGGTCACTGTCCAACTATCCCAGGCCTCAGACTTGCATTCTGATCCCTGATAGTTGCCCTGTTACAGCCGGGGTACATAGTGCTCTACCAGGAATCCAATGAAAACCCTAGACTCCTGCACACCCCAACATTCTTCCCTAAAGCACACACCTTCCCCCATGACAGCCATATTCACACTCAAGATCAAGCTGCAAAGGATACTGTACAATTCCTGCCTATTGCCCTTTAAATAGGATGCATTCCCACCATTGCGTGTCATACTGTAACTTTCAACAATGTGCTGCATTGCTTAGCATCGAGCAAACTTGCACAACACATGCTTAAGAGAAGCTTAGCAACATGCGAACATGACAAGACTGTTAACCACATTTAAGTGATGCTTAGCAATGCTCAACTTTTCTAAATTTAAAAATTATTGAATTTAAAGTAAACCGATGTTTCAGTGACCTGACACAGTTTCACAGCATTGTATGTAAAGGGTATTACTGCCCAGGACTCAAAAGTGGGACCAAATCCATTAAAGACCATGACTTAACCTATCTAGCCACTGAAATAGTGAGGGGTATCGTCAGATATACTGAAAAGGTGCCACTGTAAACGTAGCACATCACAGAACTACAGCAATTAAATGCATCTACTTTCTATTGTTAGATGTCTAGCAGATGTCTAATGCATGAGTGTGCAGTGCTACGGAGCATTTATGGTGTATGGCTTTGCAGAGCTAAGCATAGCTAAATAACATGGTGCATCGCGCAAACAAGCACATAAAAGTTAAAAAAATAAATAAATAAGTTGTCTTGTACCTCTATTGGTGAGG
>NC_056738.1:167141600-167199100 GCF_019279795.1 Protopterus annectens
ATACAATATTTTCCCTTCCATATCAACTTTCAGCCTTTTTGGATTTCTCCAATTTGCTGTCATGACCACTGTCTTGTACTCAGGTTCATCCCATGTACCTTCAGTTTTGCATTCCAGTCCCCCACCATTTGCTGATGTTCTTGTTCAGTATATGCTTATAGTGCCACTTGGTTTACATACATTAGCTTGTCTATCTGTTCTTCTGTTGTCTTTGCTATGTAGTCCCTCACCAGTATGAACACAAGTTGACTCAAAACTGAATCCTAATGCACACTCACTGCCACCGGGAACCCTTGTTTGAGTCAGAACACTGATTGCACTTGTGACATTTTGTCCTTGCACACAACTTGCTCTTTCTTATTGTTTCTGAGGCTTCAGACTATTGTAGGACTGTCCAAATCAGCTTTCCTTGGACCTTGTTGTATGCATTCTCCACATCTTCTTCACGATCAGTTCCACTGCAAACACCAGGTGATTTATCCTGTATTCTGATCTGAAATCAAAATGTTCCCTCCATTCTAACTTTCTACTCCACTGCATATCCTTTTATTACACCAACAGCGTAATTACTTGAATCAGTGTGTGAAGAGACTGTGCTGTCTGCATTGTTATTATACCATGCGAACATCGCAAACCCGACAAATGTGCATGCTGATTGGCTAATCCAACCAGCGTGCACATAGTAAATCCTACAAGAAACAATGCAAAAAGTCCGGTCGCTAAATATCATGCGGCGACAGCAAATAAACAGTAAAGTAAAGTAAAGTAAATCTAATACCCAAAACACACAGCAATTTAACGAAAACACAGAAACTAACCAATTTCCATACTACACTCCTCATTCCCTCACCACGAACACTAAAAAAATAAAAAGTCATGCAGTCGCAAATACATCACACACACACTACATAACCACCACTTATAACACAATAAAACCAAGCATTCTCATAAAACCATTCACTTACCTATATTCCCTACAATACCTATACACAGACAACTCCAAAAATGTACATACTAAAAACACACCACACATCCCTCGCAAAGTCAAAAACACACACCATACCGAACGTCCACATCAGCATACATCTAATAAAAGCGCATAGAACACCACCATCTAGTGACCAAATAGTAAAAGTACATATTTTTAAAAAATTAATACAAATTAAAACTACACCACATTTCAACATACCTATAACTACTAAAACATAACTACACGTTATAAACTTCTATACTGCTTAAACTATATTATACCAAGCACCACCCAGCCCTTTCCTAACATTTCCTGAAAAACTAAAAAATAACATGTATTTAAATTAAAACAGAAATAAACAATAAACACAACCTGAAAGTGTGGACTATTTTATCTTTCAAAAAGTGGAAGAATACAAAAAAAAGCAAACAAAAACATAAATAACAACAATACAAACATAATACAAAACAAACTAACACCATGGTATAATAGCAATAACCCACTTCTGGATGTGGGTAATGCTGGATTTACCCATGGTTGTCTTTGTTTGGTCCCTCGGGCTTTGCCCTCAGGACCAAACCACGCCAACTGTGGGTAAATCCAGCATTACCCACACCCAGGCGTGGGTTATTGCTATAATATCCCACTCGGATGCTTGAATGCTTCTTCTCCACTCATATGGAATATACCTCTCTCTCCAAACAAAGACGAGAAACTTCAGAAGCCAGTTCTTCCCAATACACTTAACATCTTGATCAAATTTGTTGCAACTTCATTTGAGCATGCTGCTTTTCCTGAATTAATTTCCTTCCTGTAATTTGGACTTCTCCTAGATGAATTCTCCTTCCTCTTTCATCATAGGATCTGCATGAGGTAGTACAGATTCTTTGTTTTGTCATTTAGAAGCCTGTTGATGTACTCCTTTCATCTACTCTTGATATCATCTCAACAGGAGAGCAGATTGTTGCTGGAGTCATGTATGACTGGCATTTGCCAGCTATCTTCCTTGTTCTTCTGTTGTTTTCTTGCAGTCCAGTGGAGCTCTTCTGTACCATATACTGTGTCATTTTCCCAAAGCTGGTAGAGGTCCTCTAATGTCATTGCAGCTGTTCTTTCAGCCTCTTTATTAGCTATACAGTGGTCCTTCTTAGTCTGGTCTGTGTTTTCTATCTGCAAATTCTTCCTGCATGCCTTCTTTTTTTTTGGTAACTTTTTGGACAATAGATCTGTTCTATCATCTCCATGCATGCTGTTTTGAAATGCAGACATTCTCATTTTGCTACAATTATTTCCTCCTCTTCCTGAGGTTTTAGAACAATAAGAATTTCCTTGAGCTATTGTGTTGTTGCTCCAGTCAGACTCCTTCATCTTCAGTCTAGTGTCTGTTAATATTGTAGCCTTCTCTGACTACTGCTTGCTACTTATTGTGGATAGCAGTAACTTACAGTGAGGCTAATTGTTTTATTAGGGATGACTTTGCAATTTCTGATTAAACCCCATTACTATCTCCTTACTACAAAGCAGACTGTCTGAGTTGCATACTGGCCACTCATATTATAATCTCATGACTGTTTCTTGGCAAATCATGTGTTTTCTACCATTAAGCCATTTGACAAATACTAATCTAGAATGGCCTCTTCTTCATTTTTTCTGTTGTCCCAAACATGTAGATCCAAGCAATTCTCATACTGGGTTCTGTCTGTCCCAGAATATGCATTCAAGATACCCATTCTAAAAACTAACTCATGCAGTCCCAGTTTTACTGAGGCCCTGCAGCTGCTGCTGCCTGAATGGCTTCTTCTCTTCCTCCTCCTCAGTATCATAGTCTTGCTGTGTTGCATAGTGTTAGCTCATGAAGACTGCTCCATCATTATACTGCAGTCAGATTCCCATGACACTGTCTGTAATTCAGATGTTAACTCTCACTGTCTTCAGATGATTGTTTCTGACCAGCAGTTTTGTAAAAAAGTGCTTGTTCCCATATTATGTCTGAGTAACACATTTACTGAGTAAATGTGAAAATACATGCTGTGTTTGGTGTGTGTGTGTGTGTGTGTGTGTGTGTGTATATATATGTATATATATATATATATATATATATATATATATATATATATATATATATATATATATATATATATATATATATATATATATATATATATATATATATATATATGCATACATACATACATACATACCATCACATGTTGTTCTGGTGAGGATTGCTGTGGTAACAATTCTATATCCATAACAACAGTCTTCAAATCATCCTTTGAGATCCATAGGTATTTCCTGGCAAGCTGAAATACAAAACTTTCAACATATCTGCAATTATCCCTAGAGCCTTCTCACTGTGATTATTGTCTGTTATACCTCATCCACCTGGGGACATCTTCAGTTCGTGCCCAAGCCATCAAAACTGATTCTTATGAAAGGTAGGAGTTTACCATGATAGTAGACTGATCTTTGGGGAACCATATCACCCCCAGCCCAGGCAGAGGCATAGTTGGTTTCATATGTGCCCTGTGCTGGTCCCACAAAATAGTGCCCCACTCCTCTGTAACCTGTTCAATTGAAGAGCAAAAAAAAAAAAAGTGACTTCTGCAAGCAAAACTGTATGCACCCCAACTATCCTCAACATCCAACAGCCGATCAAGTGAAGATGAAAACAAGTCTGCTCCTCCTGTTCACTAACAGATGCCAGATACTTGCCCCCTCCATCACATCCCAGCTCTTCAATGTTCAACGGAAGATCATTTGCTACAGCTTAGATCACATATGGAGCACTAGCTCTAAGGTTTGACTGCATATGCAATACTGGCTTTAAAAGCTGGTATGCACTAAAGAATGACTGGGACAGTTGCCCCATTCATCTCACCCTAGCTAGACTGCTGACTCTCTGTGCTGGCTGACAGACAAGTTGCACTTTGAGATCCTTGTGGATTGCTAAATTGTTCTCTCCTTCACAGCCAGACAGCCTGCTACCCTGCAAAGCAATCTTATTTCTATCACTTGAATTTGTAATCTCATAATTTCAGTTACTTTGAAAAGTTCAGGACAATAAAATGATTTAAATTAAATTGTCCTGTGATTAGGCATTCACTTGTCCACTGCATCCATTAATTAGTCAAATCTCCAGGTTTTCCCCTCTATCTTCACTCATGAACAAGATCACAAGATACTTAAACTCTTCCACTATACATAACTACTTCCCTCAAATCTGCAAGGAACATTCTACCCTTTTCTAGGAAGGCACAGTGACCTCTGATGGTAGCTGTTGATTTTCATTCTATTTGCTTTACATAGTCTGCAAACCAATGTTCTATGTCTAGGTGTAAAATAATTCATTTGTTTGTGCTTGTTTGTTTGTGTGTTTGTTTGCTTCTTTGTGTGTCTGTTTGTTGGTTTGTTTGCTTGCTTGCTGTGAGATAGCTGTTCCACCTCTCTTCCAGAATCTAAATGTGACCTCTAATTTCAACATGATGACTTTCATCCAATTCACTTTATTCTGAGCAGCAAACCGATGTTCCATGGTCAGAGCAGAATCTATTTTTTTTGCAAGTTTAATCCATATTGATCCTCTTGAATTAAATGATTGATTATTAAATGAAGATTCCTTTCTAATGCAAAGGTAGTTTTTCCAAAGATTCAGAGGAAGTCCCCTTTCTAGAAATGAAAAATAAAGTATAAAGAATTAGTCCAGATAAACTCACTTTAGAAGACCCTTTCTCTGATACCCTCCTTGCAGGAGGAAAAAAGAAGCCTTGTAGAAGTTTTAAGTCATTTATTGAGTTAAGAAGGTAGGTGCACCAGAGTTCTTTTTCTAACACATTACATTTAAGAGGTCAGTTATTTAAATGTAGTAAAAGTCAATGAAGAGAGGATCCAGGGGAACTGATGGGAGAAACATTTAGGAGATGGAAAAACAAGGAGACAATCTCAAACCTTAGAGGTTAATCCATCTTTTCAATATTCCTGAAGGATCTGTGAGGGTTTACTAACTTAGCAGTCTGTAGAACTTCACTCTTAGTTAAAATGATTATTTTTATTTTTAACAAACATAGAAAAAGAGAATTCAAGTATGACAACACACCATGAACAACATTTTCACCTGAACTTCAACAAGTTCATCTAATAGAATGGTTTGTTGAAAGGTTTATAATTTGATCACTGAAATTGCCTGCATTAACAAAGCTATTGACATACTTTATTAACCTGTTTGCATCACATGTAATATGAGAGGTTGTACCTGCCTTTGTGGAGGTCATATTCCCTGATGCATATTATAAACAATGTGTTATTTCTATTCACTTTTGTCCTTATCAGTGCTTGTATCCCATGTAATATGAGCAGGGTTCATATTTCCTGTAATATATTCTGAAAAATTAATGTACTCTTATTCATCAAAAGGGATTGCAGTTCCTGATTATAAGATGTTCATATACATTATTAATATGAGCAGTCCACATTCTTCCTAATGAAGACAAACCTTTTAACATCAGGGCAGGTAATCACTTAAGGCCTTAATATGTGACTTCAATTTTTTGAAAAATACATGCATCCAGAGAAATACCTTACAGTGGAAATGATTCCCTGTGCTTGAGTTTACAGAGTTCATTGATGTACAGTTTGGGATCTCAGACTTTTTGTATAGTTTTTTGTGCCCATGGAGTAAAAATCCATAAGCAGTTAACTTCAGACTACACTAAACCTTTACAAAAATATGTAGGCCAGATCTTTTTAAGCATAGGCAAACTGTGCCTGTAGTATAAAGAATACAGAATATGGAGTGTAGCCCTGCTATAAGAATTTTCACTATGCGTCAAATTACAGAAATTTTGTTAAATGCAGGCCAAGTGGCTAAAACATCTATATTTGGTGGTTATGGTGTATCCACATTGAGGAGGAGAGTTCCTCTGGTGTCAGAGCATAGATCTATGGCGTTCTAGTCTGGAGTCTTCACCATCAAGCCTCTTCTTGGGTTTAGCAGGTAGTGATGGCTCTTCTGTTCTTTATAAATGGCTTTACTTACTAGCTTCTGCCTTACTCATAAAGTTTACTGCTGTCAGCAAATTCACCGCACTAATGATATGGTTGTCTGTTTTTAGAAAGTTAAACCATTATTTCACATTTTTCCTTCAAAATGTTTTTTTTTCTTATTAATTTATAGAACTGTCATTCTGTTTTTTACTTACTTTAAAATACATGACTCCCACTGCTCATTCACTTTGGCACGGGTATTATAGCATTTATTTTTGGCATTTGTTTTCTTAATCTCACAGATGTCACTTTGTGCATGTGCAATTAATGCATACGTATAGTCTAAAAGTATATACAAACAAAAATAGGTATAGGGATGTGTAAATGTTCTGCTAAAATCTTGGCTATTCATACTTAAATGGTAGAACTAAAAACTTTACCAGAAAGTATGTCTTGGCTTATAAAGATCCTCAAAGCCTAGTAAGTACCTATGAACCTATGTAATTCTCACAAAGTTATTGATTTGGTATGATTTAGCCTTGAATGGTGAGAATCATATACAGGTATATATTTTTTTTTTTGTAGTTAAAAAAATATCAGTTAATTTTTGGAGTTCCAAAGGTACATTACAATGTTGCTCATCCATCCCTAAGGCCTATCACTTCTGTGTGTCTGGGGGCGGGGTGCAAGTCAAAATTGTTGGTGGCATATATCAATCAGACATTAAACATTTTGGTCAGCAAAGTCTCTGGTGTGTTAAAGGATTCTTGTGATTTTTGGGGGGCAGAAAAAGAATTGTTCAATTGGAGATAATGATCTTTGTTACAGCAAACTTAAGAGATATTTTTACTATGATTCCATGAAACTATTAGTTACCAATGGTGGGATTGTATGAGTTCAGTAGAAAAGGCATTGATATTATTTATAGTATTATGGACTTGGTATTGAAGAACAACTTTTTCAAATTTGCTGGAGAATATTATCAGCCAAGTGCTGGTAGTGGCTATGGATTCACCTTGTGCACTCGGTTTGGCTAACCTTTCATTACTTATTAAGTTATTTATTTCATAGGTTCATAGGTTCATAGGTTCATAGGTAGGTACTAGGCTATCTGCCGGGGGCATTTATAAGCCTATCCAGAGTGTGTCGGCTTTCACTGCCCAATTGATTAATTAACTGAGCCTCTGTCAAGCAGAGCCAATGAAGTGATCCCCGGGGTGTATTTTCTGTTTCCCATCCACTCGTCAAGGCTTCTCTTGAAGAGTATTAATGAGGGGCTCTGCCTAATGTAGTTAGGAATTTTGTTCCAAAGCATGAGGAGTCTCTGTGACAGGAATCTATCCCTCCAGCATGCTCTATTTATTGTTGTGGCGAGGTTAAGCTCACTAGAGTGCGTGGCTCGCAGTGACTTGGATTTCTTTAGGTGGAGCATGTCCATTAATTCTGAGTTGGACATGGCTTTGTAAGTCAGGCAGAGATCACCTCTGAGTAATCGATGTGCCACTGAGTACAGCCGGAGTTTTTTTAGTCAGGCTGCATAGGACATATGTGTGAGGCCAGTAATCCTCTTGGTGAGGTGCTTTTGTGGTCTTTCAAGCTGTTGGAAGTGTCTTGTGAGGTACATCCCAAATGGGGCATTGTACTCTATGATGGGTCTGATGAGTGATGAGTAGAGGGGCACTATAACCTCTTTATTTCTAGATGTGAACCACTTAGTAATTAAATGGGCCACATAGAAGGATTTCCTAACTACTTTGGCAATATGATTGTCAAAGGAGAGATTACTATCTACCTGAGTCCCCAGATCTCTTATTACCTCTTCTGTATTAAGGGGGCTGCCACCTATGTGGTAATTCATGGGTGTTTTGTTTTTCCCAAACGGGATGACTATGCATTTTTTGGCATTTAGCTTGAGGCCATGACTTTGACACCAGGTGTCCATCTCAGTAAGGCCTTTTTGGAGGATGTCCATATCAGCCGGAGAGTCAATTATGGCTCCCAGTTTGCAGTCATCGGTGAACTTGGTTAGCCATAGTCCTCCTGTGTTTGCCTGTACTTCTGAGAAATATATGCCGAACAGTAGGGGTCCCAGAACTGAGCCTTGCAGGACACCACTTGTTATTGGTTTAGAGTCAGACCTGGAGCCCACTATTCTTACCGTGTGAGTTCTGTCTGTAAGTCAGTTGGCAACCCATCTTGTGACGTAGGGATTTATGTTCAGGCTGGTGAGTTTTTCTATAATACCCGAGTGAGGAATGGTGTTGAACGTCTTGGCGAGATCACGGTAGGCTGTGTGAACCACCTTTCCCTCATCTATGGCCTTGGTAACTGTCTCGAAGAAGTCAACCAGGCTTAGTAGGCATGATCTGCCCTTAACAAAGCTGAACTGGGTCAGGTCAAGTGTTTGGAGGTTCCCAATGTCTTTGTTAATGAGTTCCATGATGATGCACTCCATAGCCTTACAGACCAGGCTAGTCAGGCTTATGGGGCGACAGTTACCAGGATCAGTTGTGGCTCCTCCTTTGTGGAGCGGAATAACCATTGTTGTGCACCATTCTATGGGCACATAGCCTGTGGAGAGGCTGAGGTTGAACAGCATTTTTAGGTGGGGGTTAGTTTGTTCTGTAGTTCGTGCAAGACGCAGCCTGGGACACCATCTGGCCCCATTGATGCTGTGTTTTTGGCTTTTGAAAGGGCTGTTTTCACCTGTGCTTCTGTGATTTCCAGGACACTACACTTTTCCGGTATTGTTGTGGGCCCTTTTGAAGGTGAGAGGGAGGTGAAGTTTGCACTGAATCTATCTGCCAGTATGTTGGCAATATCGGTAGGTTCAGTATATTTTGTGCTGTTTTGCACTATCTCAGAGCATATCTGTGAGTTTCCACTTAGATTTTTGACATAGCTAAGGAAGGCTTTGTGGTTATCTTTTGAGTCCTTGGCTATTTTTCTTTCAAAGTTAGCCTTGGATGATTTTATGAGGGACCTTAGTTTCTTACTGATACTGGTCAGGGATGTCTTTCCTTCTTGGGATTTGCTTTTTTTCTGAACTAGTTTCCTCCTTTTGTTGTATAACCTGTTTATGGCAGGGGTCCACCAGACTGGCTTCCTTCTCTTAGGGGAGTGAGTCTTGGTTTTGCTAGGGATGGCACGATCCATGCATCCTTGTAGGTGCTCATAGAGTGCAATTGTAAAGGATTCTGCATCTTGGGCAGTGTTATCCTTTAGCATGGGGCTGTGAAACTTACCACCTCTGACTTAAGTAAGGTGAAGTTTGCTTTAGAAAAGTTTTTCACTGTGGTTTCCTTGGTTGGGTGTGGTGGTGGGGTGTGGACATCCAGGGTGATTAGTTTATGGTCTGATCTAACCAGTGACGGGTTAACCTCCGGTACGGAGCACCTGTCGCCCATGTTAGTGATGACCAGGTCCAATATGTTATGGCCTCTGGTAGGGGAGTTTACCAGCTGATCCAGGGCATTTGAGTTGATAAATTCCAGGAAGCGCTGAGCCTGGGAGTTTGTACTCAAGTAGTTTTCCCAGTTAATGGTAGGGTAATTGAAATCTCCCAAGATCAGGGTGTTTGCCTTTGTTTACCTGCAAAGTCCATCTGGGAACTGAAATGCCCATTTTCAGTGGAGGCCCAGGGAGAAAAGCTCTAAAAAAGGATGGAAATACATTTGTGACAGTTCAGAAGAAAAATGGTCAACAAATAGTATTTATAAAGTATTTCAAAGCAAATGTTTTATTTTATTTTTTATTTTATTTTACATTTGTTAACCGGGCTAGTCTAACTGGATATATTTCCATTTCAGGGCCGGGGAGGGAGAAAAGCTCCACATGTGAACAGGACACAATACAACAAACACATAATACATAATAACAGATTAACATAATTAGATTAAAAAGGGTAGGTCTTTCCAAGACAAGACAAATGGTTAATTATATTATATAACATAATAAACATCATACATTCAACATAATTTGGAACCAATTAGAGAAATTAGAAAAAAAAGAAGAAAAGAGAGAGAAACATTATTGAAAGAAGGTACAGATTTAAAGAGATATGTATTGCCAGAAAGAGAGACAAATAAGCCATGGAGGAGGAAAAAAAAAAGAAAAATTTTATCAGGCTTAGAGGAACATATCCAGTGGTTTTTGGGTGGACTCTTAGTTTTGTTTAAACAAACCAGAAACAGAGCAGTAGATGAAGTTGTAAAGTGGAGAAGTTTGTTTCTTGTTTCCCAATTCCCAGAATCAAGAAAGAATCACCAGCTAGATAGATTAGATTTGGTTAAGAAGGTAACTAGCAGAAGAGTAGAAGCAGGAGTGAGTCAGGTTTTGAGAGGGGGGTACGAGGAGCAGGAGAAAGAGCAAGGGATTAAGAGAGGTGGGTAAAAAGCTCTTGGGATAGAAGCAATATGTTGGTCAGTTCAAGCCAGTTAAGTTGTTGCAGATTCAGATTGTTGTGGGTTCTAACAATTGGTTCTAATAAAATTGTTAACCAATTGTGTTATTGGTGAGTGTATTAGAGAGATTGTTTTTTTCTAGAGAGTGTTTAGAGAGAGAGTAGAATTAGGTGAATAATAGAAGCATAGAGAAGTGTAGTGGTTTTTGCTGGGAAGGTTAAAAAGTTTTGATTCTCTATATAGAGAGCCAAGTTTTGTATATAGAGAATTAAAGTTTATTGTTGATAAAGTCGAAGGAATTTAATATATGAATGTCGAAGGACCTAGCAATTTGGTAGTAGTCAGGTGATATAATGGTTAGTGTTATTCGATGATTGAGTGAAGTGTTCCCATTAAGGAACCCGCGATAGTAGGGTCAAAGAGTAGTAGTTTTGGTAGTTTTGCATTTAGGTTTTAGCATAGTTTTTTGCATTTTATTTGTAGACAACAAATTTAACTTTGTTGTTTTAGACAGTAGAAAATACAGACGCAGAGCAAATAAGTGTGGGAAATGGATGCATATTGAATGCAAGTAGAATGGTCAATGGCATATTGAATGGTCAATTGAAAGAGAATTAAAAAGAGTGGTCCAAGAATCCAGAAGAGAGGGACCCAAGGTCCAGTGAAATGGATGAGAGGATATTGTTTCAGAAGAGTGGTAGAAAGAGCCTGAACCTGTGGAATCCCAGAACAGCCTGTTTCCTAGCCCTGAAATTTTAGATGAGAAGATGGTGTTTATCAGTGGTTAAGAGTGGAGAGTCAATGAAGAGCGGAGAGTGGTTAACCAGATGTCCGGCCATTGTTGGATTATTCAATGAGATAGAGCAGAGCAGAGCAGATATTGTTGCGGTGTGTTAATAATATCATATGCTGAGAGCAGAGACAGTTGTCATTTTGTTTATTTGTTGTTTTAACTTTGTTGACAGTTTGTCAGACAGTTTTTTTTGTACTTTTATTTAGGTGAACTGATGGGAATGTTACTTTTCCATTAAGTTTCCGAGTTTCCTCCTTTCCTTAATGTAATTCTGTTAGTTTGAGATGGTTTCTAGGATAGTTGTGGGTAAATGTATGATGTGATATGGGATAAGGAGATAAGATCCAGGCTTTTTTGAGGCTTTTATGAAGCCTTTAATCATGAAGGATATGGGAAGCTAAGTTTTAGAGAATTGCTTTTTGAAGGTTTTCAGAAGGAGCTGGTGGGCTGCTAGGGTAAAAAGGTTTGGGTTTGAGAATGCATGGTCATGGGATGCTAGTATTGTCACTGAGGAGGTAGGAGGCCAAGGAATTAATTATTAATGAAGAATGAGTTGTGGATGCTAGTATCAAGTCTGAAAAGATTATCAGACCAGGAAGGAGGGGTGTAGTCTGTCCAGGGTGAAGAAGTCTATTTAGGGTTGACCAGAATTTTGAGGGTATTTGTGATTCACTGAGGGAATAGTCTGTAGTTTCCTTGGAGTCAGAGAGGGGTTGCTTTTTAATTTTTTTTCTCAGGTGTGAAGTCTGTCTGTCTATCTCTATAGTTCCTGCTTCATTCATTCTACTTTTGTTTACTGTTTTCTTATTTTTATTAGTCTCTTGGTCTCTCTTGACTTTGCACCAGCTTTAATTTTAATCAAGATTTGAGTTTCTTTGACATTTTTATCCTAGATAGTTTAGTTTTAGTGGTGTTAAAGTAATTAACATTTTCTTGAGGAAGTGTTTTTAGTGGGTTCCCTTTATAGTTAAGAATGTGTTTTTAATGTAATGGGTTTAGTGAAGGAGGGGTTTGATAATAAAGAGTAGTAGTTAGATTAGTTTAGTTTTAAATTTGCGGTATATTGTAGGTTTTGGTGTGCATTCAGGTGTCTAATGCTAAAGGAGAGTAGTTAGAGAGGCATTTTTTTCTTTATAATCAAAGATAAATACTTATTTAGACTAATGTTTGTTTTCAGTAGTGGTGTTAGACTGATGTTTGACTAGATGGCTTGTTTGGATAGGAATCAAGTTAACTTTAGATATTATTAGTGAGTAGAAGTTGAGGTAGTGGTGTTAACTGTCTTCTGGAAGCCGTGGGGTGTATGAGATGCTGGGTTGTTAGTGGATATTGAGGAGAGTAGTTAGTTCCAGTCCAGAGATATTATATTTCTATATATATATATTTTTGAGGTTTTGTTGGGGATTACAGCTTATAAAGTTCAGTTTTTTATTTCCAAAGGGTAGATATAGGGTTATGAAATTCAGTTTAGTTTAGTTTTGAGTTTTAGTTGCAGCTTAATAGTGCTTTATCAGTTTTGTTTAATCCAAAGGTTATTATAGGGTGGTGGTATGATTTCCTAGTCAGTTTCTAACAATAGGTGCAGTTGGTTCCATGATTTTTACCATTAAAATCGAGAAGGAAAGATATTTGGGTGGAGAGTGGTATGGAATCAGTTGATTTAGTATTGAGTTGTAATGGTTTTTCAGTTAATAGTAAAAAGAATATGAGTGGGTTGGTAATTAAAGAGAGTAAGGTTCAGAGATTTTGAATGCCTCATAGGAAAATTAGATGGACCCCAGGGGAGGGTGGAGCCAAGTATGAGTATTCAGGTTGGTTTTTAAAGGAGAGTGATTTTTCAAGAAAAGTTAGCCTAGTTTTTGTTCATTATATCAAAGAGGAAATTGGTGAGTGTAAGCCAAGAGGAGGTTAGTTTAAGAGGCAAAGTTCAGAGGGTATTTGTTATGAAGTTCAGTAAGTATTTTTGTTTTTTTAATCAAGAGGTTCAAGTGGAAGATGTGTTTAGGAGTGTGTAGTTTTTGTAAGTTGGAACAGGAGGGAGAAAGGGGAGAATGAGGAGTAAATGAGGTATTTTTTGTAATTAGAGGTTAAGGGTTTAGGAGAAGTATGATGGAAGGATGAGTCTGGGTGATGGTGTAGGAGGTTTTGAATAGGTTGAGGAAAAGATAGATAGAGAGACTAGATTGTAAGTAGACATGTGTGTATTTAGTGAAGCAGGAGGATGGGAAGACTTATATAAGACTATGGGTGTAGCAGAGAGAGGAGGAGGAGAGGAAAAAGGAGATAGAGAGAAGACTTTGGGAGAGGCAGTAGTGAGTAGAGGAAGAGCTGTGTTATAGAGGGAGGATAGTGAAGGACTTTAAGGTGGTGGGATAAGGAGGGGGGGGAGTGGGGAAGGGGTGGTTGAGTGAGAGCGGGAGAAAGAAAAAGTAAGAAGCAGCAGTTGGTATAAGGAGAGAGGGTGTGCCTAAGCGAGGTATAAAGCTAAGGACAGGGAAAAGAAATTATTTAGCAGGAGGTAGGAAAGTCAGGCAGTATAAGACTAAGAAGGTGAGGTGCTAAAAAAGCAGTCAACAAACATTATTTACAAAGCATTTCAAAGCAAATGGTCAACAAATATTATTTATAAAGCATATCAGATTAAGGACATACATTTTTTCACAATGCTGTCAGTAGAATAAAAAATACTATATTAATACACTTGGATAGTATCCATAGTGGACAGAGTTAGGCTTGCATACTTCAGACTGTAGATGTGGTAGACCTGCATAGTTTATTAGTTGCCAGCTGATATTTTAAGGCAGATTTGAATTGTTGCTCATTATTTAAAACCATGGTGTGGCTTGGAAGCTTGTTTCCTGCCTTGGAGATAGTAACAGAATAGCAGGTCACCATAATAATTACTGTATTTAAATGTTGGCTTAAAGTTCTGAGAGTTCTCTTTGGTACATGCCATTTGAAGAGATTTGTGATTTTAAGTGGATGGTGAAGTATTTTGTCTGCTGTGAGTAGCTGCGTGAGGATGATATGTTGAGGAATTTCAAGCCAGTTGAGGGTAATGAGTGCCATGCAGTGATGGAAGCAGTTTGGGGCTGCAGGGGCATTTGCTAATTTTGTTGTAGGTGCCTTCTAGTTTGTGTTTGGTGGAAGAGTTGAGATTTGTGAATATTGTTGATGCATACAGAAGAGTAGAAAGGAGAAGGAAGATGTCTATTTTTTTACTATGAGTTTCTCCCTTATTCCTCCATTTACTGCCCCTTTGTTGAACTTCTACATAATTTGTTTTCTTTCAACTCCTTTAAAACCTCCTGCACCTCCACAGTTCTGCCATTCCCTTAATGAACTTTTTTCCCCATTTACTCCCTTTCTCTTTTCCATTCATGCCTATCAGTTTGAGTCACATTTCCATTGCTATGTCCTGTATTCAATCATATATCCATTTATTTTGAGGGCGCCTGCCCCCATCCCACTCCATAAATGGCTGCCTCTCTCCTTTTAGATTTATTAATTTGAATTACCCCCATGCCCATGTTTTATAATCACTCTGTGTGATCTACTCCTGACCACTTACTCAGGTTCCATCAGCACCTCTCTTCACACTCCATACCCCCTTCCCATAGCATTGTAACCATGGAGTGATTTCATACTTCTCTATTATGTATGCATAGTGATAGTCTCTACTTTGTTAAGGTTTCATCATCTGATAATATCCTATCTAACCTAACTACCTGTTCACCTTCTCATCTACTGAATGTAATGAACCTATGAACCTTACCCCATTTTGTCTCTCCATGCATCTAACAATTCTATTCATTTTATACACTTCCTTAAGATTTTCTAACATTTCGCATTAAACTCTCAATTAGTCTGTCTAAGCAATTTCTAACATTTCGCATTAAACTCTCATTTAGTCTGTCTAAGCAAGGATGTAATGTTGCATTCAAATCTCCTGCCTATATCACATCCTATTATGTCTTCCAACTCAACTCCATTTGGACTATAATATATATAATAACAGTCTACTATGACACTCCTATCCCAAAAAGGTACATATGCACACAACCCACATATTGTTTGTCTCTGTGGCACTCTCCTCCCATCATCAACTTCCTTCCTTTTGAATTATTGTTTCTGATATATATTTTTTTCATCCTCCTGATACATGATCCATTCCACTCATGTATATCATTTCCTTTGGACCTTCCTCATCTTCCTGATAACTTTAGCTCTAGTAATCATGCTATATTCAAGCCTTTCCTTTTGATTCTGCCCAATATACTTTCTCTATTTATTGGATCATTTGTACCCCTATCCTCCAACCTCCCCTCTCTTTGTCCTACTCTTTATTTGCATACAATATGTACCAGTTCTCCTTCTCCTGGACAAAATAGGCCAAAGTTGCTGCTAGTCATCTGCCTTAGTACCCACTTGGGTATCACTCTAGAAGTAATACTCCTCCTATATTGGATTTTCATATCTGTTTTTCATCTTACTCCTCACCCCACCATCTTCCACCCAGCCTCCCACCCACCTGTGATACCATGCTGATCTTTCTAATCTTACATCTTTAGTTTTCTGCCGCTGTGTACTCAAATTTTATTTGTGTTACTGCAGAGCAAATTCAACCTGGGATGGCTATATTTTCTCCGATAATGTGCATAAAACATGTTTGTCCAGCAATCTAACATTTTTGCTAAATGCATATTGCACTTTCTTACATTACCCATTAATAAGTCAACAATGAAGATACCAGTATCCCAAAGTGATTTAACTAAGCATCTTGCTCTCCCAAACCTTTAACCTCCTGGTACAAATTCTTACCAATGAAAATGCTGCCTTGTGCACTTTAATGTTTAACCATTTCTGTAATATACAATTGGAAGAGAAAATATATTTATTTATAGTTTAAACATATCTAGTTCTCATTCAAGTAATACAAAATGCATTCAACATCTAGCTTTTGCTAGCAAAATATAAGCATTTCCTGCAAAATACATTAATAAACTGATTAATATTTACATTTTCCATGCTTTTTGCATGTGTTTATTGACACCATTGTCAGTCCCCAAGGATAATCACTCATCTGTCCTACAATTTTACGAATATTCTAATACATACAAATGTTTAAACTTTTAAACAAGTTAAAAATATTTATTTCTAAATGGAAATCATCTTTCAGTCACCCAGTTTGCCCATGCCTATAGTATGACTTCCACCCTTTCTTCTCTAACAACATCAACAAAAAATCTTACTTAATTTTGAATTCTGAATTTCTCTTACTGCATCTTCTTATCCCTCATGTTATTATACACCCTCATCTCCCAGTGAAACTCTAACAATACTCTTCATATTTCTCTTAACTTTTTACTTTACTGGGCTCCACTTCCATGCCTAGATTACCTTAGAGTTGGAGCCTGGTACACATATTTCTATCCAGTTGGCCCCAATTACCACCTCTGTCAGTCATCTGGCTCTTGATCTCTCTGGGCTTCTCCTCTGCTCAACTTATGTCTTAACATATTTCCTCCTGTAATCTTCTCCATTGCTCCATCACCTCGTTCCCCCTTAGGATACCACAGTTAGCCAATATTTTTTTTCTCTTTGCTGATTTATGGATCATCAGTGTTGATTTATCCTTCTATTCCTGTTTCTTTCCCATCCCTTGGCCCTCTTTGGCCCTTTACTTCTTCCCATCATTTTACAGGCTGGTGATTTAACCTGCTCTTCCTCCACCTCTATTACCAAGTGATCAGATTTACTGATTCCTCTGCCCCTCCCCAAATAAGGGTGCCATAATTTACTACAAATGTTGACATTGTCATGCCATTTGCTGATGCAGCAGCACATAACTCCGCATATATATTTGCTTCTTTCCCATCCTCCTCATCTCCTTTGTTGCTCCCTTTTCTCCTACACCATAGATTGTTCATTCTACCCAGTTATTCCTATGTTCATGGAATCCATGTAAAATTTAATGGATTCTTCCCTTGTATGGAAATTGTCTCCCTGCCATACCATTTGATTTTGATTTGTATACTTGTTTTATAACTTATATTTGGATACACCAGGCAAACCACAACTTCCACTTGTTTTAAATGCTATAGTAATAAACCCATCTTTAGTACCAGTGTTGGAATGTCTTCCATCACCTTCACCTTCATCTTCTCTCCCTTTCAACATCAGGCCCCTCTTCCAGGCAGCCTGACAGAAGCTCTATTCTCTCAGCTGGTGGTAGTCCACCATAATAATTGCCACAATTTGGATTCCCTATCCTTTGAGTCCTGTCACCCTGTAGATCCAGATCTCTACTCCCCTGTGTTAGTTCTGTGTCCTAATCCTGCACAAATTTCTTTGTATCTACCACTTCACTGCAACTCTTATTATTTAGGAGTGATGTGTATGAGAACTGTTTCCATATCATTACATGTTAAACTGAATTTATCTAACTTTGACCTAATCTGTAATAATTATCTCCACTTGCCCGTGAAAAACTTCATTTTTTGGCTCTTGCCCAAATATTTTTGTTTAAATCATTCAGTCACTGTATTTATATAGCCCACTATGACCTTCATATTCCATACACCAGCCAAAGTGACATTTAGTTTCTTTAACATTTTATTATATCTGTCCTCTTGGTTTGCCATTTTACTCCTCTGTCTTTTTGATCCCTCCACCATGTAACTTAAGTAGTAGTAACCTCTGTTATTTCTTTTTTAGTATCCTCCTCATCCTGACTCTTGTACACTTTATAGTGGAATTTCTCAGTTTCATATATTCTGCTGTACTTCTTCAGTCTCACAGCACACCTGCTGACCTTTACCCATGTGTGTTCTGCAGCTTCTCTTCCTTCTGTCTTCTCTAGGTTGAAACTAGTATTGCAAAGGTCTTATTGTCCTTGTTGCTTAGTAGATTTGCATGTGTAAATTATAACATATCTCTCTGTTTACATGCATAAATTAATGTCTTTTCCAGTGTGCACATTTTTTCTTTTAGTGCCACTCCCCTTTTACATACATGTCCTCCCCTTCCTACTACTGTTGCATACCTTAGTGCTTTCATTCTTTCTGCTTATACTCCTTCCCACCATTTGAGCCATCCCCTCCTTCTACTGCAGTAATTCAAATGCCCATGGCTTACATTTAGAAGCATTGTTTCTATCTCCCACTTCACACCTCCATTCTAAAGCCTCAACTCAGGTATGAGTTCCTAATCAGTCATATTCCTTGGAATGTCCACAGCAACCCTCCATAACAATCATTTATTTCCAATCAACTAATACAATATGTTTGGATAACTAATTAGCTGCACAATGACAATATGCTGATTCCATCATTCTAGTTGTTAGTTACCAGATTCCATGGACAACTTTTCATTATAAGCATGATAGTTAAAATTAGCATTTTTGATAGATAATAACATTCTCATTATTAATTATACAATTTGTAGTAGTGAGTTACTTCTTCCCACATCTAAATCATACTATTTCAGTTGCTGACAATTTTATATGTTCAGAGGCATTTGCATGTTCGTAGTTATAAATTAGGTTGTGCAGAGTGAAACATTACTTCACTACTGAGTAACCTTTCGATTAGCAGACCCAATTTATCAGTAATGTTACAGTCACTCTGAAAATCCAATTATGTACTTGGGAGTGCCCCCTTGGAGTTATCAGTTGCTAGAATGTTTATAATAATGCTTTTATTGTTTACCTCTAGCTCTTACCATACGTTTGAAATACGGCTTAAATTAGACGTGTGATATTACTGTTTAGCTTGAAATAAATGTACATTTATGAAATGTCACTGATTGTGTCTCAGGAGACACACCTGCTCTGATTAATAGTTTCCTGTTCAATTTCTGATAGTCAAAATAATAATTCCCATCAAAGTTCATTCATGGGCCCCTTGACCTCCCCAGAAAGTTGAGACCAGACTAAGCTCAGATATCATGAATGGTGCAACTTTAAAACACAATAAGGTGTGTTTCTTTTTGTCATCCTTACATAGTTTCTTGAAAGAAAGTGTGGCCTTCAGATTGGCCAGTATATCTGTACATTTAACTTACCACTGGTCCATTGTAACTTTAGGCTCTGCTATTGCTTTTAGTAGTTTCTGTACTACTGGCAAACACAGAGGGCAGACAATTACACTTGTAGATTTCAGTATGGTAGCAAACTTCAGGTAATTTGGCATAAATCAGTGCCAGATTTCACCTGCTGCCAATCACCAATGGAACACTTGGAGGCATTTGTCTCAGGTTTAGTGCAGTTTATTTATAATGGCAAAATGTGTAAGTTCATTGGTAACAATGATGGAATGTAAAAGTTTGGACTTCAACAGTAAACATTTCACAAAACATAACTGGTTAAATATTGTGCAGCTCAGTTTCAGTCAGCTACAGTTTGTCAAGTTAACTCGCAGTTAGTTCAGTAGACTATACCAGCATGCTGGGCTTTTGTCCTAATGCAGACTCAAATGTTGTCCCTTTCTCTTTATACACAGATTTGAGTTTCACGTGACTCTGCACTTCTCCAGAGGTCCATTCCCTAGGTTTCCTCAAGTTCTACCAAAGCGAAGTTGTTTAGCGTCCCTTTTCCAGACACCATTTCCTGTTCACAAATGGTAAATTTCCTTGATTTACTGGACTTTCACCCTTCCTTATAGTGAAGATTTTTACTCAGGTGTTCTTTATGAACTTCACATTACCTCAGCTAGTACAAGCAATGTATTTATTCTAATATATATGCTTCTTTCATGTTTTTATCATATTACACAGGATAACTCCCAACATTTTGTACAACACTTCTAACACATTTTACCACTATTTTTCTGATGTTAGATGTGTCAATCATTTCAGGTTCACGCTTTTGTTTCAACCATTTGGGTTTACATATTTTATATTTAAATAAAATGGCAGAAACTCATATACATATATATATATATATATATATATATATATATATATATATATATATATATATATATATATACATATATATATATATATATATATATATATATATATATATATATATATACACACACACACACACACACACACACACACACACAAAATCATGTTAGTTATTGTTACAATGTCAGCTAGCTTAACATGACCAGAAGGTTGCAAGACAAGAATACTGATGTCTACTTGTTAAAACAATGTCGAACATTGAATCTCCTGTCCTGCACAGACACAGGAACAAGTGCTAAAATGGGATGGGGGCCCAGTTGTTCAAGTACAATTGATGACATACTTTCCTTATAATAAAGGTATATTAAACTTAATAACAGATGCTAAAGCTACTCACCTTATGCGGTCATATAGACCTGTATCTACCTTATATACAGTATTAACAATAAACAAATGTGTAGTTACCATCTGCATGTGGGTTAGAAGCCTGCAACCCAGAAGTGCCTGTATAAGAGGAATGGAAGAAAGAAGTCTGCTAGGTATCACAATGCAAATGAAACAAGTAAAAGAGAACAGCCTCCTTCACAAGTGCAAATTCAAGTTAGTGAACATTAAGTAAACACTTGCCCAACATGCAGTTTTTTCCATTGTAGTGCAATCCCAGAATCAGTATATATAGTTGAGGGGGTGTGGGGAGCACTTGCTTCTTGCATACCTGGGAGGTCTTCTTGTGACATTCTGTGTCTGTTGTCCACATCCGTACCAACATCAAGGATTCTGGTGGAATCATCTGATGAGCTATCTTCATCTCTGATAGTGGACAGGAACTGCTCAGTTTCAGTTAGTGGTGATTCAGTAGCAGGACCACCTCCTTAACCACTTGTTCTTGGGCAATTGGAGTGGCCCTACAGCAGGCAGAGGTTATTGTGTTAGTTGCCAGGTGTCTTACCTATGATTAGGATCTCTTGTGGCCTCCAATTGCATTAAAGCCCATGACGGCCTACTACTATATCCTGTTGGGCAGATTGGTCACCTCTACCTCTACCTCTCCCTCCCTGTAACAGAGAAACTCCATAGTGATGTAAGGCCTTGATAATGACCTAATATTCTGCATCACTATATGGTGGTTTATGGATTACAGATGTCTTCTTGGATGCCATATCCCTCTATGAGAAGAAAAGGAAAACAGACAAACATAATTAGATTTATTATGAACCAACAAGATGACTGTGAGATCAGTTCTGTGTGACTGTATGCAACCAACATACAACCAAACAATTTCTATGTGTTAAGTGCTCACTTATGAATACTCAGATGTTAGCCCTCCCAATCCTCCCACCAACTCACCCACAACAACAAAAAAGAACTATATTTAAAACTCAGTTATCATCACATATCTGAAATCACTTTTGTAATGGATATAACACAGATTTCAACTTTGTAATACATCATGGCATTAATAATAACAATTGTAAATGCAGTATTAAAAATAACACCAGAATTGTTACAGCTGCCATATCCACCATTGTGGAGTTCAGTCAGGCAGAAATACAAAAACAGAACATGTTTTCCTTCCCCTGCTAACAATAAAAATGCCAGAGCTTTCTATACACTTACACTGCAATCATCTGCAATAAGTGTGAAAACATGACATACAAAATAAAATAATAATAATAATTTGGTCATGTAGCATTTTGTAAAATAACTGTAGAAATGTGGAGATGGTTATGGGAAAAGGGAGGGAGGAAAAAGTAAATAAAGCTGAAATTATACAAATACCTTTCAGTGGTCACTGCACTTCATATTTTAATGTTAAACTAAAAGTATTACTTGATAAATAGCAACATACCTTGACAATACAGCACTATAGATAATAGATATATCTCCCAAAGTCTTATTTTATTAGCAGTATCAAGCTCTGTGTTTCAAAGTACTCTCTCCAGTACTATACAAGGGTTTTAACTATACCATTACTTTTTTTTCAATAATTTTTATCATTTACAATAATGTAAATCAACAAACATAATATAACAAATACAGAAGACCACCATACTGTGATAAGTATTAAGATAGATACAATAAGATGTAGGTCAATTAACTATAATATCTACACTATGTACATTGATGCTTTCATCCTTCAGATGTATAACTATGAGAATTATGTAAGAATTATTATGAATTAAATTACAAAGATAAAGGAAGAGAAAAATATGGATAGTTATATATATGATTTATTTTGGAATCCCCTTCTGGTAGGTTACTATTTATCTTTGTAAAGGATTATGCCAGTTTAATGTTATAGGCTTGTTCCCATATTTCTATGATTTTAATATTTTTATCTTTTTATCAATGAGTGTTTTGTGGGCCAATAAGTGTTTAATCGCCATCTGTCTAAACCCCACCTAAGATATACTAATTGGGTTAAGCCATTTAGATACTATGTACAGTTTCATTAGGAGAAAAATAGTGATCAGAGTAGTGGCTTGTTTCTTGGGAGAGTTGTGAGGGAGGATATGTAATATAGTAAATTCACATGTTAGTGTAGATGTCTGATAACCAGTTTTTTTGTAGTTGTAGTTTAAGGGAATTCCAAAGTTTGTAGACACATTTACAGCTCCAGAACAAATGGAATAAGTCAGCAGTTTTATCTTTACAATGTGGACAGAATGGTGATATCAAGGGGTTAAATTTATGTAAAATTGCAGGTGTAAAATATACGTTATTGTAAATCATGAGTTGGGTAAAGGCTAATTTTTTGAGCGGTATGGACTTTAATGACATCACTACTTTTATATATAGTGCAGAGTCAGCCCTGTAAGCACTGCAATTATGCAAATTAATTGTCAAATCATTAGCATTCCTAAATGCTAAAAGCTGCACTAAGAGAAGGGAATGAAAACATGGTGTAAGTACTTACACAATTACATGTGCACACCCTAGCAATGCGAGGACCAGCATTGAGAGGTATTTGCTGTTAATGGTTTGCAGGTGTCTCTGATTAACCTGAGTGCAAAAGCAGTCAGCTTTCACAGTCTCCCCTCTTTGATATACACCTAATAAGGGTATGTCAGGTAGAAGAGACTTAAAAAAGTCTACAAGTACATTGACTGATTTAGGAGTATAGTCCTAATATTCAAATGCTGACTTAAATGACCACAGTTACTAGCACTTAGAAGGAAATGTTCATATTAAAGGGAGTACTATAAGCACTATTAAAAATAATATATGGCAATAAAACAGAGATGGAGTTGTTATTATAAAAGCACAGATAACGAAAAGATGCACCAGTCAGAAAGAAACAGACACATCTGCAGTGATTGCAGTCTTTGCTTAATATAGTGTGAGTACATGCCTATAATAACTATCAGCAGTATCTCCATCATCTAGACATTCACAGTCAAATGTAAAAGGACCGCTTTCATATCTTGTTTGTATTGTATTTTCAATGTGACTTGATACAATGTCTCATCATCAGTATATATATATATATATATATATATATATATATATATATATATATATATATATATATATACACACACCTATATGTATGTATACCTGTCTTTGTCTGTGGAAAGGCTGGGAAATACTGTGAAATAATGCTTTAAATCCTCCTGTTTGAGAGTTCAAATCCATGCAAGTTCCTGATGCAATATAACACATTTGGTCAAACATGTACATGTAAAGTATTTCATACACAACGATTTATATATTTTTTCTTTTACAATTTGCAAAAAAATACTTTCATGGATTAAGGAAAACTGTGAAAATTTTAGTTTAGGCCAACCAGGCAACACTGCATGGCTGTCAACACTCTGGATAGTACTCAGGAAAGAAAATGCAACTGGCACTTAACTTTCTGTGTTGGCACAAGGCGTAAGTGTGGCAAGCTTATAGGTAAAGTATACGGTTTAAGGCTCCAGAGAGCACCCCAGCACTACCAGGCTACAACTCATACCATACATTTCGGCCACAAAACCCAGACAGAAATACAAAAGGTGGGGGAGAATCCATATTCATCAAGGATACCCACACCTCCAGGTTAGTGGCACAGCACGATGCTTCAGAGATCATCCACGTGCAACTAACAATGGGCAAAACTGCTATTCAAATTATAGCTTGCTACAGATCACCCATTATGTCCCAGGACCCCCAGTCTGCATTCCTGGAAACACTGGGAAACATAAAGGTCCTACCAAACACCCTGATATTAGGTGATTTCAATTACCCAAATATTAACTGGGAGAACTATTCAAGTGCAAACTGCCTTGCCCAACATTTCCTAGAATTTATAAACTCAAACGCCCTGGATCATCTGGTCAACACCCCCACCAGAGGTGACAGCATATTGAACTTGGTCATCACTAACATGGGCGACCGGTGTTCCACACCGGAGGTCAACCCCTCGCTGGTTAGATCTGACCATAAACTAATCACTCTGGATATCCACATTCTGTCAACAACCCCAGTCAAAGAAACCACCGTGAAAAACTTTTCAAAAGCAAACTTCACGTTACTTAAGACAGAGGTGTGGCGTTTCAAAGCCCCCATGCTAAAGGATAACGCTGTCCAAGCTGCAAAATCCTTTACTAATGCACTCTACAGGCACCTCCAGGAATGCATGGATCATGTTATCCCAAAGAAAACCAAAATTCACTCCTCCAAGAAAAGGAAACCAGTCTGGTAGACCCCTGCCATAAACAAGCTATACAGCAGAAGCAGGAAACTAGTACAGAAAACAGTAAAATCCTAAAAAGGGAAGACATCCCTGATCATTATAAGCAAGAAACTATGTTCCCTCATAAAATCATCCATGGCTAGCTTCGAAAGACAAATTGCCATGGACTCCAAAGATAACCACAAGGCATTCTTTAGCTATGTCAAGAATCTAAGTGTCAATTCTCAGGTCTGCTCGGAGTTAGTGCAGAATAGCACAAAATACACTGAACCGACTGATATAGCCAACATCCTGGCAAACAGGTTTAGTGCAAACTTCATCCCCCTCTCACCCCCAAAAGGGACCATAACTATACCAGAAGAATGTAGTGCCCCTGAAATCACAGACGTTCAGATTAAAACAGCCCTCTCCAAAGCCAAAAACACAGCATCAATGGTGTCCCAGGCTGCATCCTACATGAGCTCAAAGATGAACTAAACCCTCACTTAAACACACTGTTTAAACTCAGCCTCTCCACAGGCTATGTGCCCACAGAGTGGCGCACAGCGACAGTTATTCTGCTTCACAAAGGTGGAGCCACAACTGACCCTGAGAACTATCGCCCTATAAACCTGACTAGCTTGGTCTGCAAAGCTATGGAGTACATCATCATGTATTTCATTAACAGAGACATTAGAAATCTCCAACCACTGGACCTACCCAGTTCAGCTTTGTTAAGGGCAGAACATGCCTCCTAAACCTGGTGGACTTCTTTGAGACAGTTACCAAGGCTATATACGAAGGAAAGGTGGTACACACAGCCTACCTAGACCTTGCAAAGGCCTTCAACACCATTCCTCACTCAGGTATTATAGACAAGCTCACCAGCCTGAGCATAAACTCCTATGTTATGAGATGGGTTGCCAACTGGCTCATGGACAGAACCCACATGGTAAGAGTTGCGGGAGCTAGGTCTGACTCTAAACCAGTTACAAGTGGCATTCCCCAGGGCTCAGTCTTAGGACCCCTCCTTTTTGGCATATGCTTCTCAGAGGTACAGGCAAGCTCAGGAGGACTATGGCTGACCAAGTTCACAGACGACTGCAAACTAGGGGCTATAATTAAATCTCCGGCTGACACAGACATCCTCCAAAAGGGTCTCACTGAGACAGATACCTGGTGTCAAAACCATGGCCTCAAGCTAAATGCCAAAAAGTGCATAGTCATCCCCTTTGGAAAAAACAAAGTACTTACAAACTACCACATAGGTGGTAGCCCCCTAAATACAGAAGACGTAATAAGGGATCTGGAGACCAAAGTAGATAGTAAACTCTCCTTTGATAATCACATTGCCAAAGTGGTTACAAAATCCTTATATGTGGCCCACCTAATCACAAAAGGGTTTGCATCCAGATTGAAAGAGGTCATTGGGTCCCTCTACGTATCACTCATCAGACCCATCATAGAGTACAATGCCCCATTTGGGATGTACCTTACAAGATACCTGCAACAACTGGAAAGACCACAGAAGTACCTCACCAAGAGGATCACTGGCCTCAAGCAGATGCCCTATGCAGCTCGAATGAAGAAACTCCAGCTGTACTTGGTCGCATACCGCCTACTCAGAGGTGATCTCTGCCTGACATACAAGGCCATGTCCAACCCAGAATTGATGGACATACTCCACCTAAAGAAAGCCATATCCCCAACAGGGATCTAAACCTCACCACAACATTAAATAGGATGTGCTGGAGGGATAGATTCCTGTCCCAGAGACTTCCCATGCTCTGGAACAAGATTCCAATCTACATTAGGCAGAGCTCCTCACTAACCCTCTTCAAGAGAAACCTTGACAAGTGGATGGGAAACAGAAAGTTTACCCCAGGGATCACTTCAATGGCTCTGTTGGACAGAGGCACAGGGAACTAATTTAAGGGGGCGGCGAAAGCCAACACATTCCGGCTAGGCTTATAAATGCTTTCAGGCAGATAGCCTAGTACCTACCTATGAAGCTATATCTGGTGCATGGTTGAAATCTACTGACATACTTTTAAAAGGATTGTTGTTGTTGTTGTTGTTGTTTGCCTTTTGGCTTTTCCCTGTTAGGGGTCGCCACAGTGGATCTCCGGTCCGCTAATGATTGGCAGTAGATTTTCATGAACACCGAGGTGCCAGCTCGACGTCCAACCTTCAACGAAGGCACGCCCATTTACGCATGACTTTCAAATGCCCACCCAACTGTGGGGAGGACATGAAGACTTCACACAGAAGGCACTCCCCGCACTCCAGCCAAGAATCAAATGGGAGAACCTCTTGCTGTGAGGCAACAATGCTACCGCTGCACCACAGCGGATTACTTTTAAGAGGATTGTCTGAATACATATTTTATTACATTTTGTGATGCCAATGTGTTGTTTAAAAATCAACTGTTGTTACAACTGCTAACATGTGATCATTATTCTGTCTACTTGAAAATAATCTGTTGGTAACTGCAATTCTGATAATGTGTTCCACAAAGCATATAATCTGATGTTGCAAGGAGATGTGAGAGGGAAGAACTGTTCACTTGAATGCACTTCTTGCACTAGTCATTGCTATATATACCCATGGACTGCATTTCGTTCAAATTTTGTAAATTCTCTACCATATATTACTCTTCAAATGCCTTTTGCATTTGATCTCTGCATGGCAGCGTGCAAACAGAGTTCACTACCTAAGGGAAAACTGTACCTGACTGATGTCAAATTCTGTAGCATTAGGTGTAGCTGAAGCAATTTGAGAGAAATAAGGCATATAAAGCATTGTTTGAATCCTATGTAGACATCAAATTGCAATTTATCACACTATGTCTTTTTTTATTTACCTTAGTTTTAAGGTTCATTTACTGTTCACTTGGCAGCATGCAAACAGGGTGTAATACCTAAGGGAAAAAGGGAAAAATTTAGTTTAGGCTGCTTTAGATAGCTCAAACACGCCTGGTAGATTTGCATGTCTGTCAGCACTCTGGATAATAATCATTCAAGAAAATTCACCCATCAGGTAATTTTATCTGTGGAGGAAGATATAACTGAGGTAAATCAACAAACATGAAGCATTTTTTGAATCCTGTTTACAGAACACTTTGCCGTAATTCAGAATATTTACTGTTCCATTTTTTCCATTGTAAGGTACATTTGCTCTCTGCTTGTCAGCATGCAAACACAGTTCAGTACCTAAGGAAAAAAGTGAAAATGTATTTATTTATTTATTTATTTACTTATTGACAGGGAAAGTCTACTGGTTCGGAATAACCCATTTCCAGGGGAGGCCTGGGGAGAAAAGATCCAGTAATAAATTAAAAATTACTACAACAAACAACGAAAAAAATATTATACAACAGGATAAGATTTACAGTAGTAAGAAACCCTACAAATATAAATAGCATTTCTTAGTAATAGAATATGCAGAGTACATCATTATGCAGTGAAAATAAATGACAGTAGAGCCTGCACAGTATATAAAGGGATAACTTTTTGAAGACGTTCAATATAAACAATCATGGCACACAGTATATTCTTTACAATATGAAGGAGATTACTTTTGCTTTGTGGAAGTTTCTTAAGGATTAAATATTGATTGGTATACTTTGTTTAAGAGAAAGTCACAGAAATACAGTTGGTTTACTAATATTTTAGTTGATCTAAAAAGGGGTATTCTAGTCAGTAAACTCATTGGTGTTGGTTTACGGTGGTATAATGTTCTGATCACAAGAACAGATGTGATTATTAAGAAAGTGATTTTTAGGGTGACTTTGAATGTTTTCATAGACTCAATTTGTTTTATGAAGGGGGGTAGGGCATTCCATAGCTTTGCTATGGAGTAAGAGTATAAGCTTTGTCCAGCTCTCTTACTGGGTTTGTATATGGTAAGAAGCTGTTTATTAGTAGAATGAAGATTTCAGGTTGGGATGTAGGATTGTACAATAGAATGTAGTTATGGTTAGTTATTTGGATTGTATATTAATTTATGAGCAAGATTTGTTGAGTGTACTAGAGGTAATGTGGGAATTCCAACCATTTTAAATCTTTTATGACATGACAGTGGTGAGTGAGGTTTTGCAGTCCAGAAGCAAATTTAGCAATTTTATAATAGCATGACTGTAGTTTATTGCTTAAGGATGTGTGAAGGTTGGTAAAGATGGGTGAACCATAGAGGAGTGAGGGAAGTAGGAGGGAATGTGCCAATTTTATCCTTGTGGGCTTATCCATATACAGTTTATGTCTATACAGTGTACCTAGTTTTGAGTGTTTTCTTTTATTGTGTTAAAAATGTGTTGTTTGAATGATAGTTTATGATCTGTAGTGATGCCCAGAAGTTTAGCTGTTTTCACTACTTAAATTTCTGTATTATTTACTGAGTAGATTTTGAACTCTTGCGGGGGTGGTTTGGAAGACAATATTAGTAATTTAGATATTTTGGGATTAAATCGTAATTGAGCTTTGTTTAGCCATATTTCTAAGCCTGAGAATGTGTTTTGTGTTATTTTGAGGAGATCTGGGAAGTTGCTGGCAGATGATATCACAGCAGAATCGCCAGCATACTGGATGAGGGAACTATGTAGGGAGACAGTATGGAGATTATTTATAAATACATTAAAAAGTAACAGCCCATGAATTTAGTCCTGGGGGATGCCTACTTTTTTAACCAGATAACCAGATTGATTGTTTTACCATCTGACAGATTGTTGTCTATCTTAGAGGTAACTAGTAAACCAGGTAATGGTATGCTCAGTACATCCTAATGTTTCTAATTGTTGGAGTAGTTTGATATATGATACAGTGTCAAAAGCGTTGGACAGATCTAATAAAAATACTGGTGTCAGTAGACCAGTATCCAAAGCATTGTTCAGGGTATTGATGAAAGAAAGTAAGGCTGTAATAGTACTATGTGCGGGGTGGAAACCATGTTGGGTTTGGGCTAAGAGATTGTTGTCTGTGAGATGTTTTAATAGTTGGGTATGTATACACTTTTCTAGTATTTTAGATAATGGTGAGACAATGGAAATGGGTCGGTAGTTGACTAAATCATTAGTAGTTCCACCCTTATGCAATGGGGTTACAATTGATTTCTCCCAAATTTGAGGGACTGTGGATTCAGAGATAGATCTATTAATTAGAATACTGATGCTATATATGCTAACGCATTTGTATCAAGTTTCAGATATTCAGAGAGGAGGTTATTGGCATGCAGGGAGTATGGTCTAAGTTTTATTTATTTATTTACATTTGCTGACTGGGAGTGTCGGACTGGACGTGGGTCCATTTTCAGCAGAAGCACAGGAAGAAAAGCTCCACAGTTAAAATAAACAGACAGTAGTTACATTAAATTACATAGCGATTAACAATTTAACATAGCAATTAATTACAAACATATTTACAGATGAAGAACATAGTACATCAGTAGACAACTAGAATCTTTATCTGTGAAGTACATAACAGACATTAACAAATGTTACAATAAGAAGTTCCTGCTGTATAATAAGTACTAGGCTTATGAGCATCTGAGCTTGCTATAATCAAGGTAGTTAGTGGGGTGGAAAGAAAGGTAGTGGTTGGATGGGGTGGGTGATATTAGAGTGAGATTTGCAAGGGCATAGCCAGCATGTTTTTACGTGCGCTTTTAGTAAAGTTTTGAAGTGGGTGCATGATGGTATGGAGGTAATTGTGGGTGGGAGTTCCATAATTTGGGCAATGGGAATAGTGCTTCACCAGCAGAGTTATTGGCTTTAGTGATCTGCAAGTGATTATTGTTGCTGGATCTTAGTGGTCTGGTGGTGCGATAGGGTTGGAGTTGATTCTGGAAGGATGGGACATTTAGTGGATGGTTTACTAGTTTGTGGGCGAGTGATAGTTGATACCATTGAAGGAGGTGAGGGAGTTCAAGGTAGCACAGTTCAGCAAGTGAGAGACAGTGGTGACTATGGTAGGATGCCCCTGTGGTGAATTTGGCGATTATGTTGTAGCAGGTCTCTAGCTTGTTTAGATCGCATTACCTTAGGTTGGTATATATATTGGAGAGGCATAAAGTAGGGTGGAGATAAGGTGAGAATTTGCTATTGCAATCTTTGTTGCTTTGGTGAGAAGTTGCTTATTTCTGTATAACGCTCCTAGTTTTTTGTGGACTTTTTAATAGTCATGGATATGTGAATGTTAAATTTTAGTTTATTGTCTATTTCCACTCCTAGCAATTTGGTGTGTTCAGTTGGGTATATAGCGGTGTTGTCTTTTGCTGTGATGTTAAAGTGAGAGTTGTTTTGAGTATGTTTGGTGGGTTGGAAGATGAGTAGTTTAGTTTTGTTTGGGTTGAGTATTAACTGGGCATCGGATAACCAAGTTTCAACAGAGGAAAAGGCTTCCTGTGTGACTTTTTGCAGTTTGGGAAGGGACTGGGCTGAGCAGATGAAGGTTGAGTCATCTGCATATTGTATGAGTGTGCCATGTTTGGTGGCAGAGGCTAGATTATTGGTGAAAACAGAGAAGAGTAGGGGTCCAAGGATGGATCCTTGGGGAACCCCTATGGAGACAGGTAGTTGGGGAGATATGTAATTCTGCCATACAATGGATTGTTGGCGGTCAGACAGGTAACTCTGAAACCAGTTGGTGACTGATTGAGAGAAGGATAGGTTATTGAGGACAGAGATGAGTTGTTTGCATGGGACCATGTCAAATGCTTTAGATAGATCTAGGAAAGTAGCAGAGGAGAGATAGCCATTGTTTATATGCTGAAGGATAGTGTTAGTAAAGGAATGTAAGGCAGTGGTGGTGCTATGGCTTGGTCGGAAACCATGCTGAGTATTGGAAAGGAGGTTGTTAGTAAGGAGGTAGTCTGAGACCTGAGAATGCATGCATCTCTCTAGTATTTTGGAGAGTGGAGAGAGAATAGCTATGGGGTGGTAATAGGTTAGTTCTGTGGAGGGGCCGCCTTTGTGGAGGGGAATTATATGTGATACTTTCCACAGTGTGGGAACATAACTTTCTGACAGAGATCAGTTAATCAAGATGGATACTGGGTAGGCCAGAGCATCAGCTGCAATTTGTAGGTTTTCACTTGGGAGGTTGTCTGCTGCTAATTTGGTGGGCTTAAGTTTAGTTAAGAGCTTTTTATGTTGGAGGTAGGTACAGGAGAAAAAGAGACGGCAGTGGGGAGATTACTAGTTGAAGGTGTGGGTTGGAGGAGAGGGGGAGGTTATGTTGTTTAGCTAGTGATAGTATGGTTTGTATGAAGTGTGTGTTGAATGAGGTAGCAATATTTTTGGAGGAGTGAGGGATAATAGGAAGAGGGGTACTGACTTTACCTGGGTGGAGAATGGAGTTTATGGAGGACCAGAATTGTTTGGGGCTGTGTTGGGAGGAGTCTAGGGCAGACTGGTAGTATTGGAATTTGTCCTGTTTTATTCGCTTTTTAACTCTATTGTGTAGTTCTAGGAATTTCTGTCTAGTTGAGGGGTTTTGGTTTTCTGCCAGTGCTCCCAGGCTTTATCCCTGTTTTTCATTTCTGACTTAGTGGTTTTCTGTAGCCATGGGGAGGGTTGTGTTTTCGTTCAGGAAAGTCTTATAGGGGCATGGTAATTAAGGATGCTCAGGAAGGTAGTATTAAAAAATTCAACTGTGTCATCAAGACTGAGGTACTTTTGGGGATGCTAGTTATATTCTTTGAGGTATGAGATGAATTTGAGTGGGTTAAAGTTTAGTTTTTTACGTATTTGATGGTAGATGATAGGTTTAGCTTGGTATAGGTATTTTTTGAGTAGGAATGTTGGGGAGTGATCACTGAGGCTATCTGATAAGCAGCCTGTTATATATGACTGGGGGCTCTTACTGACTAGTATCCAATCCAGGGTAGTATGCTTGCTGGCCAGAACTTTGTTGCCAGAACAGAATTGCCAGTCAATATTGAAATCACCTAAAATGATAGTTTCTTGGGAGAGATGGTGGGTAGACCAGCTGAGGAGGTTTTTTAGTGGAGGGATGTTTTGGCCAGGTGGAAAGTAGCATCCAATTATGTTGATGGTTTTGTTTTGGTTTATTTTGAGGTTGGTATATATTATTTCTTCATTGCCTATTTGTGCAGCTGATGATTTTAAGATCTGAATGTTTAGATGCTCTTTAAATAGCAGTTTAGATAGCAGTTTGACTATTTGAGAGGTAAGTACCAGTTTTATGGGGGATTTTGGAATTTCTTGAGTATTGCTAGTGTTTTCTTTGTGAAGTGAGGGGATGTAAGTTGGAATTCTCACCAATAGAGCTTGAATTACTTGTCAAATTGTTAGGGGGATTACTTTTTATGTATTTAATGTAGACTGCCTTAAATAGCTCAAGGCAATGGTGCACTTTCTTCAGCACTCTGTACAGTACTGAGAGGAGAAGTTCCACCTGCCATAGAGCTGTGTCACAAGGTGTAAAGACAGTGACTGTTAACAAATAATACACCCTATTAAGGGTCTGACTCCAGCTAAAAAATACTTTTTGAAAAGGGTGTAAGAAAGAAAAGTATTTCTCACAATTTGAATAGGACAGTAATAGAAAAGAAAATTGATAATGTTAAACCTGTTTCTTGAAAGCAATGTATCAATAAGCCTTATGTAATGAAAATGTGCTGTTTAGCATATATGACTAATGTTTTAGAGATTAACACAACCTAAAGTATATCTGCTTTTCTAGATATGACAAAGTATATTTTATATAAAGTACACTTGCATATGTATAATGGGCACAATACATTTTTTGTAATCATCATGACTCATCACATATCCCAACTATGTGTTTAGGACCCGTATGTCTTCTGAAGCATGTATGTAACATAAACTGATCTGGATTGATCATCACATTCATCTGCATCCATGAGAATCATACATACTTGCAGAAACAATGATTTTTAAATAGGAATGCATTCCAAAACATAATTATAGCCACTCGCATATATAGGCCTCTCTGAAGTGTATCTCCATTCTTTCAGATATCAAGTCATAATGTTATTTTTCTTTCCCTCAAGCACTAGCATCTTGAGCAACCATACCTCATCATTCATCTCAAGCATGCACACCTTTCCCAATAAGTGTTGCTGCTTGCATTGGCAACTAGATACCAGCTTTACTGTGTGGGGTTCAGTACCCAGAGGAAACATTTTTTTAAATTAATAATTATTTATAAGATCTTACCAGCAATCTATCAGGAAGAATTACATTATGGTAATTATAATGATTAAGTTAGAATGCATAATTCCACTATGTCATAGTGAAATACAGACAGCTGTTTCTTATATCAGAGTAGCAACATTTGTTTATTTAATTATATATAAATGCCTTTTCATTATACATGGATGTTAGAAAGGTGTACAATAGTAAATTATCATAATTGTTTATGTACTGCTAAACCAAGTTTGTTTAAAATATACAGTACTGTGACATGCCATGTATCTTAATTATATCTTTTCTTGTCTCCCTCCACCATGTCTCTATAATTTTGGGGGAGGTTATAACTTACTAAAAATCTGCTGTTTGCATAACTTGCTGCAGAAAATTAATCATTTCTACCACAGAAAAGTACACCAACCACTGTGGTTTGGCTGGACATACTTCCACAGATGGCAGTGCAGACACTCAATACTTTAGGATTAAAACCTATCAGTGTTACCTCCACAACACCTGCCCATCCTTCTCAAAGTACATAAGTTGGCTCTGCCCTGGCTGCTGGTGCAGTAGTACCTTCCAACAGCACGAGTACAGGAGGTGTCAATTTTGCCAACTGGCAGGACCTAACAAGGCTGGGGAAAGATATAATGGAGAGGATTCTAGGTGCACATATCAGCAGGGGAAAAGGTGCTGCATTACACTGCAAAGACAATGCCACATCTGGCACTGACCCAGAGAATTGCTGCAGGAGGCAGTGATGACAGTTATGAGAGGGCTAGATTCTCATTGTTCTCATGCTGGATGCGGGTGGACCTTTGATGTCACCTATGTTTCATGATTCAATCATAGTATCCTGAAACCTTTCATCTCCGTCATCATCTCTGTCTTGTATGTCCTATATGTCAGCAGATGCTTCCCGACCTACCCTACTAACCTGACCTTCTAATTCCTAAGCACTTTTCCTAACATTCCTCTTTCTCCCCCAACAGACAAATGGCACTTGTCCCACAAAAATTTACACCCCCATACATAGGTCTCCACTTTGCCTCTTTGTTGTCCTGACACAATTGATTGGATCCAATTGGACATGCAACATTATTCCATTGTTGTCACCCATCACTGATGTTGTGACTCTGCAAAGTCATGAAATTGTGTGTACAGTTGTACATTGACATTGTGAAGAAGTGGGTAGTTGTGGTGCTGTTCAACAAACCTCCTGCAAATACGTACATTACTTTCCTTGTGTGCTAGCCTCTGATTGCCAACCTCATTTTCACCACTGTCCTATCCACACCTTTTTCACACATTTACTGTGGTCAAAAATAGATTCACACACAACACACAGACAGCCTGAAGTGTCTCATAGAAAGGCCTTCACTTTATATGCTTGGCATTTGTATGAATTTAGCATAGGACAGCAATGCTGAGTGACTGTGACTGTTTAACAATGTATTGCAAAAGCTGAAGCTCTGAATATAAACTGCAGTTGTTAAGTTACTATCAAGCAAATGTGCTTAAATTCACTGGGCTATGGGAATACACAGTAAAGGCAGACTAAAGTCAGTACTGTGGAACAGTTAATGTAACTAGGGGTTCCTGTGTTATGTGTTGAGATAATTACCCTGTTTGTTGACTAATACTTTGGTATAGTGTCATGTGTTCAATTACAGCTGTATGCCAATTTATTACTTCATGACAGTTCATATTCCTGTTGTTTACTTGCAGATATCTGTAGTTCTCTCTGTATAACACATTTATTTATCATAACATTGGAATAGTATAGCAAGTCACCATTTTTAAAAACATCGCACCCCCAAGAGGGAGACTTAGTAAGTCAACCTTACCCCGGTTATGTATTCATGCTTATTGTACTCGCTCACCCCTCATTTGTACCTATAGCAAACAGTTTATTGTACAGAGCATGACAGATGAATGATTACTTAATAAGTAAGACTAAAACACCATGGATATGTTCCTTCATAGCTTACAAAATATATTTTTGCTATTCGTCTTGGTTTACCCCTGCTTCTTCAAAAAGTTTTTAGTGTGCTTCAACAGTGTTATTGTAATGCTTGAAGTAGTAATTCCTTTGTGGCATGATGAGCTAATGCTCCAAATGGGTAGAAAAGTTTTAGAATAATTTCAAGGGTGATATTCCAGACATTAGCTAAGCGTTAATGAGCATTTTTGGTTCAATAATGTTGGTGCACCTGTTGGCTACATATTGTTATAAGCCACCATTATCCTTCCTCAATGATAACTACTTTGTCCCTGCCTCCATGTCACACTGACAATGTATATTCTCTCTCTTCAGTATCATTAATCTTCCACCTCTGCATTTGTACTATATATGGCACTGGGCAACAAATGCAACTAAGGCTAAATGGAAGGACACAGCTTATGACAATATCTTGGGATCTGAGTGCCTTCAATTGGGTTATTCTGTCTCACTTTGCACTCTGTTAAACTATGTTTATTCAGCTTAATGTAATTTTAAGCAAGGTGAAGAGTTGGATGTATGGATTACAGTGGTCACTAGGGTACTAAAGATGAAAACATACTTTCACATTTGATGGAATCCACTGCCAGATATTAACTTTCACAAATAAGAATTTCTAAGATAACACTCAGGTGTAAATGTTTTCTTGTCATGATGAAAATGTGCAAGTACATATAGAATGCAACATGTTTCAAGATGTTTTGTTTGACTACTGTGTCTGTAAATGTTGGCTAAACCTTTTCTTCATACACCATCATTCTGCTGCCACAGTAATCTGCCTGGTATCTCTTGTGAAGGCTATCATGTAAAGATCTTTGCTCAGAAGTCAGTAAAGTGCAACCCAGAATACTGCTAATTGCCACTGTAAGCTCAACACTAGAATATATGACTACACATGTATTAACACTGCCATCAGCAGTGCAAATCACTTTAGCAATGCTGCATTCAAAGAGTACAAGAAAAAAGAGATCAAAGTATTATACTTTTCTGTTGCAGGTTTGTACGTCTGCATTACTGTTGCCCAAAGGTGATCATGATTTTTGAATGATGTTAAATCACTTCATTAATTCATGTAAAGTAATATGCTTGTTCTACAGTGTTTACACTTGCACTGTGTTACTAGCTTCATTAACCTATTTTCACCAAATCCATCACTGTCATTCTGCAGTGCAATGCCCTATGTATGACTTGCATGCTTGTCTTCCAATGCACATAGTATAAGTATGAGATAATACAAATGTGAAATCATCCTAAAATGAAGTCACTAGAATGTTTGATTGATAATCCAGTGGTATGCAGCAGTCAATGTGTATGTCATCCCATTATGTAGAACAAGTCAATGTCCCTTACAGTAACACAATGTACAGTAAGGACAGTATCTACATTTCATTATAAAATCATGTTGTTACATGTGACAATCATAGTGTTGTTACATTGTCCTGTGCACACATACACATTTATTACACAACCTGGGATGCTCAGGACCATCTCTTTAAAGCATTGCTTTTTACAAATATTTCAATGTTCAATTTTACATAAGTATTGTTAATGTCCGACTGCAGAGCTTGAGACTAGCAGAATACTCTCTATAGAAGATGTGTGTGTGTGTGTGTGTGTGTGTGTGTGTGTGTGTGTGTGTGTGTGTGTGTGTGTGTGTGTGTGTGTGTGTTTGAGAATGTAAGTATCTCTTGGTGGTGTATCCACTTCTCCTAAGATTGATACATTTAACTGTTCTCACAGCTCCCTTATCCCTATTTTTACAGTAACATCCTCTATGAAATACACTAATGAGGTCATCCTGACAAAAGTGCAATCTCTCCACTAAGAATCAGAATTCTCCTGTGGCACTTGGAACTAATACAGTGCTCTCTAGATTGGGTAGGAGGGTCAATGCCTAACATGGAAGTCTTGTGTGTGTTAGAGAATGTGTGTATCAGTTCGTGGAGTATCTACTTCTCCTGAAAATAATACATTTAACTGTTATCACAGCTCTCTTATTCATAATTTTACAGTAACATCCTCTCTGAAACTGATGAGGTCATCCTGACAAAAGTGCAATCTCTCCCTTAAGCATTAGACGTCTCCTGTGGCACTTGTAACTAATACAGTCCTCTCTAGACTGTGCAACTTGAATAAATAAGAAGTTCAATACCCAACATGGAAGACTTTTGTGTGTGTGAGAGAGAGAGAGAGAAATGTGTGTATCACTTGCTGGTGTACCACTTCTCTTGAAAAATAATGCATTTAACTGTTCTCTCAGCTCCCTTGTCCCTATTTTTACAATAACATTTTCTCTGAAGCACACTGATGAGGTCATTCTGACAAAAGTACAATATCTCCCCTAACAGTAAGACTTCTCCTGTGGCACTTCTAACTAATGCTATGCTTTCTAGCTTGAAATAATTAGAAAGGAGGGAGTTTTAATGCCAAGCATGGAAGATTTGTGTATGAGACTGTGTGTATCATGTATGTAGCCAGTTCTCCTGAGAATGATACATTTAACTGTTCTCAGGGATCCTTATCTCTAATTTTACAGTAACATCCTGTATGAACGACAATGATGAGGTCATCCTGACAAAAGTACAATCTCTTCCCTGCAAATCAGGCTTCTCCTGTTACTCTTGTGACTAATACAGTCTTCTCTAGATTGTGTAACTTAGATAGGTAGGAGATTCAATGCCCAACCTGGAAGTCATCTACTTCTCCTGAAAATTATACACTTAGCTGTATTCACAGAGCCTTTACACCATCTTTTATGGAAACATCCTGTATGAAACCCAATGATAAGGCCATCATGACAAAACTGCAATCTCTCCCCTACAAATCAGGCTTCTCCTGTTACTCTTGTAACTAATGCATTGCTCTCTAGATTATGCAATCTAGATAGGTAGGAGGTGTGATAGCCACCATGGAAAATGTGAATTTGTGTATCTGTAATACCTGTTGCTTCCCAGGACAACATGAATTTAAATACGCTCATGGCTCCCTTATAGCAACTTTTATGGAAACATACTGCATAAAACACACTGATGAGGTCATTCTGACAATGCACTCTCTCTACCTTAACACTCAGACTTCTTCTGTGGCACTTGGCAGTAATACAGTGGTCCCTAGCTGGTATAACGTGGATAGGTAAGAGGTTTCATACCCACCACCGAAAACTTGCATGCCTGTGTAACATTTGTTGCTTTCTCCATTTCCCTTGGAGAACATGCATTTTAATGTGTACACAGCTCCCTTATACCAAACATTTATGGAAATACCCTGTATGAAGCATACTGATAAGGTCAACCTTAAAGGAGTGCACACTCTCTACCCTAAAGAGTCAGACTTCTCATGTGATGCTTACAACTGATACAGTGTTCTCTGGATTGTGTAAACTAGATAGGCAGAAAACTCAATATCCAACATGGCAGACTTTTGTGTGTGTATAAAGATTTTTACAGTTTGGTGAGCATGTGTTCTATCAAGCTATACTCTGGATACATTTTTTTAAATCAAAGAAAACTGCACCATCCACTAAGCCCACTTTTCACACCCACAACTTCATTGCCACACAAGGGTGAAGCTAGCCATACTGTTTATAATTTAATGATTACAATTTTCTATGCATTATGTAAAGAAAACTTTCCTTTTTAGGCAATACTGTGTCTACAAATTTGTAAATTAATGTTTCAAATAACATTGTTATGGGATGAAAGATAGCCATTTATTTTTTTAGAAGGAAAGTGATGCAGATATTTGTTAAGTGGAGTAAGGGAGAATGTTTCCATTCTTTAAATGACATGTGTCTCGTGAAGCATAAATAAGAGCACATGATTATGACATTATATTGTCTGCCAACAGCCGTGGTTCAACAAACTGATGAGGTCATTGTTTTGCAGGTGACCTGAAATTATTTAAATGCCAGACTTTTCCTGTGGTGCCTGCATCTCTTAAACTATTCAACAGAATTTATAACTAGACAGGTAGGATGTTCAGATATTGCAGTGCTTATCTTCTGCAAGTGTGACTGTCAAAAGAGTCATGGTTGTTTTACACAAATATGTAGTGGCAACTTTTACAAGCCCTGATTGACTGTAAAATAATGTTACCAAAACATTTCCTTGTCAAGACACTGCTGATGTCATCCCTTCATAGATGTTGCATGTCTCAGTTATTGTCATTATTCTCTTGTGGTGCTAGCTGCTGATAATGTGCTACATAGATGGTGAAAGTGGATATGTTGGTGACCCAATTCCATCCCTGCTTTAGTGATGTGACAGTTATTAGTGTCATATACCATTGGACAACTTACAACCACCTTTATGTATCCTTTTAATTATGAGACTGAATTACAGTGGCACTCTGTGACACTAGCAAGTCCATCCACCCACAGAGAAAATAATATTTTGTTCACATAGTGATCACACACTGCTAACATACCTGCAGTATCTCACATATGTAGTGTGCATTCTCATACATTGTGTGACTTTGGCAGTGTGCCTTGTACATTGTGTAACTAAATATGGTGGATGTTAAGAGTCCAGCTGTGAGTGTTTTTCACCCTCATATTGCGTATAGTATTCTGCAAAGACATGTATGATGTGTAGCTGTACAGTGTAATTGTGCAATTCAAACACTTTTTAACATAAACATCCAGCTAATAAACAGTGGTGATGTCATCCATTTAGTTGTTCACTGTCTCAGCTGTACCTCAACATGTTGTGCAGTGCTTGTGATTTAGGTACTAATGTTTAGCTTGTGATCTTGGGTAGTTCATTCAACTCTATCCATTACTGTTCAGACTATGGTGGCTATTTAAGGAACTCCGTGTAGGAATAGTGTAAGTCCTACACAGAGGGTACCATGGCCTTGTCTGTAGGTCCCTCTTAGCAGTGCACCTTATAGAAGGTGTGCTACTGAGGGAGAGCCGTGTAACCGAGTTACTGAATCAGTGTAGGCGGTGTGTTACAGTGTCCGGAGATGAGTTTGACACACTGTCAAAGTGCCGGATGGCACTGAAAATAAAAGTTAAATATTTTATTTCCTTTTTTTTTTGTTTTTTGGGGGTTTTTTTCTGTTTGTGTGGCCTGGCACTACACTTAGCAATGGACACATGCCATACATCTAAAACTAGAAACTGGATACTTTTAATTTTAACTGCAAAGTTCGTGTTTAAGCATTGCTGAGTGGGTTTGCATGGTGCAGCGCAGTGCTCAGCAGTGCTTAAATGTAGCTGAGAGCTATATAGAAATGTATAGCAGACATCATATCCACATAGCTGAATGGTTAGAGCGACATTCCTGTGTCCTGTAGGTGCATGGTTCGAGTACACAGACAGGCCATTCAGCTTTTATTTCTGGTAGCAAAATTTTATAAATTATTTTTTTATTTTATTGATGTATGTATTGACGTATGTCAACAGGGTTAGTCCAGCTGGACCAGAACCCCATTATCATGGAGACCTGAGGAGAAAATATCCAGTTACACACAAGTCTACAATATCTAAAAGATGCACTTGAAGATAAAGAAATTAAAATACGTAAGGTTAGGAAATATAGAAGAGCAATACATACACATAATAATAAAGAAGTAGTTATTAGAAAATAATTTAATTTATGTAATTTTTTTTTAAATATGATTTGCTCTTAGCTAAGTTCTGCCAAGCACTGCTAAGCGAAGCCAAGCACTGCTTAGATAGGACACTGCTTAGCAATGTGCAGCTCAGCTTAGCTGGTTTTGGCATTGCTAAGCAAACTCTGTGTAAGCAGTCCTCAGCTCAGCTAAGCTGGTTTGTGCATTGCTAAGCATTGCCAGTTTAAGCACTGCTCAGCTGAGCTCAGTGGGTTTGCATGGTGCTAAGCAAAGCACCACACTTTTAAAATGGCTCAACGGTGGTAAAGGGTGAAAAATAGCCTTATTTAAGTGTAACAGGTGGGAATACAGCCAGCAGCTGTTGGAGTTTGATCTTGGCAGAGACTATGACAGGGGTTGGAGAGGGTGCATGCTTCCAGGCCCAGTGGTGGGGCATTTTGGAGTCTAGGGTCATGGTCGGACTCCTTGTGAAAGAGCATGACATCCATCTGATACAGGGCCAGTACCAGGGGTTGGAATACAAATCGGAGGCCTGGGATCAGCTGACATGCAACCTCACTAGTGCAACTGGTATCCCCTGCACAGGTGAGCAGGTGCATCACTATTATGATGACCTTGAAGCATAGGAAGGGGGATCTTTTGGCCACATGAATCCAAGATGCTTGGGCTGACAATGCCCTACAGGTTTGTAAGTATTGTAAGCATTGTTTTACCAAATTCTAGTATGAATATGTGAAGACAGGTACTCATAATGGTGTCTTTTTCTCCTCACAGCTGCTTCAGAAAGAGATTGCAACCTGGAGGCCCATGCAGGGTACCTGGCCAGGTTGTGCCGTGATTGTGGTGAGTACAGATATATCTTACATTCTATAGTAGTATAAATAAAAAAGAGTACAGTAGTAACTGCCAGTAGGTATATTCTGTTTTGAGTGTACTGCAATGACTGTGGTCATATACCTGGACTGATATAAGTGAGCAATGCCAGGTACAGTTCAATATACTGTAGATGAAAGCTTGAAACCTGATAATGTTAGGGAAAAAGGTTACAACTGCATTAATAATGTTAAAGAATAAAAAGTTGACACTGTGTTAATAATGTTAATGTAACAAAGTACAACTGCATTCATAATATTAAGGAAATAAATTCAACTGCATTTGTAATTTTAAGGATATAAAGTTCAACCCCAGCCACAATGTTAAGGAAATAAATTTCAACTGCATTCAGAACTATTAAAGAAATAAAGTTACTACTGCATAAATTGTGGAATAACAGCTGTCTTGCAACACCTGCATTATCTAAACTGTTCATCAATAAAGACTGTTAGATGTATAACAGTCATTGTTTCATGTCACTCCTAATAAACCTGTGTTGTGTAAAATGTGTGTATTTTGGGTTGTTGGTCAAGAAATCGAGTATTACAAGTGCTGTGAAGTAAACACAGGAATAATACTATGATGTGACTGAAGGTTAGCTGATAAGGAACTGTTGTGCTAAAGTGTAGATGTGGAGCTGTGCTACAAGAAATAGCATTATGATATTAGTTCTGCACTAAGATCTGAACCTAGAATAGTAATAGCTAAGGTATAATAGTGTGTTTATCTCAGGATCGTCTTGTGTTAACCATTGCATTTCAGCTATATGCATTCCTGAGCTTAGTTATCCTACTGCAGGTAAGTATGAAACTGTGATAGCTGTAGATTGCAAATATACCATCTGCAACTGTATATGGATCAAGTAGGCAACCCAGCACTCTGATATGGTCTGTACACATCACACATTTTTTCAATCCACTAAGGGCTATATGGTTACACCTGCATTCCAAGTATTAATACACAGTTCACCTACTCTCTCTGTTATGCATGAATCTCATGCATGTGTGTTCAAGTGTCACTGCAGTCTTGTATGACACTAATTCTATTACCACGTCACAGTTTGTTACCAGGTGAGCTCTAGGCATATACCAGTCAATCCATACTCAGCAGTGGCTCAGTAGGTCAGTGTGATTAACACTGGATATGATATACATTTTGTCACACACAGACTGAGGTTCGAATCCAGGGACAAGTACTGCTAAATAATAATAGAAACTGTTATGTATTGTTAACAGATGTTCTTCCCACAGGAATTACAGATAAATAAACGGCTGTAGTGCGGTTCAAATGGATTACTAATTTGTGTGTCCAGATGCCCCAGAGTGTTAACAGCATTGCTCAGCAAGGTAATACGACTGCAGTAAATAAAAAGTCAACAAGTACAATACTGATACAAGTTATTGAAACACATTAAACTGTTTAATCATGGTACGGTTGTATGCCTGGCATGTCTCTGAATGTCTGCTGATAGTCTAACCCCATGCCTGCCAAGGACGGCATGATAAGCATAAACTCTCTTAACTGTGCATGACACATGTCCCTCAGGCATCATGCTGCCATGGACTGTGATCACTGTTGTCAAATCCCTGGGACACAGATTTAACAGCCACTTGATTTATCTCAATAGCACAGTAACACTACATCAGTCCACAGTACACCTTGGTAGTCACATATGTCCCTGACGTGTAATAGTCCCCTGTAGTTGTGTACCTGTAGGTGTTACAGATTGTCCCATGCTGTCCCATGCAGATAGCTTGAGTGGTATGTAGGTGCTACAGAAGCTAAAGGGCACTCGTATACATAAATTTAGGGCACACCTGTAGAGTATATAAGAGTTATGTTGGAGACAATATAGCCTATACTGGCAGTAATGCCATGCATTCCTTCACCCCTTATATGCATCATAATTTATTATTCTTATACATCGGGTATGGTTTACTTTTAACATATGTTGCTGGGCCTTGTGTTTTATAGTTATGTATTACAATAGTTGCATACTAACATACCTTGTTGAATTACCTACGTTATTGGCCTTCTACTTTATCTGTCATCTCATTTCTATTCTAATGCCTTACTGTGTAATTATTTACCTATTTACTATGTGTAAATGACATCATACACAACTGCTATGTAATTAGCGCCACTTTTCTAGTATAATTTTTTTCTTTTTTCCCTGTATAATTGTCACTCTGTATATTTTTTTTTCTTGTTTAAATGTCATTCTGCATAAATGTTATATATTATTCATGTGGAGCTTTTCTCCCCAGGCCTCCACTGAAAATGGACATGTGTCCAGTTGAACTATCCCAGTAAACAAATGTAAAATAAAATAAATAAATAAATAATGTCATAACTGTAACTAGCATGCTGTTACAATATTGACTGTTATCACAATTATTGTTGTGTTCTATATGCTATGTAATGTCATGTTACTGGGTTATGTGATTTGTTCTGGCATGGTGTTACAACTAACCACATGTTCTCTTCATTACTAACCTATACACTTTGTAAAACCTCAACACCATAGCTTGAATGGGTAGGCTGGTTCCCGGTGATCCACCTACCCTACCTGAGCCGGCCATGGCACTGGGTCTTAGCACATCTGGGACCCAACCTGGAGCTTCCACCTCCACTGGTCCTACACTGCCTATGGGAGAAAACTGCCTGAGGGGATGGGACCCCCCCTGGGAGTGGGCATGCAGAGGGAGTGGTCACCCAATGACAGCTACCAGGGATTGTGTGCAAGATCATCCAGCATGGTTTGGATAATCGCCTGCACTGAACTGAGGGCAGACTGGCTTCCCTGAAAGGCAGGCTAGCCCTGGCACCCAGCTCCCAAGCACAACCACCTTTGGGGGACATGAAAGAGCAGTGGTGACTGTCCATGGGTGGGGAGCTCAGTCCTACTGCTGCCTTCTGGGAGCACTTGATTCTCCAATTCCACAACATCCTCCCCCCTGAAAGGTGTTTACCCCCATCATCTGTCATAAACTGCCCATATCTGCTGTTTTATCTGTCTTGTCAGTTTTCAAATACCACTTCTCCTACCAAACGTACCTCCCCATACGTACCTATAACCCTTCCCCAACATTCCACTCTCTCCTTAAAAAAAAAAAAAAAAAAGGCATCTGTCCCACAAAAACAATATCGCTGCATACTAGCTCTCCATTTCACCCACACCTACACTGCCCATAATCAATCATTACATCAATTAATCAACAAAGTTATGTCAATCACACCCCTCCCTCTGGGATGTGAGGCTCCAAATTCACAATTTTCCACAATCTGCACAGCTGCAGCTGTAGGAGAAATGGAGAGCTATGGTCCTTTTCTACACCCATCCTGCAGATCCCTACCTGCATTTCACACTGTTTTTCCCCGTTTGCCTCAATTTCACCACTTTCCTATCCCCCCCCCTTTTTTTTCTTTTTATTTTTGGAAATAGCACAGGTTTAAGCAGAGATAAGCCCAACATTGCATCGTTTTGTGTGACATAAACCCACTTAAAGCTGCTTAAAACTGCTTTAATCACATTCTGGCTTTCTGACACTGTTCTGCACATCAGTAAAATGATTACCCCTGCCATGTCTCAAACCCAGCACCCTACCAACTAGGGTATAGTGCATTAGCCCACTATGCCACTCAGCTTTGAAGAGCAATGTATGTTTCCATAAACTTGTCATGAGTAACAGTGATGCTCATCAGAAAAAACTTCAGCCCTGCCAAGTCTTGAACATAGAAACCTGTCAATTACACCATAGTGCATTAGTCCACTAGGCCACTCAGCTGTAGCAGGTGTTACCATACATATATCCTGAGTATCAGTGATGCACATCAGCAAAAGTTTCACCCCTTCCAAGTCTTGAACACACAACTCTGTTAATTATAGCATAGTGCATTAGCTCACTAGGCCACTCAGCTTTAAAGTATAACATCTGTTTCCATACACATATCCTGAGTGCCAGTGATACACTTCTTGTACATATAATGGGGAAAATGACAGTGTACTTGGGACTGTGATGCAGACACCAAACAGTACACAGCCAAATAAATGCTGATGGATATACATGAGGCCTAGGATATCAGGTAAAGTTAACAACTGCACAGTCTGTTGCAGAATGTCCACAGTTGTGCCACCTACTTTTGGCACGGTTGTCACAAAATGCATTCTGCGTGCTGAAGTACTGGCAAGTCAGTACAGATTGATATAGGAAAATCATGACAGACAGCTCAGTGTCACACATCATACCCATCTGAACACATATGTTCATGACAATCCTGTGTAACTGACTGTATGCATGCATGTATGTCTTGCAAATAGACCTGCTATAGTACTGATTCAGTAGCTCAATCAGTTACATTCCTAGCATGCTTTACATTTTTCCACCCACAGTCCTGGCTTCCATTCCAGTCTGTTGCACATCAAGTACATGCTTGTCAATAGAACAATAACTGACTGACACATGCATTTTTTAATCAGAACCAGATGCTGCTACAATTCTGAATGGTCTTGATGGATGCAATATATGAGCTTTGTTGCTTTAAGAGCTCACTTTCTGAATTTGATGATGCAGCATACTCTATCTGCCTTTGTGAAGCTGGTAATGGAGGAAGACAAAGGCTCAGCACTGAGCAAGTGAAATACTGTGACTGCTGTTTATTTACAGGCTTATTTTTAAAAAGTATAAAGTGAGTAGCTGATGTTATTTATTTAAATGTCTGTTTTTGCTTTAGTGAGCTATATGCATTTCATAGGTTCATAGGTTCATAGGAATTCAGAAAGTGAGCTCTTAAAGCAACAAAGCTCATATATTGCATCCATCAAGATCATTCAGAATTGCTGCAACATAAACAAGCACCAAAATGAATGCTACAATCATAATCACATCCATATTTGTTTGTGCTGTGTATTTATAATTGTAGCAACTTTGAATTATGATGCATGCAATATATGAATCCTGTTGTTTTAAGGGCTTACTTCCTGAATTTGATGATGTAGCATGCCTTATCTGTTCCTATGATCTGGTAATGAAGGACGACACAGGCTTAACACTGAATGAATGAAATACTGTGACTGCTGTGCATTTTATTGGTTTATTTAAAAGTGAGTAGCTGATGTCATCTAGTTAAATGCTTGTTTCTGCTTTTGTGAGGTATATGGTCTGAAGAAGCCACTTGTAGTGGTGAAAGCACTTACCTACTCACACTTGTTTATTAAAGTTTTTATGGTTGCTGTGCATCTGACTGTCATTCGTTTGGCTGTTATTACACTCATATTTTATGTCTTTGGCAATCCATTTACTCTTTGGGTGATTTTTTATCTCTTTTTGTCTAACAATTATGTATTGTCCAACTGTTTTTCAGCCATCCAAATTTATCTGGCAGAAGGTCCACATATATCAGGCACATGTACACAGTGTACACAGTCTACAAACATCTGTGTACTCTGGATGTTGGACACCTACAAAGCGGATACCCTACAGCATGTTTGCAGTGCTGTCTGTAATTGTGTCACACAGATGTTGCTGGGTTGTCCCCATACACCTGTAGTACCACTCACCTATTTGCAGGATGGTGGCTGTATGACATGGTACTGGAACATGGCCCATAGGGGCCACACCACAGTAGATGGCAGTGATGGGTGTGGACACATAACAACACAGTCCGTCACAGCACACAGAGTCATAACTGGTATACCTAGGATTATATGAGAGTACTAGGCTATTGGCCCTGAGGTCCTCATAAGCTTAGCCCAGACTTAAGCCCATGTGTATGCAATTCAGCACCCAATGCCCCAGTCCAACAGGGACACAGGTAGTATGCCAAGGGTGTATGTCCCATTAACCATCCAGTTATCCAAGTTTCACTAGAAAAGGTGTAAAGAGGTACTCTGCCTGATGTGGACAGGGTATCCATTCCACAGGTGGGTGAGTGTGTGGGACACCCATCTGACCCACCAACAAGTCCTGTTGATGTCACAGACCAGGTTGGGTTACTAGAGTGGAGCTTGACTTGCAGTTGTGCAGCAGTCCCATTAAGGTGGATTCTGTGCTCGCTTGGTATGCCAGACAGAGGTCACCTCTGAGGAGTCTGTATAAAATTGGGTAAAGGGATGGGTATATAGCCTACCTGAGTATGGTAGATGTTTGAGGCCCTGGTATTCCCTCATGAAGAACTTCTTTGATCTCCCCAGCTGCTGCATGTGCTTTGCGAGGTACACAACAAAATGGGCATTATACTCAATAATGGGCCATATTAGGGGATTACAGGAATGTTATAAACCCCATGCCCCCGGATGTCATACCCTTACCTATGATGTGGGCCACGTGGAAGGCTTTCTTTACAATGGAAGCAACATGGTAGTCAGATGTTATGTTGCCATCAACCTGTGTGCACAAATCACTCTCGATTGATTGCGTGCTTAGGATGTTGTTAGTACTGTGATAATATATGGGGACATCACTCTCCCCAAAGGGGATGATGCTGCATTTCTTGATATGCAGCCTGAGGTCATGTTTCTGGCACCAGTCATGTGTCTGCATGAAACCCTCTTGGTGGATGTTCACGTCACTAGGGAATGTGGTGACAGCACCCAGCATGCATTCTTCTGCATACATGGTTGGCCATAGCCCACTGGTGGTGCCCTGCACCTCAGAAGGGTAAATCACACATAACAGAAGCCAAAACACAGAACACTAGGTTACACTGCTAGTTGTGGGTCTACAACATGAGGTAGCGTCCCCTATGTGGACTAGGTGAGTTCTGTCAGTACACCAGTGTGTGTTACCCATCTGGTAACATATGGACTGATGCCTAGTTGGGAGTGTATATGTATTATGTGCAATTGGGGAATACTGGAAAAGTCTTTGGCCAGGTCAAGGTAGGCAGTGTACACTGTCTCTCCCTCATCCATGGCATTGGTGACTGTGTCATAGAGGTCAAACAAATGTAATAGACATTATCCCCTCTTGACAAAGCTTAACTGTGCATGAGCGAGTGTGTGGAGGTCAGCAATGTACTTGTTAATGAAGTTCATTATAAGCTGTTCCATTGCCTTGCAGATCAGCCTAATTTGGCTGATAGGTCTATAATGTGCCAGATTGGTGGACACCTCACCCTAGTGTAAAGGAGTAACAGTGGGTGTCCACCACTTGGCTGGGACAAAGGTGGTATTTAGGATTTGGTTGAAGACAGTGCCTTCTGATGCTGAAAGGTCATGCTTGGGGTCATGTAGGATGCATCCTGTGATGTGCTTGGCTCCCATGGTGGCTGTATACCATGATTATGAGATGGCAGTGATGACCTGTTCCTTACATATAAGGGGAAGGGGGCAGGTATTGGAGATGTCCTGATGTATTGATGGGGGGACTGGGGGTGAAGCTTACACTGACTCTGTCAGGCATCAAGTATGATATACCCATAGCACTTGTATATCTAGTTTACGTGACCACCACTACTGAGCAGATCTGAGTGCTTCATTTGATATTGTAGAGTTATGTGAAGAAGGAGATATGATGTCTGTAGTGGATGTCACCAGTGTGGGCTTGTGGTTTGCTTTACAGGATTCCATTAGTGCTGGGATTTGCTTGTGCAGGCTAAGGAGACTATGCTTCAAATTGGGCACCTGAACCTTCCTTGTCTTGGATAGCAGTATGTCATACCTGTTATAGACACTATTTATTGGAGATGTCCACCACACAGGTTTATGTATCCTTGCAGAGCATGATGTAATCATGTCGGGAATACCTGACTCCATGCATGTATACAAATGGACAGATAGTTCTTTTGTGTATTTTTGGATATTGGTGCTAGTTCCTACAGAGGGGGTGGAGGCTGAAAAGCTGTTTATACCATCCTTCAGGAGGCTGTATTCAACTATGGAGTTGTTTGTATGTCTGACCCTAGCTAGATGGGTATTGTGGGAGATGGTGACTGCAAACATGACTGCTTTATGATTGGTTTTACCACAGAGGATGATAGTTAGTGATATTGCAGTGGTTACTCATTTTGTTTAATATCAACTCCAACAGACCTTCACCTCATGTGGGGAGCACCTAGCTGCTCCAAGGTGTTTGTATTTCTACTGTTGATGGATATCTGGGCATTTGTGTGCTGGCATGAGTATGTACTCCAATATATGTTTGGATAGTTAAAGTCAACCAGGATCAGGGTACAGACTCAAATCCTGATAGAGTCGATTAGGTCCATATAGGCAGAATGGGCTTCCTGGTCACATGTGTGGGCAGATAGCTACCTATGCTTTGAATATGTGTCTTTGCAATGGTTAACTGCCCCTGCAGTACAAAACTAGGAGCCATAATCAAAACTCCAAAAGATGTGGACATCCTACAAAAGGGCCTCGCTGAGACAGATGCCTGGTGTCAAAGCCATGGCCTCAAGCTCAATACCAAAAAGTACATTGTCATCCCTTTTGGTAAAAACTCTGTACCCATGAACTACCACATAGGTGGTAGTCTAATTAACACCGAAAGTGTGATAAGAGATCTTGGGACACAGGTGGACAGTAGTCTCTCCTTTGATATTCACATTGCCACAGTGGTCAGGAAATCCTTTTACGTGGCACACCTCATCACAAAAGATTTCTCATCCTGGAAAAAAGAGGTCATTATTCCCTGCTACTTGTCACTCATTAGACCCATTATAGAGTACAATGCCCCTTTTGGAATGTACCTCACAAGACATCTACAACAACTGGAAAGGCAGCAGAAATACCTCACAAAGAGGATTACCAGCCTCAAACAGATGCCCTACGCAGACTGTATCAAAAAACTTCAGCTTTACTCCATCACATATCACCTTCTTAGAGGTGATCTCTGCCTAACACACAAAGCTATGTCAAACCCAGAGCTTTTGGACATGCTCCACTTAAAGAAATCCCAATCCCTCCAAGCTACATGCTCTAGGGACCTATACCTTGTCACCACAATAAACAGAGCATGCTGGAGGGATAGATTCCTGTCCCAGAGACTTCCCATACTCTGGAACAAAGTACTTATCTATATCAAACAAAGCTCCTCATTAGCACTCTTCAAGAAAAAATTTGATGATTAGATGGGAGATAGGAAATTCACCCCAGGGCTCACTTCTGTGGCTCTGCTTGACAGTGGCACAGGAAAATAATTTTCTTGAGTGGCAAAAGCCAGGGTACCGTTTGGCTAGGCTTATATAGGCCCTAGGGCCAATAGCCTAGTACCTACCTATGAACCTATGCAGTACCCCCTGTGTGTCTTACTGTTTAAACAGCCTGGAGGTGTATATGTCTTTCATATATAGTGAAACCCCACATCCCATGCTTTACTGCCCACACCTTGAGGTATGACTGTATAATAGGATGGTTGGCCATGTAAGGTTGTGGTGGTCTCTGCAGCTTTGAACCATGTGTCCATGACTGCAGAGATTTCAGCATTTTCCAGGGTTAAGAGTGCTTGCAATGAGTGCAGATTCATGTTTAGACTCCTAGTATTTAGCAGCATGGTCTTCAATTTGTGATGTGCTGACAGTTGTATGCTGGTAGTGTTAACTTCACCACTTTTCCTAATAAAGGCACTATGGGGGTGGCAAGAACCATTGCCAGTCACCTGAAGGCCAGTTGAGACAGATGGAGTCCTTCTGTGGCAGAGCATCGTGGTCTATTGATCATATCATCCAAGGCTGTCAGGTATTGGATCCCCCTGGAATGGCACCTGAAACCAAGCCAATTGTTAAGGTCAATAATTTCCTGACTGTATTACGGCATCATTCTGGGTGACAGCAGAATGCTGCATAAAGCTAGGGACATACCTGCCTGGGACACCTAATCAGTATGCTCAATCATGTCTCACTGCATATAGTCCAGGGAGGTATGTCACAGTGCAGACACACCAACACGGACTGTGACAGACCCATAACAGTAAGTGTTGTTGGGAGACAGTAGTATGTATGTGATATGGCAGATTTTATCCCCTGCCAGACAAGTAACTGTGACCTTCCTCATATACAGCCTGGAGAGAAACACATTTGTGTGTCTCACAATGGAGTCTCCTAAGAGTAATATGGTTGACTAATGGTGATGCCTTTATAGCTGTGGATCACTGGTGTGTGGCTATGTGTGTTATGTGCTGTAGAGGGCTGTGGAGTTCAAGTGTGTCTTTGCCTAGGAGGTCCGCTTTGAGGATGTGTATATTGAGGACCTCTGCATATGTGGATGCATGTTGTGTAGGTGTGGATGGTGTGTGAGGTTTACTGATTGTGTTGATAACCTGTTTGGTGCCAGATATGTGAACTTGAGAGGGAGATGGCATGGACCTGAAGTTAAACGCCAAAAAATGCATAGTCATACCCTTTGGGAAAAACAAGGTTACCTTTCAGCTAGCTACCATGGCAATGGCAAGCACAGAAAAAAGTAAAAGTAGATGGGGGGACCCAGGGACACAGAGGTTTTGACCGTTCGTACTCATGCTGCCACAAAAGTAGGGAAAACCTTCTATATCGCCCTATATATGAATCCCTGATCATTCAGATGATTCAAGGTCATCGTAGAGTCCCCTGTACTCATCTGTACTCATCACTCATTAGACCTATGATTGAGTACAATCTGTATGTATCTGACCTGCTGCACACCGCAGCTGAAAGGAAGTTCCTCACCAAAAGGATAAGGTCAAAAAAAAAAGTCTTCTTATGCTGCCCGACTGAAAGAACTCCAGCTCTATTCAGTCTCATACCGCTCCTCAGAGGTGACCTGGCTCTGATATATAAGGCCATATCAAGATTTGATTGATGAATATACTTCACCTCAAAATCTCCGTCCCTCAGAACCACAAGGAGGAGACTTAAAAACATGTACGACATAAAATAAAGCGTGTGCTGGAGGAGGAGATTCAGAGGACAGAGAGACAGAATAACATGGAACAAAATCCAGAGCCAAGAGCACCAGGCTAGGCCCTCGTTGGCCAGAGCTGTTCACCAGGAATCTTGAGAGATGGAGATATAATGGAGGATATACCCCAGGATTTACTTCAGTGCACAAGCTTGACAGTGGCACAGCAATATGATAGGCATAGCAAGAAATTGGTTCAAAAGGGGTGGTAGACTACACAAGTGCTTAGGCTAGCAGGCTAATAGCCTGCCTTGGATAGATAGCCCTAACCTTATACTGTAGGTTCCTAATGTTATTGCCTCTCTCACAAACTGTGTTCCTTGGTGGTGTTTTAGATGGTTGTCCATGTACATGAGGCAGTTGCTACACTGTGCCAGGATGCCCATATCTTCTAGACTAGCAGGAGAAACTTTAGGAGATTGTCAAGCCATATTTTCCAGAATCTAAGGGAGGAAGGCCAGTGAGATCTAAGGGGTGGCCCTACAGCCCAGGTGTTTAAAACAAAGGTGTGAGGGTGACACTACTGCATACAGTGTAGACAGGGTATAAACAAGCAAATAATAGGTGCAACCAAAACGATGCAGTTGAACACCTTAGAGAACATGCAGCAACTAGCAGGAAACAGCAAGATTGGGGGGTAAAGCATGATGTATTGCCACTATGTTGCTGATAACCACATAGATACTGTCATGATAGATGGCAGGGTATGATGTGGTAGTTAGTGGAGGATAGTGCTAGCAAATGTGGATGTGCAGAGTTTGCACATAATGGAGAGCAATGTATGTGGTGTTGCGATGTGTTCCCCTCTTCTTGTCTTTCAGGAGTGATGTATAGACATAGGATCCCACCATTTTCAGAAGCGGAGAATGATGCCATAGTTAATGGACTGAGACTCCATCACCAGATCCTGTTGTCAAGTAGTCACCATAATCAGCAACAATGTGCTGCACTGTGGGCAGACTTTGTGGCATCTGTAAATCATGTTGGGCTACAGAAAAGGAGCTATGAGCAGGTCTGACACCAGGCCACAGATATGATAAATAATGCATGGCAAAGGGCCACAGCTGTGGCCAGGGACCATGCTGACACCAGTGGAGGGCCTGCAACACAACAACCACTCTCAACCACAGAGGAGTTTCTGGCAAACCTGGTTTCAGCCACCAGCTTGCAAAGATTTATCACCCCATATGTCATGGAGGTGGGTGGCACAGCTTCCACAGCAGAGGAGCATCCAGGTAAGCCTCCTGTGGTCATCACTTTAATACTGTAGCAGTCATAGTGTCAGCCTCTGCATACCTGTACATGGATGTCAGGTCAATGTGCATTGAGGGGGTTGTAATGCACAAGTGTGCACACATAGTGTAAATGTCAGCAATGTGGGCAGTATCACAGCTTGTAGTGTACATGTTGATATATGCACATATTATCCTGTACCAATGCCACATTCATGTCTGCTGACAATACTTCTCCCCCACATTTCCATAGGTACCTCTGGTGTGGCCAAAGTCCAATATCCTGTAGCTGGTGAGTGTAAAACTGTTTTGTTATGGCTCATCTACACCCTAGGTATGTTAAGGGCTAGCAGTTTGCTGTGGACACAACTGCGAAGCTTAGCCATATTGCAATACTTGTATGTTCAGTTGTGGAGGAGTTCACTGCAGTGCATTACAATGGTAATCACAGTAGCATATTTGTAGGAGCTGTAGCATATTTGCACATATTTTTGTGAAGGTCTATGCAGTCTGCTGTCTGCTATAAAGAGGGACATCAGTATGGTGAAAATGGGTGCACTGTGTTTTAGGTGAAGTTCCATCATATACACTGACATGTTGCTTATCTCACAGGTGTATAGTACTGGCAACATTAATTGGACGTAGCCGCACTTCATGATGTTAAGGGCCTGTCTTGTCTGTGTCTGCTGTGGTCTGCTTCTTTGTTGTGCATGGGATCAGTAATAAGGTGTGGTATGTCGAATGCATTTGTGGCACCTTACCTGTGTGTGTGTGTGTGTGTGTGTGTGTGTGTGTGTGTGTGTGTGTGTGTGTGTGTGTGTGTGTGTGTGTGTGTGTGTGTGAGTGTGTGGATCAGCAGACATAATAGTACAGGAATTAATGTAGTTATGTTGTCTTCCACCTCACAGGTGACCATGGGGGGTGGAGTTTGTCCCCCTCACAACCTGATGTCAGTGTCTCATCGTACTCTGATGATGATGCTGGCCATAGTGAGGCACATGTGGTGTTGTTGAGGGCTGAATATGTCCCACGGGTTGACATCCCAATTCTTCCCCCAATATCCCCACACACAGTCAGTATGCCTACACATACCCTGTCCCCTCTGGTCACAGATATTGGACAGTAAGAGGATGGTGGCATCGATCAGGTGAATGTGGCGACTATGGCATCTGTGACTGTAGACAGTAGCCATAGCCAGACAGCTGGTGAGGTTCCACACAGGCAGATTGACAGGGGTGCTTGAAGGAATACTGCTACCCATCCACCACCTGTCAAAGGTGTCACATCATGTGTCACCCGGCGCATGTTTCAGTCCATCATGGAGACACAGGCACATTCTGAATGCAACATCAGACAGTGCTCAGGATCATGGGTGCATCACTGCCTTGCATCCATGACTCCATCCATGGCATTGGTGATGCTTTACATCATTTTGCTGATGTAGTGGACAGATGGTGGGGTGAGACTTTGTCACTCCTTAACCATGCAATGTCTGTGCTTGAAAATGTGGTAGCTGTAGAACGTCAGACATGTGGATGTAGGTCAGCAACAACATCAGCTGAGAGCCCACATGTCCATGCACAGTCACACTCCTGTTATGGCAGTACCACCAGCACCACCGAAGGGAGGGTGCTGTCCACACCACAATGTGGCAGACCATGGGCATGTGGTCCTGGGCAGTCATGTGAGGGACACAGACCTGGCAAACACCAGTCACCATTAGCAAGTTGTCCTGCATTTGACCCTGGGCATGGTGATGCCAGTGCCAGTCCTGGCAGAACCAGTTCCTGTGTTCATGACTGGAGATGGTGAACTGTAAATTCTGCTATGTACTGCCCACAGCTGTCCAACATACCCTTGTGTAGGGCTAGCACATGGCTTGCCTGCATGCATGCACAGACTCACACACCACTGTCACATGCAGGTCACCACCAAACACACATAGCTTCTCTCCATGGCCCAGCTGACCAGGAACCCTCCAGAGACACACACACAATGTCAACTGTGTGGCACAGCCTAGGCCTCTGACAAGCCCACACCACACCCTGTGCATGTGATGATACCTGGGCCACATCCCTGTCGTCCATCAACTCAGTGCAGGGACATGCAAATATGTGCCTGATGCACAGGGTGACTATAGTACCATTAATGACAGTTTGTAGTGCAGTAGTGTTATGCACTATAAGGTGCTGTCTGCTGGCATGTGCCATGAGTACACATCAAACTGTATGTTCCTTTGTTTCATGATGCTGCATTGCTGTTAGTATTGTTAACTGACTGTTGCATCCCAGATGTTTTTCTGTTTCTGTTTCAGGTGTCTGTGTGTCTATGCTGTGGGGATCTGGTGCCAATACAGCGGCTCAGGATGGCATGGTGGCAATGCAGAAATGTTACTTTGAGAAGGTATGGATGTATATGTGCTTGGTTACCTAGGTGCGTATGTGTAGAACAGTGTGTCAGGCACAATGTGGGCAGACAGTATAATATTGCATGCGAACCCCTTGACACAGCATGCTACTCTTCATGCATGTCACCTGGGAGTTAAGTAGGATCATTGGTTCATAGGATCATAGAAAATGTACTAGCATAATGGCTCTGTGTCCCTTACAAGTCTAGCAATAAGTTTATCCCCAACAGAATCATCAATCAGCACCTGTTGCCCATCATTGAATGACACAGGTGGGAACCCTGGGACGGATTTGTGGTTTCCCATCCACTCATCATGTTTGCACTTGAAGAGGGCCTGCATGGTACTCTGTTTGAAGTGTATGGGAAGTGCATTCCTGAGAAAGGGCACCCCCTGGGAATCAAACCTATCTCTCCAGCAGGTTGTCTTGATGGCACATATCAGATTCAGGCCTGTCATGCTGGTAATGCATGAGGAGTAAGATTCATGTATATGGGGCAGCTGTTGAAGGGCAGGGTCCAAGATTGTCTTGTAGATGTGACACAGCCCACCTCTGAGCAACCTGTCCAATACTGAGTGGAACACTACTGATTTGAGCCTGTCTGCATGGGACAGGTGTTGGAAGCCATGGATTACCTTTGTGGGCAT
>NC_056738.1:167204100-167241600 GCF_019279795.1 Protopterus annectens
GTAGCATGGCATGTACTGTGAACATGTGTGCACATGTGGCTGGAGAGTACTGCAGGGCTCCACCAATATATATCGAGGCAGTGGAACCGTGACTTGAGCAGCCCAATCACATGCTCTGTGATGTTCCCAGTCTGTGTGTGTGTCTCATTATGGCATTCTTCAGTACGTGTGTGTGCATTTCTGATGGGTGCCATCATCCACAGTTCCAGTGCATAGCCAACATCCCCCAGTAGCTGGCCATATGGCATGTCCCCCCTGGCAAACATCTGGTACAGCCGTGAGGCATGCCGAATGTGACAGTCAAGATAGCTGCCAGGGCTGCCAGCACACACATTCATGATGATGCCCTGGGCATTGCACATGACCTGGCAGTTGATGGAGTGATACCCCTTGCAGTTGATGTAGACCCTACCCTCTTCAGTAGGTGGTGGTTTGATGTGCACATGAGTGCAGTCTATGGCACCCAGTACCTCAGGGTAGTGGGCTACATGGGGGAAGAGATGCATATTGCTGGGCATCTCCTCAGGGGTGTGGGGTAAATAAATGTAATCACTTGCATGTGCTTGCATGGCATCCAGGAACTGATGGAGTACCCTGGATGCAGATGCCTTTGAGACCCCCATTATGCCCCCAGTTGGTCTTTGAAAAGTATCTGTAGCTAATATTCTAAGGGCTACACATACCTTTGTTTCCACTGGGATGGGTTCCCCTCTGTTGGCTCTGGGTTTGAGTTGAGGGTGGCAGAGCTCAGTGAATTCTTGTAATATGTCCCTGTCTCCAGCCCATGTAGCCCATGGAAGTTTACCCTGGGACTTAACACTCTTCTCCTTCTCAGTCTGGGCCTATTGTCAGCATCAGCATCATCACTGACCTCAGCCTCAATCACATACAGATGTAGCGGAGCAGCAGCAGCCCCTTGCATTTTGTCAGTTAAAATTCCCAAGAGTGTACTGCAATGGTGCAGACTATTTGGGAAAATCAGATTGTAGGGTGTATGCATACATTATAGTGGTGTGCTGCAGATGCAGCCTGTGTGATTGTCTCATTATGCTGAATTTTACCTGATAGGTATATCACTGGGGGTTTTAATGGGCAAGTGTCTGTTGAACAGGGCTTATCAGTCATTTCTAGCTGACTGGCTTTCCCTGGCGATTTTCTTTTTTTCTAATTCTTTCACTGCTAAGCAGTGTGGCGTGGCATCCAAACCTGTGGCACTAGTTTAAACAGTGCTCAGCAGTTTTGGCACCCCACCCCAAGCACGGGCACACTCAATGTTTCTTAAACCAGCAAAAACATGTGCCACGGGGATAAACACTGCTCAGCAGCATCAGACACACCCCCTGCTTAGCTGTGCTCAAACAAGCACCACTTAGTTTCAATATGCTTAAACATAGTGTGACTCACCCCGTTTGATGTCAGCTCCTGTTCTACTACTACCTGCATGGTTCTAGCCCTAACATGGGTTGTATCTGTGGACACTGTAACCCTTTTTTGCTATTCAGTAACCCCAGCTCATTTACATACAGTTAACTGAGTATACCCTGGATACTTTACTATTCCAGGGCCTGCCTCCATAGTAACCACTGACACCTGCCATTGTAAGACTCTGCATGCTGGGCACTATAATGCAATATTTTTGTGAATGTATCATTTTCATTTTTTACAATTTTTGTTTTTTTTGTCATAATGGCATGTTTGCCCATCGTTGTGCACCACGCAAACATAACATATGTACTACAAATTAATATTTTTTAATAATTTGCATTGCTTTCTGGACTCACTGGTCATAGTTTTGTCCATCTGCATGCCTACAGTGCCATATCCACCCTTTTTGGGGGGGGTTTACAGCCCCTGTTTAAATTTTGCAGTCCGGTACATGGTTTCTATCTGCGTACATTTCTTACACCAACATGGCACCTGCATGGGTGTCTTTCTGCTTATTGTATCACACATCAACCTCATTTGCATGTATTTCACCAGCTTATGAGGTGATTTGCATTCCGCAGACACTTCCATGTCACATGCTCATGCACGTCCCTCTGCCCTGTTTACTGGATCACTCAGTGGCCATGTTCCATGTTGGGCTGTGCCACTATGCCAATACAGAGAATGACTCCATGTAGGCTTTATTGAATTCACCCCATAGTCTTTCAAATACATAAATAAAAATGTGATATAGCAAAATATTGTCAGCCTAGCTATCTGGAAGTTTGTAAATAATTCTGTCATTTGTGAAAATTGATATGATTTATACAGAATTGTATGTTATGTACTGAGCTAAAATGTAACCACAGCATGTCCTGCTGACTTAGAACAGAAATGCATATAAACTATTTACCTGTGGAAATGTATGTTTGAACAGTAAAAACTAGAACATAAATGGTTAACTTGCACAACTTCAAGAAAATCAGTTGAAATTAAAGTGTTTTATGGTTGTGTTATAAATGTTAGTTTCAATGCAGCAGGGAGACAGGATGTCAAGAACTAGGGTGCCTTCTGCATTGTTTTGTAAGTGTCTTATTGTTTTACGACTTCCAAGATTTTTAAAGTTCTGAGAGATATGTATTTCTCACACAAATATGTTAAATTCTGTTAGGTTTCTGTTTAGCCTGGGAACTGAAGTCAGGTGACAAAGAGTGATGTCACCCAAGCTGGCCTAGCAGTAATGTTTGATGTTAATTTATGAACTATCTCAGAGAGAGACTGGGCAGCTTGTATTTTGTCTTGGACCTAGCAAGAACATCCACTCATCATCACCATCAGCTGCACTTGCCTTGCTGTAAGTAAGATTTAGGGCATAGTATCTCTTTTAGATATAGACAGGAATATAGTAAAGATTAGTTTAGATGTTTTCTGTATTTATTTGAGAATGTCCTGCAATGTTGTTTTAAATATTACCTGTGATTTTGAACTCTGAATTAACTATGTTGGATTTACTGAGCATTGGTTTGTTCTTTTATTACTTATTATTAAATATATATATAAACCTATCTTTGTGTCTGATATTTGTGAGACACATTTAAGCTTTTAGAGTATTTGCATATGTATTTGGTGACACAGTAGAGGCCACTCACAAATAGCCTTACTCTTTTTCAGACTACCATTTGGATGAATAGTAACGTTACACAGTAGGCTAGGACACCCTTTGTAAGGGCCTTATAGTAGCTGATAAGAGTGGCTGGTGGCAGTGGAAACTACCTTATAGTCTGGACAGAAGGGGGCCTAGCTAGTAAACCTATGAGTGTGTGTGTGTGTGTGTGTGTGTGTGTGTGTGTGTGTGTGTGTGTGTGTGTGTGTGTGTGTGTGTGTGTGTGTGTGTCAGTTGCTTGAGCAGGGACACAAACACTGGTTGGACAGAGATGGTGCTGAAAGTCTTAGCTTGGCCACTCAGCTGAGATCTCAACCCTATAGATGTGCCAGTGGGGAGTCTTAGAGGGGATCTGGAGAGAGAGGGAGAAACCAGCCCCAGACTGACTGTGATCTCTGTGTGCTCTTAAGGGAAATTGCACTTTACTGTATGTGTACTTGTCATCCTCCCAGTGTTTATGTCCCCTAGCTGTTGCCAGTAATGAGGAATGAGGCTCCTTGATTACTGAGCCATTGCAGGGGCATCACAAAAACTATCAAAGCCATCCCCTATGCAAACTGTGGAAGAAATTTACTGACCTTTATTGCTTCTGGGATCCACTTTTCCTTTCCCTATAATCTCTATGACCCTGTTGAAGGGTCAGCATTTCTCTCCCATGCTGTCATTGCTGCTCTTTTTTCTTCAGCCTCCAATTGCTGCAGTCTTTGATTTTCTTTGATTTCCAACTGCTGTACATCTCTTTTTCTTTGATCTCCAAATGCCGCAGTTTCTCTTTTTCTTTGAACTCCAAATCCCGTAGCCTCGCTTCTCTCTCCAAATGTTTGGATTCCAGTTGATGCTGCTTCTCCTTTTCTTCTTTCTCCCAACTTCACAGTCTTTCTTTCATTTCCAGATAGTCCTGATGCTGCTTCTCCTTTACTTATGCCTCCAAACATTGCAGTCTCTCTTTTTATTTTATCTCCAAATGTTTGGCCTCCACTTCAACTCTCTTTAACTCCAGATAGATTTTTTTTAAGTCCTCTGAGCAAAAGGTGAACTGTCCTGTTTCTGAAGACTGCACATCACCAACACCAAATTGGTTGTGCTCCTGGCCAATGGTCTGTGCTACAGCTGCAATTAAAGCTGAAATCATTTCCTCTTTAGGCCACTTAGCATGCACCAGTCCTTTGGCTTTGCACATGTTGTCCATCTGGTTCTTTGTCAGCTTACCATAATCACCTACTGACATCTTTGCCAGCTTTCCCTGACTAAACTAAAGTAATAAAACTAAATAAAACTGCTGTGAAAATGAAACTCTGAATGCTTTTCTTGTGGCTGATGAGAGTTGTGATGACTGGTAGAGAAGGATGAAGGCTGCCAGCCTAGCCAGATAGAATTTTGTAAATAATTCTATAATTTGTAAATATGAATGTAAACTACAGGCTTGTTGTCTTAAATGTAAAGAAATACTGTTACATGTGGAACTGGAAATACATGTAACAACAGTGCACTCTAAAAATCCAAAAGATGTGAGGAAAACAGGTCCCAATTGTAATAACCAAGGTTTTTATTGTCTCCACACGTTGAAACACACTAAAACACCACAAAAGATGACCAATAAATCCAAATCCACATGAACACTATTCAGGTACTGTGTTTTCGTATTCTCCACTCCACTTCATCAGATAAAATAATACATTCCACAAACCATTTATATACCCTCACTAATAGAATAATTAACTTAATTAATTACATCACGTTCATTGAATTTTAAAAAGACAATACTTATCTGAACCCAATGTCCATAAAATGTTAGGTAAATTATTTAAAAAAAAAAAAAAATTAAAAAAAAAAAAATTAATGTGTCTCTATTGCTCATCAATAATAAAAACTTTTTATATACAAAGTATTAATTTAAAAAATGTATTATTTATAACATAGAACAACAAAAATTTTATTAAAATAAAATAATATTTAAAAATGTTAAAACTAGTAGGTATCTGTTAATAAAAACTGTGGTCTACATTGCCATCAATTGGTTGTTTCAAAGTATTGCAGCTATTCTCTCTCAAAAAAATGTTTTACATATAATGTTAAGTATATGTTACCATAAAATACATTTTATTAATAATTTGAATATAAAATTTCATTTAATTTAGGGAAAACCACAATACTAATATATTCCATAAATAAATAAATGTTGTGAATGTTTTAAATAAATAGGTGTATATACATATAGAATCTATTACAATTTAGCTGCTCTTAATTTTAATAGGGGTAAAATGCTGGTATGTTCATTCAATCCTGGTGTGTTGTATGATTCTAAAGTCATTTGCCACCAGAGTTCCCTATATTCCAGCTTTTCTTCCCAAGGTCCTCCCCTAATATCCCGTTCAGTATGTTCAATCACAGAAAATGTATAACTAGCTTCCTTACATAGTAAACTATGCTTGTAAAGTGCATTACTTTCCTTACAATTTTTTATATCATTTAGATGTTCAAAAATTCTCCTTCTCAATTTCCTTTCGGTCTTTCCCACATAAAAGGACTGACAAACCTTACAGGAAGCGAAATAAACTATTCCCATTGAATCACAGTTATAGTGGTACTTATCATTCACTATTAACCTATTTCTACTTTTTATATTAATAACATTATTATTAGAAATGGCTGTGCATTGGGAACATCTACCACATTTATATGTCCCATTTTTTCTTCTGTCTTCAGAATTTGCTATTTTCTTATTTTCCAGTAGGTGCCTAATACTTTTTGAGTTTCTATACACAGTCTTGGTTGTATATATATTCTCTTTATCTAAATCCATCAATTCAATGAATTTATTCCATTCGTTGTTAAATATAGTTCTTATTCTGTTATTAATACTGTTGGATTCAAGGGTGAGAGCTAACTCAAACTTCCCATTGTTGTTACTGTTGTTAGCCATATTTTCCACATTGTTCTTCATATTACCCCCTTTCACTATAGGTAAAAATCTATTATTTCTACCTTTAACTACTTCTTGTCTAATGTTATAAATAAAATCTTCTGGGTATCCTCTATCTTTAAACATATTTTCCAGCAAGTCACATTCTACCAGAAATGCTTTGTCATCACTAGTCATTCTACATCCCCTTACAAACTGTCCTTTTACAATATTCCTTTTTACATGAAGGGGATGTGAACTATCAAAATGTAAGAAAGAATTACAATAAGTTAGTTTTCAGTAAATTTTGGATTCTAATCCATCTCCTTTTTTAAAAATTTCTACATCCAAGTATTGTAAAGCATCATGTGAAATGTGATAAGTAAATTTTAAAAAATTGCTGGAATGTTCAAGATATTCAAGAAAAACTTTTAAAGTTTCCTCATCCCCCGTCCAAAAAATTACTATGTCATCTAGGAACCTACGGTATATAGCCCATGAAGAACTGAATTCACTATTCAAGATATTTTTTTTCTTCCCAATGGGCTAATACTAAATTTGCATAGGAGGGGGCACAAGCTGCCCCCATAGCTACACCTTGTGTTTGTTTAAAAAATTCTCCATTAAAATATTAGAAATTGTTCTGTAGCACTAAATCCATTAACCACACGCTAAGGAGTTTCTCATTAAGAGTTAGGTTCCTATTCTCATAAATAATTTCTTCAAACATATTACTTCCTTCGGTATAAGGGATGGAGGAAAACAAATCAATGACATCAATAGTGACAAAAGTTAAGTTGTCAATGTTATTAAAACCAGAAATGGTATTTAATAGATCCCAAGAATCTTTAAGTATATGTTCCCTATCCATCCATAATTTCTTAATCTTATTATCCACAAATTTGGCAAGAGAATGAGTTTTAGACCCTTCCGCACTAACTATGGGTCTAAAGGGGGGATTTTCCATGTTCTTATGTATTTTGGGTATACCAAATATTGTAGGAATTTTTGGTTTCTCTGTTTTCAAAAAATTATAAGTATCATAGTTTATAAGCTCATCAGTTAACATCTCATTTAAAGAAATGTCGATTTTATTATAAGCTATGTTGATCTCATTCCTTGATACTACTTGGTATTTAATTCCATCCCATAAAATATCACTCATTCTACTATCGTATTCAATATTATCCATAATAACAATACCCCCACCTTTGTCCGGTTTCATTATTCTTAAATTAGCATCCATTCTTAAATCAGTTAGAATTTGTTTTTCTTCTTTACTCAGGTTGTTATAAAATCTACTTCCTATTAATTCTTCTTTTCTAATTTCCTTTTCTAAAATTTTCTCCAGATTTTTAAGGTAGGGGTTTAAAGGGGGGTTATAGGTAGACTTCCTTTTCAACTTAACGCTGTCACTGTTGATGGAATTGTTAGGTAATAACATTTTTAAATTAATTTTCCTGAGAAATAACTTTATTTCAATCAGGCTCTTAGCTAGATCACCTTTGGTGGAAGGTATAAATTTGAGTCCTTTGGATAACAGTTTAAAATGTCCCTTATCCAATTCTAGGGAACTAAAATTGTAGATGTGAAAATTATTGTATGTCCATTTGTTTCCTTCTCTAGTAATGTGTTCGTAGACCCAAGGAGGAGGGTCTATGAACATTTTAATGATGTTGTTAAACAGAAGGAGAGTAATGCTTTTTATAAACACTCCTTAATATGTAAAAAAATGAACATTAAATTCATTGTATTAGAGCAAGTATCACAAGACACCAGAGGTGGTAGCTGGGAAACAAGGTTAGAATATCGTGAACTATACTGGCAATTGAAACTGAATTCTAACAAGTTTCCCAGTTTAAACAACAGTATCAATATTATGATTGTTTTAAAACTAAGAAAAGCTTGCCTTTAACATTATTATTATTATTATTATTATTATTATTATTATTATTATTAATATTTTTATAGCTACCCTCCTCTTTTTATACACTATATATTATATATTATATTTTTTTATTTTTATATATTATATGTTATGGCATCACAGGACTTATACATACATATTTTATCCCACACACCTCTTTTACCAGTACTTGTATTTGTATGTTTTCTTGTATGTTTATTTTCATTTTTATTTTTACATTGGCATTCATGGCATTGTGTGTTTTTTTAAAGGTAGGATTTCTTCCTATTGCTTTGACTAGAACTACGAAGAGATATACATCCTAGTCAGCACAGGTTATTAGTTTTTTTTATAGGAACTTCAAACCTATTTGTTATAACAAGATGGTTATATTTAAAGTTTTGTACGATTTTTAAATACAAATTTTATAGTTAGGTAGTTTTTATTATTCACCTTTTACAATCTGTATGATTATTGAATGAAAGTTTTTATTAGCTATTTATATATACATCCTGGTTTTTAAATTTTAGTGTATTGTTTCTTTAGGATCGCAGGATATAATTACAAGTTAATTAGTCTCATCATATGACATGAATTAAACTATTTAAGGATGTTTGTAGCAATGTCTATACACTTATCCTTGAAAAAGCCCGATAGTATTCAGGTGAAAGTGCTTGGTTTATTGTTTGGTTTCAATAAAGATCGTTGCCTTTTCAAACTATTTGGCTACCGCTAATTAATACAACTTTGTGGACTATCACTGCTGTTGGATTTCGGGTCCTGACTTGCCGGGTTGGTTTGCTTTTTGGTTTTCCAGTTGTGCTTTTTGTTAGGTGGTGGCAGTAATTACTACTGTATAGTCTGGGTAAAAGCGGCACAGCTGGGGAACCAGTGCCAGCCTTCCCCAGAAGTGTCTGTGTGGTTGTGTAAACTCTTATCTCAAAGTGTGTGTGTGTCAGCTGCTTGGGCAGGGACATGAAGCACTGGTTGGACAGAGAGGGTGCTGGAGATTTTAGCTTGCCCAGCTAGGCTGAGATCTGGACACTATAGCTGTGCCAGTGGAGAGTCTTATTGGGGACCTGGGGAGCAAGGCAGTGACCAGCCCCGGACTGACTGTGATCTCTGTGTGCTCTTAAGGGAAATTGCAATTTATTGTGTGCATTTGTTATCCTTTCCTCATATATGAGACACCCTCTCTGGTGTTAGTGGTGAGGACTGAGGCTCCTTGATTGCTGGGTCAGGGCACGGGCATCACATATTAATTGGTGGCAGTGGTTGGGATATCCACCTCACATATTAATTGGTGGCATTGGTTGGGATATCCTCACATATTAATTGTTTGGCATTGGTGGGATATCCACATTACATATTAATTAGCTGGCAAATACTAATTAGCTTGTAGTGGAGTGGGTAGAGTGAATCCTGTAGCTTGTGTACAGTGAGCTTTGAAGGTGTTTTGTACTCTAAAACAGCCATGGAGTGAATACTCAGAGTTCAGATCACAATTGATTCATTTCTTTTGTTAGCTTAGTTAGTCAGGGTGAGCAGGCAGCATGTCAGCAGAGGAGTATGGAAAGCTGACAAGGAGCCAGCTGGTAGAGATGTGCCAGGCTAGGGGACTGGTGCATGGAGACCTGACTAAGGCAGACCTGATTGCAGCCTTAGTTTCAGCTGCATCAGAAAACAGCAACCTGAAGGACAATTAGACTGGCAGTGGATATATAATTCCCTCGGAGAATGGACAGCTCAATCTATCTGCAGTGGACTTAAAAATCCTGCTGGAGCTAAAGAGACTTGAGTTGGAATCCAGGCATGTGGAATTAGAAGCAAATGAGAGACTGCAACATTTGCAGGATGAGGAGAATGAGAAACTGTTACATCTGCAAGCTGAGGAGCAAGAGAGGCAGAGGCAGCATGAGAAGGAGATGCTGACTCTTTGCCAGAGTCATGGAGGTAATGGGGAAGGGAGTAACTGGACCCCAGAAGCAAAAAAGGTCAGTAAATTTCTTCTGCAGTTTAAAGAGGGGGATAATTTTGATAGTTTCCTTCATATGTTTGAGAGGGTATGTAAACAGTATGAAGCTGACCAAGGGCTCTGGCTATGGTTCCTGACCCCCTTATGCTATGGTAAAGCTGTAACTGTACTGACTAAAATGCCTGATGTTGCATGTTTTGATTATGCTGCTGTAAAAAATTGTCTGTTAGAATTGTTTAAGCTAACACCTGAAATGTATAGGAAAAAATTTTGTGAGCATAGACGCAAGGCAGATGAAAGTGTGTTTGTGAATATGTTGTTGAATCGAGCACTTATTTCCATAGGTGGGTGAGTGGATGTCAGGTCACCACTTTTGAAGGGCTGGCAAATCTTTTGGTGAGGGAACAAGCCCTTCGCACTTTACCTGAGGACATGAGGATCTGGTTAGCTGATAGACAATGTGCTACTTCAGATGAGTGGAGGAAGAAATAAGACCTATACCTAGAAAGCAGGGCAGCCCTGCACAGGAAGGGGACCCCCAGTACTACTCATGGGTCTAAAGGCAGGGGCGGCCCGTGCTATTGGACTGCCAGACTGCAGCCCCCTCAACAAAAAGAATTAAAAACAAATTAAAAAAAAAGAAAAAAGAAAAAAAAAAGTTTTTCAAATTTCATGACTTTGTGAGCAAGAGTAGACCAGACTACTGCGAGTCTATGCGCATGCTCCACGCAGTCCGGCAGTCCCAATAGGGGGACATGAGGAGACGTCTGTGCACTTTTAACGTGCACAGACTCACAGGGAAAATGCGTTGGGGCCGGACTGCTGGTGTTGCAGTCAGGAATTGCTGCAGTAGTCTCATCGGGAAGGGGTTTGGATCTCGCGGGTCTTGGATTATTGCGCGGGCAGCATTTGGGATATTATGGACAGCCGGGACAGGTAAGTGTGTGTTTACTATAAGAAGTTATCTAGGGCTGAAACTCAGGAGGAACTTGAGGAAAGGACATTGCTAAACTGAAAGACTTCATAATTTCTGTATTATTCCAGTTTCTGAGTAAAGACAACCTCAATTTATTTTTAATAAACAATTACTAGAGGCTTGGTAAATACTAAATAGATGGTGCCTTCAAAGATGCCCTGCATGTATAAGTATGGGTTGTCCCCTAGAGAATGCAGAGGTGTACCAAGACCAGGTACCAGCCTTGTCACACCACTTTAAAAGTGAAAAACATCTTATTTTGACTTATACCACATAAAAAGTCAAAATATTACCTTATTTTACATTTTGCATTTGTCTGTTTGAACTTGTTAGCCAGAGGCTAATGTAGTTTGGCTGGGTCTTCTTGAAAATGTTTTTGTTATCTTGCAGTGTGTTGCCTAGCTTGTTTATTAGGTATGAAGTTAAATTGAAATTGAGGCGGTATGAATCATAACTTACAGCTGTGATCATATATGAGCAATACATTTACTAAACTGATTACAGTGTTGTCACCTATATAGTCCTTTACATAGACAGCATACCACTGCAAAATGAAAATTATTCAGTAGCCTAGGAGATTGGGTTGATAATGCCATCCTTTTGACCATTGTGTAATTGTTGCTGTCAGGAAATCTTTTTATTTATTTAATATGCACTAATTACCAAAGGAATGTCATCAGCACTGATCAGACCAGTTACTGAGTTAATTTCCCCCCTTTGGGATGTATCTCACTAAACATATCAAACAATAAGAAAGAACTCAAAGATTCCAAACCAAAAATACCATAGGGTTAAAATCCGTGATTTATCAATAGTGGATGGAAACTCATTCATTCTATTCAGTGACTTATATGTTTACTGTTGTGTGCTTTTTACGTTGAATAGATGGTGCTGTGTGTGAGTATGTGTTTGTACTATATGAAGTTATGCTATTTATACTTTGAATAGGTGTGTGTGAAGTTATGCTATGTTTACTGTTGTGTGCTTTTTACGTTGAATAGATGGTGGTGTGTGTGAGTATGTGTTTGTACTATATGAAGTTATGCTATTTATACTCTGAATAGGTGTGTGTGAAGTTATGCTATGTTTACTGTTGTGTGCTTTTTACGTTGAATAGATGGTGGTGTGTGAGTATGTGTTTGTACTATATGAAGTTATGCTATTTATACCTGAATAGGTGTGTGTGAAGTTATGCTATGTTTACTGTTGTGTGCTTTTTACGTTGAATAGATGGTGGTGTGTGTGAGTATGTGTTTGTACTATATGATGTTATGCTATTTATACTTTGAATAAGTGTGTGTGTGTGTGTGTGTGTGTGTGTGTGTGTGTGTGTGTGTGTGTGTGTGTGTGTGTGTATGTATGTGAAAATGCCCCTGGTGCTCATGGTGGTGTGGTAGGGAATACCTCAGGCTTGCACCCTGTACCCTGTATGCAGGTGTTAAAGACTGGAGTTCCCTACCCACCACCATTTGTAAAAAAAATTGCAGATTTTTGCCTCATATTTGATCTGATCTGTTCCTCATAATATCTGTGGTTTGTAAATGTTGCAATGCTTGATATTTGATGGTGTAGTAGTAGCATTGTTGCCTCACAGCTGCAGGTTCTCAGGTTTGATTCTTGGCTGGGGTTCCTTCTTTGTGGGGTCTGCTATCTTCTCCCTGTGTTTGTGTGGGTTTGCTTTTGTGTCCTCCCATGTTACAAAAACATGTCTGCATTATTTCTTCCTGGGCCTCTGCTGAAAATTGTTTTTTTTGTTCCAAGTCAGACTGTCCTGATTAACAAATGTTAAATAAAATTGACAGGCATTTGAATTTCAGATTTCAGGTTTCTGAATGTTTAATTACTTAAATATTTGATGGTGCAGTGGCAGTATTGTTGCCTCATAGCTACAGGATTTGTGGTTTGATTCTTGGCTGGGGTGCCTTCTTTGTGGAGTCTCCATCTTATCCCTGTGTTTGTGTGGATTTGCTCTGGTGTCCTGCCATTTTACAAAGATGTGTCTGCAGCATTTCTCCCTGGGCCTCTGCTGAAAATTGTTTTTGTTCCATCAGAAGTAAAATTGACAGGCATTTGAATTTCAGACTTCATAGTCTTCAGAAAATACATGGTAAAACAACTTTTTATTCTAGCAATAATATATAGTAACACAACCTTTTATTATAGCCTTTTTTTAAGTTTATAAGATGACTATTTGAAATATTTCCTTATTTTTGGGACTGTAATACCCTGTTATTGGCTTTGTCCAGGTTTTTTGTGCTAAGGTTGACAGCTATGGCAAGAACTGAATTCACTGAAAATGTTTGAGGGCTGTATTCCCTCATTACTGGGTTTGTCCAGGTGTTTTGTGCTAAGAGGTTGACAGCTATGGTGAGAATTGAATTCATTAAATGATAGCCATTTAAGTTTCAGTCTTCCTCTCGTTCACAAAGCAGCTGATTTGGCGTAGTGGTATGTTGCTCTTGACTGTTTTGCACAGGGACCTTATCTGTAAAATGTACGGTTGAAACACAGCATTTTTCTTTCACAAAGCAGGTGATTTGGCATAGTGGTATGTTGTTCTGACTCTTTTTTGCACAGGGACTTAGGCAGTAAAATGTATGGTGGTAACACAGCATTTTATTCTAGCAGCTTTCCAAGATTATACAAACAATGTTTGACCCACCCCAATAAATTTGGCTTTTTCCAGACTTCTTGTGCTGTGAAGTTGAGATGCAGTTGAGTATTGAGTAGATTTTACAAGGAGCTGAGAGCTAGAGGGGAAGAGAAGTTTAGTGCTAATAGCACAACAGGCTGTGTACTTGCTTTTGATGCAGAAGGTTGTTGGTTCTACTCCCATAAGGGGTGAATGCTGCCATACTGAAAGTTAGGATACTAATTATGAGCCTGTTATCAGTTTGCCATCCATTTCCTATTGCAATATTACTAGCTTATTTTTAATGTAATTTAGGCAATTTATTCCTCAGGGGTATCAGACACTTTATTGTTCGATGAAACTATAAAATATAAAGGTGACTGCTAGCAGCAACCTCTTCATTACAGATTTATTTAACGTGGAATTATTTAGATTACTTTTTTACTACTTCAGAGATTATGCATATTTACTGATAATGGTGGACTGTAGAATTGTGCATATTTACTGATAATAGTGGACTGTAGAAGTTTGACTAGACTTTTATGATGGAAATGTTCTGAATTGGGCAGTTTTGTTTCATTGTTTACTGGAAAAATGTTCAAAGCAATAGGAAGGTGTATCAAAGAGCACATGTATGTTTCATATGCAAGGGGCCTATGATTTGAAACAGCCCAAAATTAATTTTTATCTGTCACAGGTAAAATGTATTTTCTTTGAATGTGGGTTTTAATGTTGTTTCAATGAGAGTTTCAAGGGCAGAGAAGTTTTAATGCCAAGTTTGTTTAGCAGATGTCTTAGTGTTTGTGCTGTAAAATGCAAAATAAAACTTTCAAATGAAGTTCAAATCATCATAGAAGTAAATCAGTATGCACATTAGTGTTTATGGTAAATGGAGTGAAATAGCAAAGTAATGAATCATTGGAATGGCTGCAGGGGGAGGCTCCATTCGACCATGGTTTTGTGAGGGGGAAGGGAGGCAAACTTAGACAGCCCCAGCTGAACTATACCTCCCAACTGTCCAGATTTTCAAAGAATGAATAGTTTTTTTGCTTCTTATTTTTGGTTTGTCCCTCATAAAATTTGTTGTTTTCTGGCAAATCATTTAGGAATTTAGGAATTAAGTCACTAAATAATGACACACTAGTTTCAGACTTCATAATCTACAGAAAAATGCATGCTAAAGTAAGACCTGTTCTATCAACTGTCCCAGTTTATACAAGAGCAATTTTTAGTACTGTTATATGTTCCCCCAATATATTTGGCCTTGTCCAGATTTATTACATTAACAGGTTGAGAGGTACATGCAAATTGCTTTATAGAATTAGGCATAGCCAAACCTCTCAACTGTCCCTGAATTTGGCTCAAAATGTTGCTCTTCCCCTAATAATCCCTCTGCAAAATAGCAATTTTGGAAGAAAACATGGAGGGTTTACAATTAAGAAATAACTGTAATAATCAGAGTTATGGATTACTTTTATTTCAGAAATGCATGTAGACTCTTATTTTGTCAGCTGCTCAAGTTAGCATTACTAATGTACTAATAGTAAAGTGTCCCTTCTTTGACAGGTTCCCAGCTGTATTGTGTGGCTATTTTATATTGTTGCATCATATTTTTGGTTCATTTTTCATAAAATTGTGGGTTTTTTTTGGCAAATTAGTGGTAAATCATTAAAGACTGAAGTTAGAAAATAATGACAGGCATTTGAGTTTCAGATTTCATATCCTTCAAAAAATTCATACTAATGCAAGACATATTCTATTATTTTTCTAAGTTTATAAGAACAATATTTAAAAATTGTCCTTATTTTTGGGCCTTTGTCCCACTTCTATATATGGCTTTGCCCAGATGTCTTGCCCTGGGGGTGAGAGGTATGACAAATGTGTTAGGGCCAATCACCGTCAGCCAGAGACATTTCAAATTGTGACATACTTGTTGCACCCCACTCCCCCATGTAGTGAGTCTAGATGTGTCCAAGCAAAGCAAGGATCAGTTATGCAGTGTAAATGTGCAGCGTATCCCCCCATACAAGGTAGACACAAGTACTACAGTGGCTTTTCATCTGTTCAATTTTGCAGAATGGTCTGGTTTCTGTCATATTTTTGTACTGTTGATTTATGCTTATTACTCAAAGTGCCTGTTGCTCTGTGTTTTAAGTAGCAATGCTTTAATGACCATCAAGTAAGCTTGTCTGAGATCATAACATGCAAGTAAGCTTTAATAAGCATACTGTTAAAGAATTGCCAACATTGAAGCCTTTCTGTTGTTGTCATGCAGAGAATACTTAACTAGATAATGTATAAACATTGGATATTGAAATGCATATGACAGTATTTGTAATAAAGGACAGGATTACATTATTTTAAGAAGCTCATTACACTTGTTGGATACTTCTAGTGATCTCTGAGGGCTTTACCAGTAATCTAAACAGAATGCCATTCATGTGTGGTCTATAACCTGTACAGTAATAATTTAAGCGATGTATCTTGAGCTTGTTTCTTGTTTGCTTTTCATTTTTACTTTGATCGTGTTTTCCCCATGAAACAAGTAGATAGTTGTCAGGCAGCAGGTCTGTTTTGGATAAGAAACATTTTTACAAGTGGGGGCATCACAGAGATTGCTACTTTCAGCATGTTACTTGGTGCTTTAATAAAGCTGAATATAAATTATAATTAGAACTGCAGTGCAAGGTGCTTTAATAAAGCTGAATATAAATTATAATTAGAACTGCAGTGCAAGGAGAAGTAGTTTGAGTTGAGTGCTCCTTGTTTTTCTTATACTTGATTTTGACTGGCATTCCCGTAATGTATTTAAAAAGTAATTCATTTTTTCATGCCTAACAACATTTTTGCTACCATCTAGATATTAAGTAAGCTGTCATGCAGCCAATGCATTTAAATAATTTTATTCTTTTACATTCATTTGTCTTGATTGGACTCTCATAATGAGGGTTTGGCACCCAGGGCAGCATATTTAATTAAAGTTAGTTTTTGTGGTTTTGAGCATAGCTCCTCCCCTTTCTAGTTGGCCGCACCTCTTCCTATTGACCCCACCCATTCAGCTATCCCCTGCAGCCCCCCTTTGATTTGAAGTCACCAGCCGCCACTGTCTAAAGGAACCCAAGGTGGGCAGCACAGACTCCCACAACAGAATCTGCCAGTAGCAGAGGAAGCCACTTGTCCAGGTACACATCCAGGAGCTAGGGTTAAATGTTTTGAATGCAACCAGTGGGGCCATGTGGCATACAGGTGTCCATGGAGGCAAGGCGGGGAACCAAAAGTGAGGGAACCAGTAAGTGGGAAAGACAAAATGCCAATAGTAGGTTGTCTTGAGACAACAGGGGTATGGAACTACCATCCCACAGATGTCCTGATAGGGAAGGAGTTGAATCAGGCAGTACCATGTGCTTATGCAGTTACACGCGGTCTGGCTAGGAGACAAGCATGTGGGTCTGGTAGCCTGGGGGAGACCCAGACAGACTGCATACTTGCAGCCAGTACTGTTGAGGTGGTTACTTCAGGGAGGGAGCTACCCTGTAGCAGTGAGCCTGAAGGTGAGCCACAGCTGCTTGGGGGTACTGATGGTCCCTTGGACAGAGTGACTGCAAAGGTAGAGGTGAGTAGTAATACCCAGGCTAACAGTGACACACCACTGTCAGAGGATGCCAGACATCCTGTGGAAGGGGAGCTGGGAAGGGTTACAAGGAGAGAGTTGAGACAGGCTCAGCTCTCAGACACTACATTGCAAGGCCTGAGGCAGGTAGTTTAGGGAGGCACCTGACTCACAAGGAAAGGGGGAAATCTGTATACTGGGAAAAAGGGTTACTATACAGAGAGTGGACCCCTGAGAGATGGCTAGAAGGTGAAAGAGTACAGCAGTTGGTAGTGCCTAGAGCCTACCATCTGGTGCTTCTAGCCATAGCCCATGATATTCCCTTTGCAGGTCATATGGGCATAAAACATACAAAGAGGCATATTATGCAGAACTTCTATTGGCCTGGAATTTCCAGAGATGTAACAGGGTACTGCAAGACCTGTGAGCAGTGCTAAAAGGTAGGCAAGGCAGGGACAAGATGAGAGCTCCTTTGATGCCTTTGTCTATGATTAAGGAGCCCTTTCAGAGGGTAGCTATGGATATTGTGGGTAATCTGAGTACCCCAAGTTCCACAGGGAAAAAGTATATCCTAGTGGTAGTGGATTATGCTACACAATACCATGAGGCAGTGTCTTTGTCCTCCATTGAGGCACAGAAGGTGGCAAATGCCTTGTTAGAGACTTTCAGCAGGGTAGGTTTTCCAAAATTAATACTGACTGACAGAGGTGCCAATTTCATGTCAGACCTGCTGGCTTGTCTGTGAAAGTCCTGTGGGGTGAAGCACATGAAGACCACCCCCTACCATCCCCAGACTAATGGTCTTGTTGAGAGGTTAAACTCCACAATCAAGTTCATGCTACGGGTATTTATAGAACAGTTTAAGAGGGAGTGGGGCAAATATTTGCCCCATCTGTTGTTTGCTTACAGAGAGGTTCCCCAGGAATCCACAGGTTTTTCACCCTTTGAGTTGCTGTATGGGCATAGAGTGAGGGGACCTCTAGATTTAATTCGAGATGAGTGGAAAGGTAAGTGGGAGTCTCACAAAGAGTCTGTTGTGGCATACGTCCTAAACCTCAGGACAAGGCTCAGGGAACATATGGGCCTGAACCTGGAGAATTTGGCAAAAGCCCAACAACAGAAAAAGGTGTGGTATGACAGGAAGGCTCGAGCTAGAGAGTATGCTGTGGGACAGAAGGTAATGGTTCTCATTCCTGTCAGGCACAACAAGCTGCAAGCAGCTTAGGAGGGTCCCTACAAGGTGGTAAGAAAGGTAAGTAATGTTAACTACATGGTGGAGCTGCTAGGCAGATGGCAGGGGTACAAATTGTACCATGTTAATATGATGAAACCTTACCATGATAGGGAGGCCCTTGTGATGAGCATTTGCAGTGGATTGCAAGAGGAGTCTGAGGGAGATGTGGGGACTGATCTCCTCAGTGAAGCTCCCACTGACACCTCAGTGGAAGGGGTAGCAATGTCTCAGGAGCTATCTCCTACCCAGATTCGAGAAATCCGAGCAGTGTTGTAGGAATTTTGGGACATGTTCACTGGGAAACCAGGGTGCACCCACCTGGTGCAGCACCAAGTGGATACAGGACCCCAAATACCTATTAGGCAGGCCCCTTATAGGGTGCCTGAGAGAGTCAGACAGACCCTGAGGGAGGAGGTACAGGAGATGTTGGAACTAGGGGTTATTCAAGAGTCTAACAGTCCCTGGGCCTCCCCAGTGGTGCTGGTGCCAAAGAAGGATGGCAGCACCAGGTTCTGTGTGGACTACAGGAAATTAAATAGTCACACAGAGACAGATGCTTACCCCATGCCTAGGACAGATGAGGCCTTAAAGCAGCTGGGTGGGGCTAAGTATCTTACAACCATTGATCTTACTAATGGTTACTGGCAAGTGCCCTTGACTCCCAGTGTTAGAGAGAAGTCAGCCTTTGTTACTCCTTTTGGCTTGTATGAGTTCACAAAGATGCCCTTTGGGATGAAGAATGCCCCAGCAACTTTCCAGAGGCTGGTAGTTAATATCCTAGCAGGAGCAGGAGGGTTTGCCCTTGCTTACCTAGATGATATTGCCATCTACAGCCATTCCTGGCCAGAGCACTTTCAGCATGTTAGGGAGGTGCCAGGCAGACTACAGAGGACAGGGTTGACCATTAAGCCAAGCAAATGTCAGGTGGGTATGGCGGAGGTTTCCTACCTAGGACATAGAGTGGGGAGTGGTAAGATAAGGTCAGAACCTGCCAAAGTGGAAGCCATTCAGGCATGACCTGTACCTGTTACCAAAAAGCATGTGAGGGTATTTTTATGGACAGCAGGGTACTACAGAAAGTTCATCACCATTTATAGTACCATAGCTGCACCCATCACAGAGCTGACAAATAAGAACAGGCCAGATAATGTAGTGTGGACCCCAGCATGTGAGCAGGCATTCCAGAAGCTTAAAGAGGCTTTGGGAGGACCCCCTGTGTTAGCCAGTCCAGATTACAGTGAAGAATTTGTTGTGCAGGTGGATGCTTCGAACCATGGGATGGAGGCTGTACTTAGCCAGATTTTTTTCAGAGGGAGAAGAGCACCCAGTGGTTTATCTCAGTTGTAGGCTCCAACCCAGGGAAAAATGCTATGCAGCTGTAGAAAAAGAATGTCTAGCCATAGTGGGGGCACTTCTTAAACTTATCTGTATGGAAGGAAATTCACTGTTATGACAGATCACAACCCCCTAACATGGTTAAACAGAGCCAGCCAGCAAAATGCCAAGTTGCTAGGATGGAGCCTAGGGTTGCAAGCATATGATATGTCAGTGCAGCACCTCATTGGGGTTTGCAATGCCAATGCAGATGGGCTGTCAAGACACGGAATGGTGCAGGTATACTCAGATAGACCTGACCCTCTCAAGCGGCGTTTCTCAAGGGTCACTTGAAAAACTAGCTTGAGTTCTCCAGGGGAGAAATGTGAAGACTGGTAGCAAAGGGTGAAGGGTTGTGAAGACTGGTAGAGAAGGGTGAAGGCTGCCAGCCTAGCCAGATAGAATTATCTATCATTTGTAAATATGAATGTAAACTACAGGCTTGTTGTCTTAAATGTAAAGAAATACTGTTACATGTGGAACTGTAAATAAATGTGACAACAGTGCACTCTACTGACCAAAGTAAAGCATGTGCTGAGCCTTTGAAGTAGCAGTGGTGTCGAAAAGTCTAGATTAAGAAATTATTTCTATTGTTTTAACCAATAGTTAAATTGCTAGATTTAAACATGCAAATGTATTTTTATTGTTCTGTTCCATCCAGCTGCAAGATAACAAAAGGGAGATGTTAAGAATGCAAATGCAGTCAATGTGTAGCCTGGGAACTACAGGAAAGTGAAAAAGAATGATGCAATGTTTATCAGAACTGCAATAACAATTTAAACAGAGAGAATCAGAAGGCATTGAGCATTTTGTCTGGATGATCCAACTCACAGCACTGCCTCTTGCTCACATGTAGGTTATCTTAAACTTATGTTTTCTTGTAGAGATATCTAGAACTAGAAAGTTTAGACTAAGTGTTTTTCTGTGATGTCAGAACTGTATTACTGATTTATTTTAAGTATTTCTTTGTGATCTCTGAACTCTTGACTCGCAGTGACTGTGTAGTAGAAAGTATTGTCTTGTGGTTTTAATTATTTATTATTAAATATTTTAAAACCTTTCAACTGCGGCTGATTTGTGTAGAGATAAATAAGCTCTAGAGTACATTGCATATATATAAGGATCCTGTACCAAGTCACTCTAATAAGCCTTGAGACTGTTTAGTCACATCTACTAACTGGATAATAATATTGCACAGTAATAATTGGGCACCCTTTTAAGGGCCTTTGAGTAGCTGATAAATATTAGCTGAGTGGTGGCAGTAATTACTACCATATAGTCTGGGTAAAAGCAGCACAGCAGGAGAACCAGTGCCAGCCTTCCCCAGAAGTGTCTGTGTGGTTGTGTAAACTCTTATCTCAAAGTGTGTGTGTCAGCTTCTTGGACAGGGACACGAAGCACTGGTTGGACAGAGAGGGTGCTGGAGATTTTAGCTTGCCCAGCTAGGCTGAGATCTGGACCCTATAGCTGTGCCAGTGGGGAGTCTTATTGTGGACCTGGGGAGCCAGGGAGTGACCAGCCCCAGACTGACTATAATCTCTGTGTGCTCTTAAGGGAAATTGCACTTTATTGTGTGTATTTGTTATCCTTTCCTCATATATGAGACACCCTCTCTGGTGTTAGTGGTGAGGATTGAGGCTCCTTGATTGCTGGGCCAGGGCAAGGTGTCACAAGAGTACACACACTTTCAGTGACAACTGCCCACAGGCTACTGAATTCCAATTAATAGCCCACTGCTTTGCCACCAATATGTGACAGGCCCTCTGTACCTGAGCCAGTAATCAAGGAGCCTCAATCCCCACCACTGACACTGGTGACAGACCGCCACTAAAACAGGGATGGATTTACCCAGTAATTTCAAATACAGCTCTCTGCATCAAGCGCAATTTCCCCCAAGAGTAGTTCTAAGTAACTGACACACCCACACCTAGGTATTTGATTTTCACACCCACTCCTGTGAAGGCTGGCACAGATTTACTAGATGTGCCCCCTTATGCCCAGGCAATAAGGTAAGGATGTGGCCTCCAGCCAGTCACTGTCAGGCTCTTACAAGGGTATTCAATTATACTGAGTAAAGTCAATACTGTCATAAATGGTAGAGTGTAACCCAAGCAGCAAGACATTTTGCAGTTGCCAAGGCGTCACTAGCATAAGCATAAGTACTCTCAAGATGGTAGACATAATCTCTAAAAGATCAGCCACAATAAAAGGTAAAATATATTTAATAACAAATAATAAAATAGAGATCATGAGAATATTAAATATTTAAGAGCAATAAACGTCAAGCGTTCCAGTCACAGGAGAAATAATACTTAGCTAATCTCACTGTAATTCCTGACTGTCTAAAGAAGAACTTTTCCCTATCTAACTTAATTAATACAGCAAGGCAAGATCAGATGCTGAATTGCTTACTTCTACAAGACAAGGTGATGTTCTTCCCACTTACACTGATCTGCAATTGAACTCAACTAAACTGATTATGATAACTGTCATAAAATTTATATCAGGTTCCAAAGAAAACAAAACAAGCTGATCTGTGAGTTCCATCCCCTCAGTGCTGGTTATAGATGACATCACATTTGATTGCATGACTCTGTTAGAGTACAGACTGGGAGCTTTTCTAAGATCTGTTGCAGTATTTGAAAACTATGTAATTCTTTGCTTAAAAATAAACATTTAATCAGCTACGATAACACTGCTGATACATTTTTAGCATTAGCATCTTTACAAGTCAGTATGATAGTCAAATGACAGAAAATTATTTACAAAACTGTTTATAAAACTCTAGCTAACTATGCTGGCATATGTTCCACATGCACTGCTCTATTCTCCCTGGTACAGATGGCAATACCTCACATCATCACAGATGACAATATCATCCAGGTAAGCAATGACATAATCTCCTGCTCCTGCTAGGTAATGATCTGCCAGCCTCTGGAAGGTTGCTGGGGTATTTTTTCATCCCAAAAGGCATCTTTGTGAACTTGTATAATCCAAAAGGAGTCACAAAGGCTGACCTTTCTCTTGCTATGGGAGTAAAGGGCACCTGCCAGTTACCCTTGGTCATATCAGTAGTGGTTAGATACTTAGCCCCACTCAGCAGCCCTAAGGCTTCATCTCTCCTAGGCATGGGGTAAGCATCTGACTCTGTGTGACTGTTTATTTTTCTGTGGTCCATGCAGAATGTGATGCTACCATTTTTTCTTTGGTACTAGCATCACTGGGGTGGTGCAGGGACTGCTGGACTCCTGGATTACTCTCATTTCCAACATTTCCTGTATTTCCTTCCTCAGAGTTTGTCTGACTCACTCAGACACCCTATAAGTGGCCTGCTTGACAGGCCTTTGGTAACTTGTATCCACATGGTGTTGCACCAGAATGGTGCACACAGGTTTCCCAGTGAACTTGCCAGCAAACTCTTCCAATGCTGCTTGGATTTTTTGAACCTGGGTAGGGGAGAGCCACTAAGATATTGCTACCCTTTCCACAGAGGTGTTAGTCCACGCCTCACTGAGGAGATCAGTCACCAGATCCCTCTCAGACTCCTCCTGCAAATATTCTGCATCAGGGCCTTACAATCATGGTAAGGCTTCATAATGTTAGCACAGTACAATTTGTGCATCTGCCTTCTGCCTAGCGGGTTTACCATGCATTTGACATTACTGATCTTCCTTACCCCTTTGAAGGGTCCCACCCAAGCTGCCTGCAGCTTATTGTGTCTGACAAGAATGAGCACCACAACTTGTGTATCCACAGCATAATTTTGGACTTGAGCATTCCTATCATACCAGACCTATTTTTGCTGTTGGGCTCCTGTAAATTTCTCCTGGGCCAAGCCCATGAGCTCAGCCTTGTCCTGATGTTTACGACATATGCCACAAAAGACTCCTTGTGGGATTCACGCTCACCCCACTATGCAGTATGAATCAAATCTAAAGGTCCCACCACCCTATAGCCATATAGCAGCTCAAAGGGTGAAAAACCTGTGGATTCCTGGGGTACCATTCTATATGCAGACAGTGGGTATGGCAAATATTTGTTCCACTCTCTCTCTTCAACTGGAATGCAAATGCCCATAGCATGGTGTTTATTGTAGAATTTAAACTTTCCACAAGACTATTAGTCTGGGGATGGTAGGGGGTGATCTTTAGGTGTGTAACCGCACAATGCTTCCACAGACAAGACAGCATGTCTGACATGACATTAGCACCTCTGCCAGTCAGCATTTTTCTTGGGAAAACTATGCTGTTGAAAATGTCTAACAAAGAATTTGCGACCTTCTCTGCCTTGATGGAGGAGAGAGTCACTGCCTCAGGGTATCTAGTAGCGTAATCTACTGCCACTAGGATATACTTCTTTCTTGTGGAGCTTGGCGTAGTCAGAGGCCCCACAATATCCATAGATACCCCCTGAGATTGCTCCTCAATCACAGGTAAAGGCATCAAAGGAGCTTTGACCTTGTCCCTTCCCTTGCCTACCTTTTGACACTGCTTACAGGTCCTGCAGTACTCTGTTACATCCTTTGCAATTCTAGGCCAATAAAAGGTCTGAATAATGCATCTCATGGTATGCTTTATGCCCGTATGACCTAGAAAAGGAATGTCATGGGCTATGGCTAGAAGTGTCAGATGGCAGGCTGTAGGAACTATCGACTGCTGTATTACCTCACCCTTTAGTCCTCCCTCAGGGGTCCACTCTCTCTACAATAAACCATTATTCCAGCATACAGACTCCCATTTTCTTTGACCATCAGGTGCCTACTTAACTACCTCCCTCAAGCCTCATAAGGTAGGCTCCAAAAGTTGAGCTTGTCTCAACTTCACTTTTCTGACCATTCCCAGCTCCCCTTTACAGGAAGCCTAGTATCTTCTGACAGCAGTACCTCACTGTCAGTCTGTGAATTATCTCTCGCCACTCTCCTTGCAGTCACCCTAGCTATGGGAACATCAGTACCTACCAGCAGTTGTGGCTCACTTTCACACTCAATGAAACAGGGTAGCTCCATCCCTGAAATAGCCACATCACCAGCCCTAGCTTAACGTGTGCAGTCTGCCTGAGTCTCCCCCAGTCTACCAGACCTACATGCCTGCCTTCAAGCCTGACTGCAAGTAAATGCATGCACACAAGGTATGGTATTATCAAAATCATTCACTAGCAAGACATCCACAGGGAAGAAGTATATCCTGGTGGTAGTAGTCTATGCTACTAGATATGCTGAGGCAGTGGCCATGTCCTCCATCGAAGCAGAGAAGGTGGCAAATGCTTTGTTAGAGATTTTCAGCAGAGTAGGCTTCCCAAAAGAAATACTGTCTGACAGAGGTGCCAATGTCATGTTAGACTTGCTGGCTTGTCTGTGAAAGCATTGTAGGATGAAGCACCTAAAGACCACTACCTAGCATCCTCATACTAATGTTCTTGTGATGAGTTTAAACTCTACACTAAACACCATGCTATGGGCATTTGCAGTCCAGTTGAAGAGAGAGAGTGGAACAAATGTTTTCTCCATCTGCTGTTTGCATATGAAATGGTACCCTAGAAATCCACAGGCTTTCCCCTTTTCTCCCCAGCTCATATGCAGAGTTAGACTCTCACATGTCCTCAGACAAAGTATTAAGGGCTTGTTCCCTTACCAAAAAGTCTGCTAGCCTTTTAAAAGTGGTAACTTGACACCCACTCACCCACCTATGAAAGTAAGTACATAACTCAGCAATATAATCACATACACTTTCATCTGCCTTGCATCTATGTTCATAAAACTTTTTTCTAAGCTTCAGGTGTTAACATATAACAGTTCAATAAACATTGATGTATTCTATCATAGTTTAAACAATCATTATCAGAAAATTTAGAAACGGCAGTTACAGCTCTGGCTGGTGGTGCTGCGATAGCGTTGTCGCCTTACAGTAAGACATTGTCCTCTTCGATTCTCAGCTAGAGCATCTTCTGTGTGGAGACATGAGTGAATGGGCATACCTTCGTGGAAGGTTTTGCGTCAAGGCTGGCAACTCAGCACGTAAAAATCTACTGCCAATCATTAGTGGACCGGAGTTCCGCTGTGGCGACCCCTAACCTGGAAAAGCCATTAATTTTTGTCAGTTTAGTTTCAGCAGGGAAAACAGGCAAAGATGTCAACAGAGGATTATGGTAAACTGACAAAGATCCAGTTGGCCAAGATGTGCAAAACCAAAGGAGTGGGGCGTGCTAACCAGACTAAATAAAAAATTATTTCAACTTTAATTGCAGCTGCAGCATGGATCAGTGTCCAGGAGGACAACAAGTCTGATGATGGAGATGTGCAGTCTGCAGAAACAGAACAGTTCACCTTTTCCTCAGAGGACTTAAAAATTCATCTGGAGTTAAAGAGACTTGAAGTGCAGGCCAAACATTTAGAGGCTGAAGAAAAAGATGAGCAGCATCAAAATAAGGCCAATAAAGGGGAAGTAGCATATGTATGAACTGGAGACCAAAGAGAGATTCTGACATTTGAAGGCTGAATAAAAGGAGAAGCAGCATCAGCATGAACTGGAGACTAAAGAAAGAGTGCAAAGTTGGTAGACTAAAGAAAAGGAGATGCAGAATCAGCTGGAAGCCAAACATTTGAATACCAAAGAGAGACTGCAGCATTTGGAGATCAAAGAAAAAGAGAGGCTGTGGCAGTTGGAGATCGAAGAAAATGAAAGACTGTGGTGATTGGAGGCTGAAAAAAAAGAGAAGCAGCAAAAAAAAAAAAAAAAAACGAGAGAGAAAAGCTGACCATTCAACAGGGTCATAGAGGTAATGGGGAGGGAAATGACTGGACCCCAGAAGCAATAAAGGTCAGTAAATACCTTCCACCATTTGCATGGGGGATGATTTTGATAGCTTTATTCATACATTTGAAATTGTATGTAAACAGTATAATGTTGATCAAGAGCTCTGGGTACAGTTCCTGACCCCCTTACTCTATGGTAAAGCTGTAACTTGTTGTGTCTTTCAAACTGTTGTGAAAATGTAACTCAATGTTTACCTTGTTGGTGTTGAGAATACACATACCTTCAGTGACAACTGCCTCAAAGTTACTGAAGTTCAGTTAATATCCCACTGCTCTGCCACCAATATGTGACAGGCCTTCTTTACCCAGGCCAGTAATCAAGGATCCTCAATCCTCACCACTGACACCAGTGAGAGACTGCCACTAAAACAATGATGGATTTGCAGATTTTCACACACACTCATACACTCCTGTGAAAGGCTTGTACAGATTTACTAGCTGTACCCCTTCTACCCAGACTATAAGGTAACCATGCTGCCACCAGTCAACTACTCTCAGACTCTTACAAGGTTATCCAATCATACTGAGTAAAATCAATACTAATATACATGGTAGAGTTTAACCAAAGCAGCAAGGCTTTTTGGAGTGGCCACGGAGTGACAAAAATAAGCACAAGTACTCTCACGATGCTAAAAGTATTCTCTAAAAGACCAGCCACAATGAAAAGTATAAAAATGTTTAATAAGAAATAATAAAATAGAAAACTTGAAACTACTAAATATCTAAGTACAATAAACACCAGAGTTTTAATCACAGGAGAAATAAAAATATCACAGTTGGACAGATTCAAACAAATGCAGAAAAAAAATACTTCACTAATATCAGTGTATTTCCTGTCTATCTAAAGATTAACATTTCCCTAGCTAACTTAACTAATGCAGTTAAGCAAACAATACAGAACAAACAATGAAATTCATTGCAATTAAAGACTTCTTTTTTTTTCAGAAAATGAATGCTAATTCATGTAGTATTATTTTGCGAGCATACTAAATCAGTAGTTTTACAGTTTAAAAAGTATCCGACTTGGAAGCTTTCTCCATGAGTCTGTTGCTAAGAGAATGAGAGATATGCTTCAAGTATATAACTAAGACAAATTGCATAAAGCAATACTAACAGAAATCTCTGGGTCACATCAGAGGCTTGGGAGGTCATTGTTAAGAGCTGAGAATTGTTTCATTGTTATGTAAAGCTTGGCATTAAATACCATAGTTCAGGTTATGCTGTAACAGAATAACTATGCAAAGATAACCATGTGAGCAGCCAGACTGCAATTCAAATTGAATATTTTACTGTGCACATTTTAAGAAATGGATAGAGTGGCATACACTGTGGATTGATGTGTGTGTGCTTTTATTTAGAAATAATTCCTGGGAAATGTGATTTAGAGGACAGTGAAGGGACAGTTTTAGTGGCATACCATGCTGTGATTTGTGTGATGTCTATTGTGATTTGTTTGATGTCTATTGTCATGTAAAATTGACTAATTAGTTGAATCTACCCAAGATGGAAATTTGAGACTCTAGCTCATTGAAGGAGTCTATGTACTAATGATCTCTCAATCCTGATAAGGCTAAAAAGAAACTCAAGTTATAACTGACAAAATAAATAAAATGTCTCTACTATTTGGTTTGGGATACTTTTTGCATCACAAACAGCTGAAAAAAAGTTATGAGGCAATCACATGCAGAAGACGTTTAAAAGGGGAATTTTCTTTCCTATGAGTTATGGCAGGCTATAGTTGGAATGACTGACTAATATGGTCCATTCGGGATGTATCTGACCCGACACTTGCAGCAGCTGGAGAGGCCACAAAAGTTCCTCACCAAAAGGATAAAGGGTCTCAAAAATCTGTCCTATGCTGCCCGACTGAAAGAACTCCAGCTCTATTCAGTAAACACGCCACCGCTGCTCAGAGGTGACCTTTGCCTAACATACAAGGCCATGTCAAACCCAGATTTGATGAATATGCTTCACCTCAAAAATCTAGATCCATCAGAGCCACAAGGGGAGACTTAAACCTCGACACGGGCTATTAATAGGACGCTGGGAGGGATAGATTCATCACCCAAAGACTCTATGCTGTGAAACAAAATCCCGGTACATGTGAGGCAGAGCACCTCGCTGGCCTTGTTCAAGAGAAATCTTGACCAATGGATGGGAGATCGCAGATATACCCCAGGATTACCTCAGTGTCACTGCTCGACAGAGGCACAGCAAAATAATGGGTATAGTTCCCCATACTAAAGGGGTGGCGTAAGCCACAAAACGATGGGCTAGGCTTGTAAATGCCCTCGGGCAGATAGCCTAGTATGAACCTATGAACCTATGAACCTATTCATAAAAAATATTTCAGAAAATTTGCTTTGATTCACAGTTCATGATTTCAGTCTTGCATTGACATTCTTTACAAGGCCAGTCTTCAAGGTATTGAAATACAGCTTCCACTATAATCATACGTTTTGTTTCATAAGAGGCACTTTCTCAGGCAGGGCATGCACTCCTATGATCAGTTTTACTCTGCACTTTCAAAGAGGTGACTAAATAGATTTTTAGTATGGTGTTGATATACAAATTCTACATACTGCAGTTAGTGCACATTTTTTTTTGCATTTATCCATGCAGTAAAGAAATATACATAGAAATAAAATGTGTGCTCTACAAGGATTGGTTGCAAACTGTACACCAAGGACAATTTGTTCACCCTAAGACTGTGGATAATCCTGACATGGTACAGACTTCTGTTGCTATGAAAGCCCTAATCAGATGTTGAAATGATAAAGTTATGTAAACAAAAAGATGTCTGTCAACCTCTCAACCTTTAGGGGTATGAAATCTGGACACAGCCAAAAATAGTGGGGAAACAAAGACCAAATCATCGACAGATTTTAAATACTGCTTTAATAAACTTAAAAAGTTGCTATAATAAGTTTAGTGTAATCATGCATTTTCTGAAGGATATGAAGACCAAAACTCAAATGTATGTCATTTACTGACTTTAATACTCAATGATTTACCAGAAAGCCACAATTTTATGAGCAACAGACCAAAACATTAGACAAAAATATGCAAATTCTGTGAAAATCTGGACAGTTGTGAAGTATGATGCACATTGTTGTTAAGTAAATAGCACCACATCATAATCTTCCAACAACATTACCTCTGCTTTCTGTATACTGCATCTGTCTTTAACCCTGTAGTGGTCACTTGTTCTATGTTGCTGTAATAGATATTTTTGGGGAACTGGAAAGATTTGGGAACTTATACAAAAAAGTGAGGTGCTGTGCACAGCTGTTTACCCTGAGTTTCAGTAATATGAAATATAAAGATTTGGATATTAATTATATGCTAGTTCAAGGTAGCCTATACTAACCACAGTCTCAAAAAGGAGCCACTAGCTATAACAACTTATAGGCTCATAGATTAGTACTAGGCTAACTGTCCTTGCAGGCCACTTTAAGCCTAGCCAATTATACTGTGTAAGAATCAAACCCTGCACCTTGTGTCTAACATATAAACACCTTACCCATTATACCAACCTCCCAACCCTGCAGCTGCCAACTGGGTTAAAGCTCAGTAGAGCCGCCAAACAGTAAAAAGACAAAAAATGCTTCTAAATGTATAGTCAGTCAAATCAAGAAATATTTTCTCTCTGTTTATAAGACCTATGTTAAAAGATCTTGCTGAATCCTACTTTAAAAACTTGTGATATTATTCTAAACCATCAGAATACTCAACTTTGTTGCAGATGCCTACCTACTTATTACTAAGTATATTTTTTACCTGTAGGAAATTATAAGTAGCATAAAAAGTTTTTTCACATTCATTTTCAGTTTCCTTCACCTCTAACATTCAGAAGTATAATAACATGGAGTAGAGTTATTCTTGTTTCCTTTTTAGTCCTTGTTTTATAGTAGAATGGGCCTCAGTGATGTCATAGCAAACATGGGAATGCCTTTGAGGAGTTAAAATGCATAATTGGCAGTGTGCACTTAAAAGAAAATTAAGAAGTTAACATAAGCTTGCACTGGTATAATAGAGCAACAGGGCTCTGACTTCAACCCAGGTGACCCAAGTTCAATTAGTGGCTCAGACGTATGCCAATGGGGGGGGGGGTATGGTTGTGGAATACATGTCCTCAGTGGCACACATGCATTGGGATGGATTTCCTCTCCCTATCTGAAACTGCCACATCATGACTCCTATGTGTCAGTAGGACATCCTGCTGATATTAGTCCCTTGCGAAAGTAAGGAGTAATGAAGTGTTATTTCCCATTGCACACCCCACCAACAGGCTGCCACTAGGTAAACATAGAGGATGGGGCTCAGGATAAAACCACAACTGGGGGGGTGGTGATCAGCAGGCAGTGAGGTTAAAATTTTAAAAAAGATAACATGCTAACATAAAGTTATTGAAATATGCTGCCATTATGTAAATATATTTGGCAGAAAATGAATTATCATTTTGCACTATCAAAACTCATCTTTTATTATTTTTTCCTCATTTTTTTTTATTTTATATATATATTACATAATATTTTTAAATATTTTAAACAACTATGTACAATATTTACAATAGCCAGACTTTCAATTATATACACTGTATATTATTAAATATAGAATTGACAGATCAGTTATCAGAGATACAATATTGATTATTGCAGAGTGTCCAACAAAGATATAACTTTCTAAGGATTATTTACCAATGGGATAGATTCGTAGTTCTTTGATTTTTATTTCCATCGATGCAATTGTCTTTAGTAAAGTGTAGAATTCTTCCAAGGTCAGGGTTGTATTTCTATTCCACCTTCTGGTTACACATTTCCTAGATATAGAAAGTATTGTACATAACAAATACATATGTGTCTTATTCAGGTAGGGACCTTCATTTACATTTAGTATAATCAATGCTTTAGTTAAGGTAAAGGATTCATTAAATAATGCTTGTAAAAATGATTGATTCCATTCCAATATGTTTTATTACATTCATAAAAAATATGAATCCAGTCTGCTTTATTAGATTTTTCACACCTCCAGCAAAAACCATTTGTAGTAGTACTGATCTTTTTAATTCTATCTGGTGTTAAAAATGTTCTTTGTAAGTATTTCCAGTTAAATATTTTCCAGTACTGTGTGTTAGAGATGTAATTAACTGATAGTAAGATGTTAGTTTTAATTTTTTCTGTTAACTGCAATGACTGACCTTTTGTTAAGAACTGCCAGTGGTTTGGGAATTGTTTTATATGTTATTAACTCTTTATATAGATTTGAAATGGAAGTTTTCTTTTCACAACTATAATATATAAATTCATACAGAAGACGTATTAGATTTGGAATATCTTTAAATGAGGAATTATTAATTAATCTGCATAAATCTTGAGTGTACATTAGAATGCTTTGTAAGGTTAACCAGTCCTGAGTTGGAATATTGTAAGCAGTTTTTATCATATGTATATCTAAAACATTTAATTTATTTACACATTAAAATCAGCATAAGAATCCATTTTGTTCCCAGGAGGTTATCGTTTCCCTATATATTTTCTGAGGAAAGTTCTTTGTGATGGTAAATGAGGTTAAAAGGTCAAGCCAAAGTTTTAGATCTATGTTTGCATTGGTAAGTTTCCTAAAGGAATCGATGTAATGATTAATCAGTGTTGTTTTAGAAGGTTTTGTTATATTATATTGTTTACTTATGCATAGTATGTACCAAGGTTTGTTTGATTTGTCTACTATTTAACATTTTTTAACAGATTAAATTTATTTGTTAATATAGCTGTTGTTAATTCTTTAAAGTTGGCAAAATAATTTGGGTTTATCCAGTGTATTGTAGTTTTAAGCACGGATGCTTTTATGTATGTTTCTATTTCTGGAAAGTTCAATCCTTCTTGTTTCCAGGGTCTAATATGATGAGTTAGAGCTACTGTATTCTTTTTGGGATACCATAAAAATTTTATTAACCATGAGTTTATTTCTTTAAGAATGCATCTTTCAGGAATTAACTGTTTTGCTAATACTACATAGATATACCCCAGGATTTACTAATCTTCCATGCAGGACTAATCTAGTCCTGCACGGAAGTGGCAGTTTAGGAGGAGGACAGCAACGTGCCATGCATATTAATGAAGGCGTGCTGCCTGACCTGCTAATCCTGCATGGATCATGGACAAGTGCAGGAGGTGTGTCTGAGAACAGAGCAGAGCTCTCAGAATAAACATGCACCTGCAAAGTAGAACAGCAGAAGCTGTAAATAAATGAGCGAGACCGCTCATAGGTGTCCGCCTATCCCCACCAAAGTCCCCCATATATACAACAGCAACAGAACATAAAATAAAAAGAAGAAACCCCTTTATTTTTTTTTTTTAAAACCCTGAGTACAGCTAACCATAGGTGAGGAGGTGTGCCCATCGCTTAGCTACAGTTAAAGCAGCTTAAAAGGCTGAAGATGATATCAAGGAAGATATATGCAAATGAAGCTGCACAGCAATAGTGTAGTGGTCAGAGCATCTGCCTTATGAGCAGGCATTCCCGATTCGAGTCCCACTGCAGCACATACCATTTTCTATGTGAAATCTGTATATGAACATTTTTTTGCAGTATAACCTACTAAATACCATTTAAATGTGAACCGGAGTACTACATTAAATGCACATGTGAAGTGTCAGTGTCATAATGAATTAGGCACTAGTAAGCAGGTTTAAGCACAAATAAGCAGTAGTAAGCATATATAAGCACTAGTAAGTGTATTTAAATGCGTTTGTGTCGGGGTAAGCATTGCCTACAGAGATTAAGCAAAGTAGAAGCTAACTGAGTGTAAGAAACTGTAACCGAAGGTTATCATTGCTTAGCTCCATGCAAACCCATGCAAACCCATGTACAACTGATTTAAAGTGCCTTGATCACTCTGTACTCAAAGGCCTGTGTTCTGCTAAGCAACAAAATAAACAGCTTTTGCAAGGCTCAAACTCAGGACCCTGTACACCACAGTCACACCACTAAGCCATCATAGCAATGCATGTAAATGAGGTATCAGCAAACTAATCCTCACCACAGGAAAATCAAACCAAACATGTGAACTGAATCTATGTTCCAGTGTGATGTTGTATAACCTGCACAGAACAGAAATATGTAAACTGGAGTACTGCAGTAAGCAAAGATTTGAGGTGTTATTGTAATAAAGTGTAGAAGTCCCCAGGTCCCCATACAGTGTATGTATACATGAATCATGGATACCAGACACATATATAACCTGTAATGAAGAATAAATCACTGCCAAATGGCAAATATAGTGCTCATTAACTATTAAGCAATGCTAACTGCAGCACAGCTCAAGTTAGTAAGTGTAAGCAATGTGTAGGGGAGCCAATCCAATCTGCCTAGTGGTATACCTCTTTAAGCAGTGCCAACCTTATGTAAGCAGGTGTGTCCATAGCTTAGCCTTTTCAAAACTGGCCAATCACGGGAAAGTGTGGGAAATTGGCTGTATTTAAACCCCACATGTGGGAATACTTCTCATAACTGGTTGTAGCTTTCTACTGCAGGCAGAATGGCTGGTGTGGGTGAAGGCACTCAATTTAGAGTGCAGCGCTGGGGAATCCAGGAGTCAAAATTCATGGTATGGCTCCTGGTAAAACACCATGAGTAGAGACTACTACAGGGCCAGTACCAGGGCTTGCAATATAAAGCGGATGCCTGGGACAGTCTTGTCCATGACCTCACCAGTGCCACAGGTATCCCCCCGGACTGGTGAGCAGGTCAGGCATCACCATGCTGACCTTAAGTGGTGGAGGGGGATGTACTGGAACAGTGGATCCAGGAGTCTTGGCAGATGCCCAATGCCCCAGTACTGAGTAAGTACTCATTCTGCTAAGTAGTAAATAATTGCCTAGCTTGTGTATACTATGGATAGGTATGGCTAAATATCACTGTATTTCTCTGACAACTGCAGATGAGTGGGCTGTGAACCAGCAAGCCCATGATGCTAGGTTGCAAAGGCTGCATCGCGAGGCAGGTTAGTAATTAGTCTGCATGTACTGTCATAACAAATAAATATAAGAGCCTTAGAAAGTGTTGTACCAGTATAAATAAATGTGTAATAGCCTGTGGATAGAGGTATTACACTTGGAGTGTTTCTGTTTACTCTTCTTTCATATGTTGCTGAACAGTTGCATACTATAAATAGTACTGTTGTATTTTAAGCAGTGTCACCCACACTGTGGTATGCAGATAAAATGTGTATGAAGTCCTGCATAACAATGTTGGAAGTGCCAAGAGGTCAGTCATATTGAACAAGTGAGGGAGACTTAGAAAAAAGGTTGAAAGCTTTACATCAATTCCCTGATAGCACAGTGTACTGTGATGTTAGCTATAATTTTTTGTCACACACAGCAGGGGTTTGAATCCTGGGAGTGCTACTAAGTTGTATGCATAATCATACCCCACAACTGTACAGATTTTGTTACAATGTTCAGATAGAAAGCTGTATGCATAATTACAACCAACTGTACAGAATTTGCTAGAATGTTCAAATTGAAAGTTGTATGCATATTCATACCCCACAACTGTTCCAATCTGTCCAGCATGTCCAGATAAATGACCCATATCACCAGCCGTTCCACTGATCCCCTGAAAAATTAGTGTAATGATCCAAGAAATTTAGGGTCATTTCCGCAGCAGAGACCAGAAAAGACTACCCTTCCAGAGCTCAAGTTTTTCTAGTTTAGTTTTTGCCTAAAAGAGTTAAACTACAGGCTAATACACACTGCCTTTCTGTAAAAAAACTTGAAAAACAAAAAAAAAATATCCGTGGTTTAAGGAAAATTAGAACATTACTATTTTAATATTTCCTATCTTTCCAGCTCCCTGCGAGCAAAGCTGCTTTACGGCTTTTTCCAGGCCATTAGAACTCAGCACAGCAAACTGTTTACTGCACTTTGATAGCATTTAGTCGAAAATTATAGTATTCTATTGTAGTTTTCAGTTTCTGTAAAAAAAAAAAAAAAAAAAAAATATCCTTGTTTCATACTTAATTAGGCATAGTAGAGACCAGATTTCTGCTGATCCCTGGGCTGTCTTGGTTTGTCTTATATTTTCCTCTTGTTTGGTCAGGGGAAAGCTTCTTTACTCACCAGTTTACTCTGGGGAGCCTCGATTGCCTGCTCTGTCCTTGTCCTTGGGAGTGGTTTAAGGGCAGTACTTTGTAGTATTGGCTTGGGTGGGTCATTTCTGTCTTTTTCCAGCCCCTGCTATAAAGCGATTTTGCATTTTTTTCAGCTATTGAGAACTCAGCACAGCTCCTCTGGTGGCCAGCAGTGTCTCTAGCAGCAGAGACCATAAAAGACCCATTCCAGAGATTTTATATTCTTTTCTTGGCTTTTTCCGACTTTTGTGACTTTCTCGACTACTGTTTTTTGCTTGTTTTATCGTTTTTGCACTGCTTTTACTGCCTTATAAGCTAAACTGTTTACTCGCACTTTGCTATAGTTTCAAGTTTGTGGCCTAAAAGTTAAACTACAGGCTGTTGGCTGGCACCAGTGTACTAGCTTTTTGATTGTTACTTAGCCCAAAAATTATAGCACGGACAGTTTTCTGCCTTCAGTAAAAAACTCTGAAAAAAACAAAATATATCCTTGTTTTCCATACTTTCCAATTAGTGTTCCAGAGACCAGATTTTGCTGATTAATGATATATAACTGATAGTCAAACGTGTACATAGTCATAGAATGTATATGAAAACAAACCTGTCATTCTAGCACCCCACCCAAAGTGTATGACAGCAATTCTCAATGTATGTTGTATTAACACCTGCATCTTGTCACACCTGTATGTAAGACACAGGTCACGTATATAATAATCTATAAACATACCAGTGTTCAATATAAGGCCATTGGGTAGTTTAATAATATATGTAAGGGAAAGATCACTGCAGTGACTAAAAATGTGAAAACTACAAGGATATATTAGTTGCTAATTAAACTCTCTCTCACCTCTACCATATGTGCAAAATAACCCAATTACACTCCTCACCTGGTATGTGTACACTCCAAACTATTGTTGGGACATATGTCCTAATGGTTTATAAATATTCACATTTGTTTCCATGCATGTGCCATGTTAAAATACACCCATATTGGTGGTCTGCTGCCATCAATGAAACCTGCATGCTCTTTTAATGGCCACTGTTGTTCCATATATGCATGTGTTCTGCTTGCTCTTCAACTGTGTTAAATCTGGGGTTTTGGGTTAATGGGAATACCTATGCATGCTGTTATAACTAATCCTGAATGCTGTTGACTGTTACTAACCCATTTCTGTCATAGACCTACTACAACATAGCTTGTATGGGAAGGCCGGTCCCAGTGGACCCACCTGTCCCACCTCAGCTGGCCATGGCACCGAGCACCAGCACATCTGGGGTCCAGCCTGGGACCTCCTCCTCTGTGGGCCCTGCACCACCTTTGGGTGGAACCACTGCAGGGGATGGGGCTCACCCCCCCTTGGAGTGGGCATGGAGAGGAACCTGTCACCTGTCAACATGTCTGGTCCATGGTGCGTAGGGAGCTAGATCTGGAGTTTTTGAGACAGGCTACACCAGCTTGAGGGATGAGTGGTACAACTAGGCAGTGAACCTGCCCCTCCTACACAGCTCCCAGCACAGCCACCTTTGGGGACATGAAGGTGCAGTGGTGACTGCCCATGGGTGGGGACTTCAGTCCCACTGTTTCCATTTGGAGGCTCATGGGCTTGCGACTTCCAAAAACCCCTCCCCATCCAAGGTGTTTACCCCCCACATGTGTCATATACCACCCATGTATGTGTCTTGTTTGTCTTGTCTGTTAACCTACCCAACCTATCTCCCCAAATATACCTACTACCCCTCCCCAACATCCCACTCTCACCTGAAAAAAAAAGAGCAATCTATTCCCACAAAAAAAATCACACCCCATACATAGCTGTTCATTTCGCACATGTGCCCACTGGACACATGTAATCTGGTCT
>NC_056738.1:167247682-167262682 GCF_019279795.1 Protopterus annectens
GGGTTGGGAGCACTCAGAACATATATGTGATGGTGAGTGACATCTGCAACAGGAATACGGTAGATATACGGTAGGTAATATACACGTGCCTGTCTGCATGAACAGGTGCCAGTGTCAACACAGGCACACTCACACAGGGACGCACACACATTGACACATTTGGCAGGGCCAGGATTGCACCTCATCACTAGTGGGTTTGCCACAACACATCAATGTGCAGGTATCACATGCACCACATGGGTCATATGGAGGTTGTATGGGCACAGAGTATGAGGAGGTGTCAGACATCAGACAGCATGCTTAAGTATGCCCTGGGGGAGTTGTAGTGAGTGTGGATGTGGACATATGCACCATACAACACACACAAACACACAGGGTGCCAGTTCTGACATACATGGGTGCATGTCTGCACGGGTGTGTGGTGGTCAACTGTGCCAGCAGGTTGTACAGGGGTAGGCGATGGGTATACCTTGGCATCAGGCCACAGGACAATGGTCTGCATTGTGGCTCAGGCCTGTAGTTTCTGCATTTGCCCACACAGGTGGGTATTGCATCCCCCATCCAGTCACCTCAGTGACTATTGTGTGTGGCCAATGCTGTACATCACTTGGCATGTATTTGTTCCTTAGTCCATGACATGGATGGTGTCTGGGATGTGCACACCTCCCACATGCAGGTACAGTGACATGTGGAACTGCACCTGGAGTGTCTGGCCCATGTTGTGAACTCAGATTATCATCAGATGTGCCAGTCTTGCCCACCTGTGTCAGGAACTGGTAATAGGCAGCATGTTTACCCTGCACCTACATTGATAGCATGCTAACAGCATTTCCTGATGTCAATGACATCTGTCCATACAGGGCATGTTGTCAGGCATGGTATGTCCATTGTGAGTCACATGTAAAGGCATCACAAGTGGTGCAGGTGTCCATTGGGGAACATGGTGGAGGTGCACTGTCTGCATGTACCTGCATATTGGTCAGATGGGCAGGGTGCATGCTCTCTGCAGCCCACTGCTATCACTGCATAGTTATTATCAGTGGCCAATATGCAGTGTACTACCTACATATTGGCTGTTGCCTAGGCATGTGCGTGCGTATGACACATGGGTTGAGTGTGTTCTCTGGGTAATAGTGGGGTTGCTAACTGTGATTGGCTGGCCTTGATATCACATGTATGGGTATGGTTTTGCACCTCAGACTCTCAGCTAATTTACATCTGTTATCCCTGTATGGTTGACATTGTGATATATAGTAGGGCCACCATAAAAGAAATAAGCAAAACCTCCTACACATTGCCCACAATCATAGCCACCTCTACACAGGATATGAGTTACAAACATACACACCTGTCATGTCTGGGAGTAGAACCCCTACCTAAATAGCTTATTACACTACAGCACTACACAGTTATAGTACACACCATGGATATTACTTGAGTACTTCTTCCCCAAATGTGTATTTCACAATTAATGAGATCAGCAGGATTACCAAACTAGGGCATTTCATCTGTACTGCGAGTGACTAGCCTAAAATGCATTATTCCCTACAAAGACAGTGAGACACACACAAAAACATCCACAACTGACATGTGTGGGTATAGAACCCCCGATCGAGGTCTATATCACATGACAGCATGGAGCTGTTATAGGACACACCACAGGGATTACTAGAGAAATCCTTCCCCAAAGGTGTATTTCACAATGAATGACATCAGCAGGATTACCAAACTAGGGCATTTCAACTGTACTGCAAGTGACTAGCCTAAAATGCATTGCTCCCTACATAGACAGTGAGACACACACAGAACATCCACAACCAACATGTGTGGGTATAAAACCCCTGACCAAGGCCTATATCACACTATAGCATAGAGCAGTTACAGGTCGCTCCACAGGGATTACTAAAGAACTTTCTCCCCAAAGTTGTGTTTCACAATGAATGACATCAGCAGGATTGCCAAAGTAGGGCATTTGAAATGTATTGCGAGTGAATAGCCTATAATGCATTGCTCCATACACAAAACATCCACAACTGCCATGGGTGAAGATGGAACCCTTCCACAGTTCTAAATCACACTACAACAGTAAGCAGTTACAGGACGCACTACAGAGATTACTGAGCTACAGCCTTCCCAGAGGTGTATTTATAGGTAGGTGACATCAGTAGCCTTGCCAAAGTTGAGTATATGAATTCTAAGGAGTGTGAGTACCCTAAAAAGCATTGTTCTTTACTCAGTCAGAGACACACAGATTCATACACACCAAGAGTTGCCAAAGTCTGGGGTTGGAACATCCCCCTAACTACATTACCACACTACAGCAGTATGCAGTTATAGGATGTGCTACGGAGATTACTGGGCTACACTCTTCCCAGAGGTGTATGTCCAGGTGAGTGACATCAGCAGCCTTGCCAAAGTTGAGTATATGCATTGTATGGAGTGTGAGTAGCCTAAAAAGTATTTCTCTCTACACAGTCAGAGACAGACAGGCAAACACACAGTTGCCAAGTCTGGGATTAGAACTACTACCTAACTAGTTTATCACTACAGCAGTATGCAGTTATGGGACACGCCATGGAGATTACTGAGCTGCAGCTCTCCCAAAGGTGTATTTCACATTGGATGACCTCAGCAGGCTTGTCATAATACTGCTATGGGGAGGGCAGTGTGTGCATGGGCCATAACCCATTCATGTAGGGGTTGACATGCCACATGTGTACACACACGGGGTCATATGTCACAGGTACATGTATACAGCTACTAGATGATGACTTCCTTGTACAGTCATGTTGCACAGCTGGCACGTGCATCACATAGTCTGTCATGCTGACAGATACTGGTGGCTAGTACCTGCAGTGAGTGACATCTGCATCTCATGTGTTTGGGGCCCTTTGGCTGTGTGCTGGGTGGGACAGGCCCGGACGGCTCCTTGTCGCAGTCACCCTCTTCCACACATCAATGCCCATTTACCTTTGGCTTATTATAGTGTGTTGTCCTTACATATATGTCTGTATTCCTATCCACTGTGTGTGCAAGGCAGGAGTGGTGCATACTGGCATGCATCTGCACTAAGAACTGAGTCTTCCAGATATGTCTGGTCCACTGGTGTTTGCAGACATGGCCTTCGTGTGTTTGTGTGTGAGCATGCCCAGTATGACCTTTCAGTATGTTGTTGACTGACATCGCCTTCATTCCTCTGTGTGTGAGCATGCCCAGTATGGCCATCTGTATTACATGTATGGATCAAGTCCAGTTTGTACTGCGGTGCTGACCTTTGTGTTGTACACCGACAGGTAGCATGCTGTATCTGCAGGGTATCCATATGTCATTTGGCATTGAATGTTGTTATATTTCTGCATAGTGTGGGGACACCTGACTGTTTCTACATTTCTACACAGGAGTAGTGGTGGGCACACCTGACTGTTACTATAAGTGTACGTAGGATGGGGTGGCACACCTAACACTTGTACACATTTGCTAGGATTGTACTGGTATGTCGGGTACTTCATTTCAGTCTGTAGTCTTACCTATCATGCTGGCTAGAGGCATACCAGTATACTACAGATTTTAGCTTTAATTACCTACATATTAGTTTATGACTTCCTAGCCTTCACAACTTACATCCAACTGCCTGGCCTGCTGTAGTTTGTCTGTGTAGGCCTGGGGGTGGGGTTACCCATAGGGCTCATTCAGAGGCCATAGTACAGCATTGTTTGTGTTTGTCTACTCCTATCCTGCTGGCTGTAACTGTTGTTGGGTATGTGACCCCTCAACTGGCATGTGTGAGTCACTTACCTTGTGGGTGTCCCAGTACTGAGGGTGATGGTGCAGGGCTTCCTATGTCAGATGCACATAGTACACTCCCTACATGGCTGAGCACAGGTAGTGTCATGTTTGGCATCCTTTTTACTGTATGTGCGAGTCAGAGAGAGGTCATTCCGTGGGTCCCTACTGTGTCAGTGCATGTGCTATGTGTTGCCTCTTTGCCAAGACCAGAGCATACAGGGCACACCTCCTTCTGCCTACTGGGACAGGCTCAGGTTGTTCCTCCTCTGAGTCACTCTGTGCTTGTGCAGGCCTTGGCAATGGTGGAGGGCTGTGTGGCCCTGCCCCATGCTGTTCCTGCTGCAGCTGTTTCCACAATTTGGGTACATGTAGTTGGTGAGTACTGCAAGGCTCCACCAGATGTGTCCAGGCACTGAAACCATGACTTGAGCATCCCAAACACATGCTCTATTATGATTTGTGTTTGTGCATGTGCCTCATTATGGAGTTCTTGTTCGGGTGTGTATGCATTTCTAATGGGTGTCATCAGCCATGGCTCCAGTGCGTATCCAGCATCCCCCACTAGGTGACCATGTGGGATGTCCCCATTGGCAAATGTCTGGTACAGCTGTGTCAGATGCCAGATGTGGGAATCGTGGTAGCTTCCAGGGCAACCAGCACACACATTCATTATTATGCCCTGGACATCACACACGACCTGCCAGTTGATGGAGGGTAAGCCCTTGTGGTTGATGTAGACCCTACCTCTCACCAGGTGGTACTTTGATGTGTATGTGTGTGCAGTCTATTGCACCTACTGCCTCAGGGTATTCTGCTATTTGGTGGAAGAGACGCATATTGCTGGCCAATGCCTCACAGGTGATGGGGAAATATGCATGCTCACTGACATATGCTGACATGGCATCCAGGAACTGGTGGAGTACCCTGGATGCTGATGCCTGTGAAATCCCCATCATATTCCCAGTTGGCCTTTGGAAGGTACCTGTAGCTAGTATTCTTAGGCCTACACATACCTTGGTATTCACTGGGATGGGTTCCCCTCTGTTAGTTCTGTGTGTGAGGCATGGCCAGCACAGCTCAACAATTTGCTGTAGGAGGTCCCTGTTCACCCTATAGCGCTCCACTATCTCCAGCTCATGTAGCCCTTGGTAGGTGACCCTAGGTCTGTACACTCATCTCTGTCTCCTCACTGTGGGTACTCAGCAGCATTAACATCCTCACCACCCTCAGCCTCTTGCATATGCTGGTTTATGATAGCAAAAACAGCCCCTAACATTTTTTTTCTTGCTTTCGTTTTGTAAAATTTCCCCGTTCATATACACTGGTGGTGCAGAGTTTTTGGGAAAAACAAAGGGGAAAGGTGTTAGCATAGTTTATAGTGGTGTGCTGGACTGGGCTGGTCTGCTGGCTGTGTAATTGGCTGATTCTGATACATTTCATCTGTCAGCTAAGCTAGTTCTTCTTGATTACCTTCCTACTGCTGTTTTCCCTTCCCACTGCCTCCCTGTTTAAGCCCGGGTGCGCGTCGCGCAAACGGAGTGCTCAAATGTGCACAGAGCTGCTATTTACTGGTTTAACTTCATTTGTCTTCCTGTAAAACCTGGTGCGCAGTGTGCACACCCACTTGCACTTTGTAAAGAGTGCTAGGCAGGTTTAGACACACCCTAGCTTAACTGTGCTAAGCTAGGAGCAATCCCGAGCCACAGGGCTCCAATCCACTTACAGTATGCCTGACACACACACCCATGATGTCACCTATATCCTAGTCTTACACCCAGCTATTTATACTCTTACACTCTTGAGACCTGCCACACACTTTGGGGAAAACTGGGATTCACTATCCTTCCCCTCATTTGCATAGGATTGCCTGTTAATGCATAGTTACATGTCCCACACTGAGCCTCCCCCTTAGCAACCATTATTCACTAGCCAGGTTGTCTTCTGCTTGCCATTGACTTGCATGGCAGAATACTGCTTTCAGTTAGAATGCTTATTTTAGGTTTATTTTATTATTTCCCCCCCAATCCCATTTGCACGCCACTGTCCCATGCTTAAACAGCTAAGATCGGCAAAAAAAAAAAAAAGTTTTTTTTTTTTTTTTTTTTTTAAACAGTTTGCAATGCCATTGGCCTTCTACTTGGCTGTTGGCATGCTTCATCAATGATATGCAGCCTTTATTTGGAGCTGTCATACCTCCGTTTTGTAGTTTGCAGAACTGTACTCAGTTACTAACTGAGTACATTTCTGCAGACTGCACTCATCCTGCACTGACAGCTGACAGCTTCCTGGATCACAAATTACCCTCATTTGCATGGTTTTCACCTGAAAATGAGGGTAATTTGCATACAGGAGCTTGGTCTGTGCAGGATTTGCCTAAGAGCTCACGTGCACGTCCCGCGAACTCGTTCCTGGATTGCACGTTGGCCATATTGCCGAAAATAGCTCTTAGACTAATCCTGCACACAATAAAGGGCTTCGTAAATCCTGGGGATAGTATTTTTGGCAATAAGACCATTTTTATTAATTGCAATCTGTCTTCAAAAGTTAATATAATTTTGTTCCACTTTTCTCTATTTTTTTATTGTTTCAATAATGTTTTTATAATTTATTTATTGTTTCGTTTATATTTTTGCATAACACTATTCCTAAATAATTTATTGTAAGTTCTTGTTTCCCTGTGATGGGTTTATCTGTAACTTGTAGTTCTTTTTTCTTATTTAAAAATAGAAATTTTGATTTTGATATATTAAAGTATAGACCTGAAATCTTATAAAATTTCTCCATTACTTCTTCTAGCTCTCCTAATGATTCTCTGGAGTTTGATTGGGTTAATAAAATATCATCAGCAAAAAGTATTATTTTAAATATGTACTGTTCATAGACTTCTATTCCTTTTATTCTTGTATTATTGCATCTTATTTCTGCAAGAATTTATATAGCCAAAGCAAATAAAATAGGAGAAATGGGGCATTTTTGTTTAGTACCTTTCATTATATAGATAGAGTCTGAGGTGAAAGGACCTAAGTTAATGTAGGCTAAGTTATTAATATATATGTTTTTTAGTAATAAGATGAAGGGAGGAGGAAATTCAAATAATGCTAAAGTTTTAAATAGGTATTCCCAGTTGAAGGGAATCAAAGGCTTTTTCTATGTCTTATCCAGTTGCAAGTGTTTCTCTATCTTCTTTATTCACATAATCTATAAGAGTAAGTATCCTTTTAATATTATCATGTGTGTGCCTGTTGTATAAAAATCCAGTTTGATCATTATTAATTGTCTTTGAAAGTGGGATTTTCATTCTGTTAGCTAGAACTAACTTGAATATTTTGAAATCATTATTCAGTAATGATATAGGTCTGTATGAAGTGCAAAAGTCTGATGGTGTATTATCTTTTAGAATTGGTGTTATGAGAGAATATTTCCATGAGGGTGGTATTTTTGCTTCTGACTGGACTTTTAGCAAAGTTTTATGAAAAAGGGAAATGACTGTTGAAGGGAAGATTTTGTAAATTTCCATAATTATATCATCTATCACTGGAGCTTTGTTAGATTTACTTTCTTTTATCTTGTCAACAATTTCTTTGTATGATATATGTTTTTCTAGGTCCAGTTTTAGATTTTCTGAATTTTTTTTATATTGATTAGGTTTGTTTCTAAGTTTACTTGGTTGGTATCTAAACCTTCTTTTTTGAAATGTTCCATATAATGGAACCAAAATGCTTCAAGGATGTCTCCTATATCTGATACCCCACCCCCCCCTTTTTCATGATATATACTACTAATGTCATTTGCTTTAGATTGTATTTTAATTCTTGTAGATAAGTTATGTAGATATCTGGGGGAGGTGGCTAATGAGTTTATTTTTAATTTTTCCAAGCCTAGACAAGTTTTGTGTGCTAGAATTTCATCATACTTTTTATTTAATTCCTCTATTTCTTTTTTGACTTCTAGACGATTCTGATTTTTTTAGATTTTGCTGTCAAGAGTCTGGTTTGCAAGTCTAATGATTCAGATTCCCACTCTTTACCTTTGTTTTTGTACCAGCTAAGGATCTTACCAAATAAATACACTTTTAATGAGTCCCAAACCATGACTCTACTGATTTCTGTTGTATTATTAATTTCAAGAAATAGTTGTAGTTCTGACAACATCCATGGTCTGAATTCTTTAATTTTCATGATATATGATGGAATTCTAGTTGAGAGGATTAAAGGTTTAAACTCTATTTTGAGCTTCATTATCAAAGAGTCATGATCTGAGAAGGGCATGGAACTATTGAGAAGTTGAGGATTTTTGTTTGTAAATCTTGAACTATGAATAATTTCTCTATTCTGGTTTGTGTTCCAAATCTATGGTCTTTATGGGAAAATAATAAGGATTTATCATCTTTTACTTTAAAAGTGTCTATTAAATGAAATTAATCAATCCATCTTTTTAAGGATTTTGAAATAGTTGCTATGCAAAAAGACTTCTTGGTGGTTTCAGAAGCTTCTAAGATACAATTACAGTCTCATCCCAGTATAAGATTTCCTTTATAATTGTTGAAAATAAAATCTAGGTGTTTTTTAACCATTCCTGCTCCACTTCCTGGGAACCAATATAGATTAGCTAAGGTCCATATTCTGTTATTAAATTGAATTATAACAAACACTAGTAGACCTTCTTTGCATTCATATTTATAAATAACTTTTGGCGTGATTATGTTTTTCTTCAGATAATTGATACTTCTTTTGTCTTTGTTCTATAGGAGGATTGAGCTAAGACTGTATAGTCCTTAGGGTTCCAAATAAAGCTATCATTAGTCTTAAAATGTGTTTCCGGGAGAAATACTACTTGTGCCTTATATAAATTTAAATATTTTAGTAAGTTTGATCTTTTATTTGCATTATTTAAGCCATTAGTATTTAATGATAAGAATGTTAAATCCATTTCAATTTATTGTTGGAAGAAACATTTTGCTTCTTTTTTTATTTTGATTATAGTAGTTATACCATATTCTATGATAACATTGAATGTTATTTTTATGTGTGTAAACTTGGGAGTGTAATTTAATGTTCTTTCTTCTTTAAATACAAGTAGGGTAAAATTTCTGGTTAGGCTTTAAAAAAGTACTTTTATAAAACATTAATTCTAAAGTATCAAATACAAGTAAATATGAATTTCCCATTAAACATGGAATGAAAGTCATTCCTAATCCAATAGATAAAGATATATCTATTGGATTATCACTCATACCTTTAACCAACAATATCAACTGAGCTCCATATGTCAAATTATTATATGGAGAATTTTGAAATAAAATGTATACTTAATGGGTGAAGTGCCTCCAAAGTATGGTCAAAAGTCCAGTAGAAAAAGAGAGATTAGAAGCACACCACGACAATTGAAGCCAACTTAAATAGCTGATATATCCTTTATTGTAAAAAGTAAGCGCTTTCACGCCTCACAGGGCGCTTCTTCAGACTTTAAAGGTGTGCTTCTAATCTCTCTTTTTCATATGGAGAATTTTCTTAAAATAGATATGAAATTCTATATTATTCTATTATTATTGTATAGTATTTTATGTATCAGGATGGAATGTTAGTAGTGCAAACAATTATGATGTTGACTTAGAAAATATCCAACATTTAGTTACCCTTAAAAGATCCCAAACATGTCAGATATGTCATTTTGGATAAATTAAATGCAACAGAAAAGCATACATTAAATAAGCCAACAACAAATAGATTATTACTAAAATTCATCTTTTATTCTTGATAAGCTGTTACTTAACACTTTCTTTGCTTATTACAATTTCAGATTTGTGTTACAACTGCTAGTGTATGAGTTACCAGCATTAATGGTTTATATTCATCATTAATATTGCTTCAAGAAAACACAAAGATTAAAATGCTGCTATTAATCTTTGTGAATGATAGTGCAAAAGTATCTAAAACCCTGTTCTCATACATGATAGCCTTTAGTGCTGTCAGTTTTTTTTTCTTTTTTCTCACAGCAAAGCTGAATCAGTTATATGCATTCCAGCAGGATTTCTTCATCTGCTTTTATCTGCATAGTACATTCTTTCCAAAACTGCACCCTTTACATCTGTCTTTCCAATCACCCATGCATGCATCCATGATATAGCCATGATGTAGGCCTTGTTTGCCTGGGATTGAATGCTATATATATATATATATATATATATATATATATATATATATATATATATATATATTTTTTTTTTTTTTTTTTCTAACAACTTAATTTCGGAGTTTGGCTTATCTTATCTAGAAACCTTATATTCTATTAAATCATCATAGAAATTGATCATCACTAATATTTTTTAATATCAGCCACTTAATATTTAGCATTTATTTGTTAGCTTTAGGTGTTTCTCATTTGTGCAAAAAGTAGAATAAAATGTATAGCATCTGACAATTTCAAAATAAATGCAATGAAAGTATGCAAGCCCCTTATTTTAGCTAAACTGATTAATTCATTAAGGCACTGCACAGCTGGAGATAAATGTCTCGGTGGTCTATTACCATGAAACTTTTTTTACCCATTATTACCTCTGCAGAAGTCATAAAGATGCATTTTGTTTTTAAATTCTGTAGTCATTTTTTTTTTGCACATGCCTTTAAAGCACTGCATAAGATTCTGTTCCTTTGTTTTAAGCCAAATGTGGCTAGAAGTTAATAAAGTTCACACTAGACAGAAATCAGAAACATCCTCTATGTGCCACATCTGTGGATGTGTTCAGATTATATGGTCTGCAGAATATCTGTTGTATGACTGATGGCAGAATCTTTTGTAATCCTACCGTAGACAGGGCACTACTGGGGGCAAGATCATTGAACACTGAACATGAATGCACATGAGCTTACATGGTCAGGAAGCAGATATAGATCTCTATACATACATGTGATAATGTGAGAAAGCAAACTGCTACTGCAAATTCACATGCGTACCTATAAAATATTACAATGTGAAGCATAGCTGGTACAGTCAGTTTGGAGACAATCTGTCATATACTGTCATGTTCGCAGGATAATCATGTTTTCTTATTGTTTTACCAATTTAATCTTATACATGATATCCTAATCCAAGTTGCACAATATTTTTTTTGCAGTAGTAAGCTCATCTTCTGACATACATTCTGATTGGTGTGGCAGTAGTACAAATGATGGTAAGTAAAGATGGACTAAGCATTAACATACCTCATTCTGTATTAATGCTTTTTTTTCCCATTTGCACCTGGGAAATTCTGCATGCGTGTATGCATTTAATTAGCTGCTGGGATATTGTACAGCATTTGCCTTATGCATCTTCTGCAATGATATCTATATTTCTTTGAGGTGTAAATAGCTCTACAAAAAGGCTGCAACATCTGCCATCATAGTGAAATTTTGCTACAGTTATGGTAGAAATACTGGGAAAATCTTCATGTTGTTTCATAGATTTTATACATTTTGTATATATTCTAAGGCCATTTAGTGTCATGACCATTTATGCCTTGCCAGCATGCTCCCTCAGGGACATCCCCTTTGTTCAGAAGGCCAACACTAGTCAAAGCGAGAATAAAGTGAATATCCTTGCAGTAATCTTGGTTATGTTGAAAAGAAGATAGTGAGTCACACTGCTTAAGATGCAGGGGGAGTTTATTCCAGAGGTTTAGAAGGCACTGGGTTATAAGCCTGTCCCTGCAGCATTTTTAAATTATCTCTTGCTGAAGATTTATGTCCTTGGCTCTAATATTAGTCAAGCCATTGGACTTGTGGAGATACAGGAAGTCCAGGATAACTGGGTCTCTTATGGCATGGTAAGTGAGACAGATATATTCCCTCAAAAGTCTAAAAAAAACCCTGAATAAAGGGATAACACTTGCTGTCCCTCTTGATAACTCATGAAATTTAAGCCTGTAATCCTTTTGGTTAGGACTGGGGGGGTGCTTTTTAATTGTTTCATTTATTTAGTGAGATACATCCCAAAGAGGGTATTATACTCCATAATTGCTGTGACCAATGCTGAGTATAGGAGAGTGATTACCCTGTTCCAAGTAGCTGTACTACATAAAAGAGTCCCCTGTCAACCATTTCCACATGGTGGTCAAAAGATAAAGAGTTATGAACCCACGGTCCTAGGTCCCTGACTACATTGTCATTTTGAAGTGGTGTGTTGTATGTATAGTATGAAGAGGGAAGGGGGTGTTTGCCAAAAATGACAATATTTCACTTTTTAGCATTTAGTTTAAGCCCATTTTAGAGCACCAAGAGTTTACCAGAGAAGGTTCACACAGGAGGATTTCAGCATCAGAGGATGACATAACAACAACTCCCAGTTTGCAGTCATCAGCAAACTGTGTTAGTCATCAATCTTCACTCTTGGAGATCTGAGGAGTAAAGGCCTAAAAGGAGAGATCCCAGTGCTGAACTCTGATGAACACTGCTTGTCAGGAGTAAAGGCCTAAAAGGAGAGATCCCAGTGCTGAACTCTGATGAACACTGCTTGTCAGGAGTAAAGGCCTAAAAGGAGAGATCCCAGTGCTGAACTGTGATGAACACTGCTTGTCAGGAGTAAAGGCCTAAAAGGAGAGATCCCAGTGCTGAACTCTGATGAACACTGCTTTTCACTTTCATACATTATGATGAGACTCCTGCAACTCGCACTATATGGGCTCTGTATTTTCAGCCCATTTGCTGTTCATCTTAGCACATAGCATTCACTTTGTAATGCATTTAGCTTCCTCATGATGAAAGAATGGGAAATGGTGACAAAGGTCTTAGCAAAGTCAAGATATGCTCTGCTACCCCTTCGAAGAAATTAATCAGATTAAGTAGACAGGATCTTCCCTCCACAAAGCCAAACTATTGGGAATCATGTTGAATAAGATTTGTGATTGTGATATTGCAATAATAGAGATGAATTATAACATGTTCATGCCTTTGCAGATGAGTCTTGCAAGGCTGATAGATCTAGAATTACCTTAATCAGTGGTATAGCCACTCTTATGCAGGGTTATCATGATTGCAGTGCTTCTCTCATCAGGAATGAAACCTGTAGTTAAACTTGGGTCAAACAATTAAAGAGTGCATTTGCAAGGACATGTTTACCACTATTAATTGAGCAACCAGGCATATTGTCACTTCCATATAGGAAGTAATTTTTGGCTTTGTTAGCCTTTTCAGTAAATAATACTTATAAATAACAGGGAGAGTAAGGGATTCAGGTATATCAGGGCTTTGAATAAAAGTCTCCAGGGTGAAGTTTGAACTGAATTTATTTGCAAAGATGTTGATAATGCCTATTGAGTTAGAATAAGAGGTGTAATTTTGAATAAGTTCAGAGCAATGTAAGATATTGTTTCTCAGTTTTCTAACATTGCTAAAGCTTTATAATTATCCTTGGCTTCAGGTGTTGGTTGTTTATGTGGGTGTAGGGATTTTGATTAGCAACTCTTATGTACAGAGTAGCAATACTGTACATAAAGTGGGTTATTGTACACTCTGTGGTGCTCTTTGAATCAGGTGCCAACCTTTATTCATGTGCCATAGTCTATTTACAGTTTGTAAGTTTTTTTCTACCATTGTTAAAGGACAATTCAATAGAGTAAAAAGAATTTGTTAGGGATGAGAATGATCAATATCTTGAGGCTGATACATTAGAGTCCCTGTTTAGCGACAGGGGCTATACTGGCACAATGATACGAACTATCAAAGATGATGTGTTCACAACTGTCACTCATGACTGTTCCGTAGATGGAACTGTCAGGGCTGCCAGAAATAAAAGAGGCAAAAAGGTTTGTTTTATTACCAAATATGCTAATGATAACTTACTGATGCGAGTTGTAGTTGAACGTAATTGGCATCTGCTAATGGTAGATAGGGCCACTGCTGATGTTATAGGACAGACACCTAGCTTTACCTATCGTAACAATAAGAATTTGAAACAATTGTTATGTAAGGATAAACGTGGAAATGTCCCAGAGAGGTTGCCTCTTGGCACCTCCTCTTGCACGAATTGTAGGATGTGTGATGCTATCACAAAGTCTCAATGTTTTAAACATCCCAATATAAATTATGAATTTACACCTAGATTTCATGCGACCTGCCAAACTCAGAATTTAGTATATTTAGCTAACTGCAATGACTCTGACTGTTTTTATATAGAAAAGACAGTGAAACACTTAACGGACTGAATTTACGGTCATCTTTATTGCATTAAAAACAGCAATTTACAAAATGCGTTAGCAAAACACATTGCTGAATATAAAACACACACCTTTGGTTTCATTGTTTTACAGCTTTCACGGAGTAACATCAGGAAAGGTAAAATGAATAATTTTTTAGAAAGGCTTGAATTAAAATGGATTTTGAGACTTCAGGCACATTTGTATCCAAGACTAAATGTACTGTCTGTATAAAACCTGAGTTGGCAGCGAGACGTAACAGAAAAGCTAAAACGTCTTAAAAATGATGATTATTTTATCTGTTTCAATTTATTTTAATTTAATGATTTTATTGTTTAACTAATTGTTTAATTGATTGTCTAATAGCCTTATTATTGAGATGATATATAAACTGTGCTTTTGTGATTTGTTATTTGGGATCTGATGAAGTGTAGTTTGCTATGTGAAAGCGCTTATCCATTTTTCATGCTGCTATCATTGTTTTAAGATTATTAAAAATCTGGAAGCCTCAGTTTTGGTGGTCATTTTGGTTTTGTTCTCCTAGTTTGTAAGCACCAATAATGCCAGTGGTGCTCAGTAACACAGCATATGGGGAACAGTGTGAAAAAGTATTTCTCTAAATTTCTGATAGGTATTTTACACACTTAACACTTGGCTTATGCAGAGTGCATCATGTCTCCTAATCTAACTTCTTCAGATGAAAATAAGTGCTTCAGGCAAATACCTCTAGTGAAATCAATGGATGAGCATAAAGATTGTTAGAGTTTGTGTCAAAACTGCTATCAAAGCATGAATAAAAAAATATAGTTTTCGCACTGTAGGGAAGCATGATCGTCTAATGTTGTGTATACATACAATATTATAGATCTGCCATCATGAGTACTTTCTTTTATGCAGATGAGCAGTATTTGCTTTTCTGTGCATCAGAAGCAGATATGTATTGAAACTTTTCCATAATTCCCAACTGCTACACTAAAGACAGCATTTTCCCTTCTCATTACTGCTGATTAGCATTTACCAGATTCCTTACATTAAATTACTCA
>NC_056738.1:167267682-167292682 GCF_019279795.1 Protopterus annectens
CAATGCCAAAAAGGAATTATAATGCAAAGTCTAATGTAAGCAACACTAAGCATTGCACAGGCCAGCTTAGGAGGTGTAAGCAATGTGTAGCCCAGCCAACTCAATGTGCCCAGTGTTATACCCCTTTAAACAATGCCAACCCTAGGTAATCAGGTTTGCTCATAGCCTAGCCTTTTCAAAACTGGCCAGTCATGGAAATGTGTGGGAAATCAGCCCTACTTAAGCCCAAGAGGTGGGAATACAACTCATAACTGGCTGTAGCTTCCCCTTGCAGGCACAATGGCAGTAAAGGGAGAAGGTGTGCTCTTTCGGGCGTAACGCTGGTGCATCCAGGAGTCCAAAGTCATGGCAGAACTCCTTGTCAAAGACCATGATCAGAGACTACTGCAGGGCCAATACCAGGGCTCCCAATATAAGGCAGAGGCCTGGAACTGTCTCGCTCATGACATCACCATTGCCACTGGCATACCCCAAACTGGTGAGCAGGTCAGGCATCACTATGCTGACCTTAAGTGGCGTAAGGGGGACCTCTTGGAGGAGTGAATCCAAGAGGCTAGAGCAGCAGGGGATGTTCCAGTTTGTGTGTAAGTATCACCCCAATATGTGTGTAATCATTTTTTTAGCACACACAGCCATGGTTCGAATCCTGCCAGTGGTAGTACTCTGCATACAGAATCATGCACCACAACTGTGCAGACATGTCCAGAATGTCCAGTAAAGTGGTCCATATCTGTTGCCTATCAACTTGTCCCCCTGGGGAATCAGTGGGAGGATCCCAGATGTATAGGCAGCAAACAGGAAATACAACTGACTGACACACATCTGTGAGAACAAAGCTGGCACACTAGCAACTCCCCAATACCTTATGAGACTAAGAAGCCACGTATGTCCCATCTACACCCCAACTTGTCAAGCTGTGGTCAGAGTGTGTACAATAACAGAGTGAGATGTATGTGCATAATAGTAATGTGGAATCTGGTACTGTGTGTTGGAACATTCAGGTAGTGCTAATAAACATTTCTCCCACAAGTCTGTCAGATACCAACACTGTGCCCAGAAATACAAGAATGATAACCAGTACTGGTACTGTTTACATTGGTATTGTATGGCAGTGTGACTGATGCAGTTGCTCTGAATAATGAGGTATTACACATTACTGTCACCCACACTGTCCTACAACATATAACTGTCTAGGAAATATGTATAAGAGTGTTGTAATACAATGTCAGAATGCAAAAGCAATGGAGATTAATAAGACAGAAAGCAGATAGAAGATGGTATATCTATATAGCAGACACAACTGTGATGGACAGTCTGTTTAAGTTCTAGCAGACACAGCCATGGTCTCAATCCTGGGAGTGGAAGTAGGCTGCATACAGAATAATACCCCACAACTGTATAGATGAGGCCAGAATGTTCAGTATATGAGCCCATATCTACTGTCTGTCCCCCTGGTAAGTCTGTGGGATGATCCCAGATGTTTAGCCTGCAAACAGGGAATACAAGTGATTGTCAAACATCGATGAGAACAAACCTGTCACTGTAGCAACCCCCAAAACTGTTAGGAGAGTAATAAGCCAAGTATGTCCTATCTACACCCCCATGTTGTTAAGCTGTGACCAGAGTGTGTACAGTAACAGAGTGAGATGCATGTGCATAATACTAATGTGTAATCTGGAGCTTTGTGTGGCAGCAGTCAGGTAGTGCTAACAAACATTGCTCCCACAGGTATGTCGGATACGAACACTATGCTAAGAAATAAAGACCATAATAACCTGTACTGGAACTGTTCGCTCTGGTGTTGTAGGGAATTGTGAGTGTTGCAGTTTCTCTGCATAATACTGTATCACTGATCACTGTAACCCACACTGTGCTACATAATATAACTATGTAGGAAAACATGTATATGTGTGTGTCAGGTCACTAAAGGTGGAAAAGGGCAATATTCTAGATATGTCCCAGCACACCTGCATGTGGTCAACACATAGCCAGAGTCTGTGCAGAAAGAGTTGGATAGCTATGTGCACAACATCAACCCGGAATCTGGGAGTATGTGTAGAAACAGTTAGTTTGTGTTAAAAAAGATTCCCTCCACAGGTATACCAGGTAAGAGGTGCATACTGCAGATAAAACCAGTTCATGTATAACAATGACGACAGTCATATCACTGTCCAAACTAAGGCTATAGGGTAGTGCAGTAAGACTTGTAAGATAAAAATAACAGCACTGACTAGGAGAGTAATGTGGACTACAGGAATATATTAGTTGTTAATTGACATCTTTCTCCACCCCCCTCACCATATCTCCAACAATAATCAACATACCCACCCCAAATTGTATGTAATGACACCTAAGTTCTGATATTGTCCAATTGTTTGATAAATATATTAAGTGCTCTCATGCATGTGCTATAATGAAATATTCCAGCATTGGTTGCATGGTGCCATCAGTGTACTTGCATGCTGTTCTTATTACCACTGTGGTCCCATATATGCATGTGATCTGTTTGCTATGCAACTGTTCCATATCTGATGTCTGGGTTAATGGGAATATCTATGCATGCTGTTATACCTAACCCTGGAATGTGTTGACTATTACTAACCCATATATGATGATACAATCTAAACTCTATAACACATTAGGGAAGGCCGGTCCCAGCGGTCCCACCTGTCCCACCTCAGCTGGCCATGGCAATGGGCACCAGCATGTCTGGGGCCCAACCCAGGACATCCCTGTCCATTGTTCCTGCACCACCTTTGGGTGGAACTGCCTCAGAGGATGGGGCTCGCCCCCCTGGTAGTGGGCGCTGACAGGAACCTGTCACCCAGCACCAGGTTAGAGTCATGGTTTGTAGAGAGCTCATCCAGCAGCTTTGTGATCTTCTACGCCAGCTCGAAGGCATTGTGTCACAACTAGAGTGTCAGTCTGGCTCTGTGATTCAGCCCCAGCACAGTCACCATCGGGGCTGTGAAAGTGCAGTGGTGACTGCCCTTGGGTGGGGACCTCAGTCCCACTGTTTCCACTAGGGGGATCATGGGCTTCCGATTTCCCAACACCCCTCCCCATCAAGGTGTTTACCTCCCACATGTGTCATATACTGCCCCTGTATGCATCTTGTTTGTCTTGTCTGTTAACCTACCCAATCTACCTCCCCAAATATACCTACTACACCACTCCAACATCCCACTCTCACCTGATAAAAAAGGGCAATCTGTTCCCAAAAAAAATCTCGCCCCATACATAGCTGTCCCTTTCACACATGTGTCCATTGGGCACATGTAATCTGGTCTAATTGGCATCACAACTTATTATTGTTGTCCTCACCCCTCTCTCAGGGGTTTGATTGTCCAAATCTACCTCCAAATTCAGTGTATACCCACAGCAGTTGCTGTAGTAGAAATGGGCAGCTATGGACCTTCCCCAGACCCTTCCTGTACATCCCTAGCTATTTACCTTATTACTGTCTTACCCTTTTTGTGCCCCTTTTCAACCACTTTCCTATCAACCCTTTTTTTTTTTTTTAAAGAAATTAGCACTGGTGTAAGTGGGAGTAAGCACTTTTAAGCAGTAGTAAGCGGGTTTCCGCCTGTTTGCATGGTGGTAAGCAATGTCTCCACTGGTTAAGCAATTTAGAAGCTGAGTATAAGAAACTGTAACTGGAAGTTAGCAGTGCTTACCTCCATGCAAACCCGCTTACATCTGCTCAAAAGTGCCTTAATCACTCAGTATCCAACGGCCCTTGTACGGCCCAGCAACAAAATAAACAGCCTTTGCAAGGCTCAATGCCAGGAACCTGCACACCATAGCCAAAGTGATTTACCACTAAGCCATGTCAGACATACCTAAGCATGATGTTTTCACAAACATATCATCCAGCCCAGTCATTCAACAGTACAGGAAATGTATTTCACCATGTAGATGTATGTGTGTGTGTATATATAAATTAATATCTAAATAGATAAAACATATCCTATATATATATATATATATATATATATATATATATATATATATATGTAGATATAGATATTTATATATAGAAATATATATATAGATAGATATAAATATTTAGAAAAAAAAAAAATATATATATATATATATATATATATATATATATATATATATATATATAAACATATATACATACAAATGCCTACATCTATAGATATATATGTCTACTTCTACATGTCTAAATATATACAGCAAGTTATATATATATATATATATATATATATATATATATATATATATATATCTGGGTAGGTATATACGGACATAGCTATATTTATGTTAGCAGATATATATATCTATATAGGTATATACGGACATACATCTGTAGATAATGGGTAAATAACAAAAACATATATGTCCACATGCACCGTTAATAAGGTTGAGAGGCCCCAAACAATATACGTCTTGTACAAATAGGTATACCCCCAGCCAAACACGTCCACCCCACAATACACTACCAAGTGCTGCAGATCCCATAACCAGGACCCGACATGACATGGGCATCCCTAGGATACATATACACAGACACATATATGCAGATACAGATATACATAAATATATATATATATATATATATATATATATATATATATATATATGGATATATATGTAACTACACATACACATGTAGAGATATGTATAGTAAGACACATCTGTAGTAAGTGCACACAATATGGAACAGCCACTATTCCCACAGTTACCACCTTACCAACTGGAGACTGTATGAGCCACCCATACAAATGACAATCATTGCCTGCAACATATATCCACAGAGAAATCAAAGGGTATAACACCCCATACAGGTTTGCATAAATGGGAAAGTTTTATTTGTGTAATATTACAGTTGTATATGCTATGTGATATAGCTGTTTAGACATGGACATCCACATAAACTGAGTAATGCAACTGTGAAACAGTTATACTAATACAGTAGTCTGGAAAAGTTAACAAATGTTGCTCTCCAGGCCAAGGCCATCAAGTAGTACAATAGTAAAGACAGACTGGGCCACAGAATACCAAACAATCAACAGTAAGTAATGCAGCTGTATAGTTCAGCACCCTCTATCTGCACCTCTTAGACAATCCCTAGGGGGTAAAGACCTCATCTGACACAATGGGATGTAACTGTTACATAACAAGGCACTACTGACACCATGACAAGCACACTGACAAACAGAACAGTCTGTATGGCAGGTAGCAGTAGGCCTGCATTTAGCCAAGGTGGATTGTATGGTAATGTACATCCATATACCTTCAGGCAGCTCACTCCTGATGGTCTTCAGGACTTTGGGCTTTCAGGATTCTGTAGCACTCCCATATACATATATAATATATAGATATATGTATATATAGATATACATATACATATATATAGATATATGTATATATAGCTATATATGTATGCACATCCTATGTGTACAGATATGCCTAGTTATGTTTGTATATATGCAGATATCATTAACTATATGTGCATACATATCTATTCTTATATATTTTCTACTGTCAATATATATGTAGATATCCATACGTATATGTGCATATTTATCTCTATCTATATATGTGTAGACATTTATTGCTCAGTATATGCATATATCTGGGTGTTTATTTATATAGCTATGTACATATACATATCCATCTATGTATGTCAATATGTATATTTGTATGTCTATATAGATATCCGGATAATTATATATACATATATCCTCACCATATGCCCTGAACATGGAGTGTAGCCCTACCTCAGACCCTATAGTCCCAACTTTATAGTGCAAGGGGATGTCAGGTATGTATAACAGGTATATTTGTATACTATTGCTACTGTAATAGAGTGTCTTCACACACATGGTGTGCGTGGGAAGTCACATCTGCTTTTAACATGTGCACCACTGGCTACTAGCAGACATCCAAAGAACATCATAATACAGTACCACTGCTAGCATGTAATGCTCCTGTGGACTACAGCAGGGGTAATGGCCAATATATGTGGACAGTCTGACACACTCTGGACAGTCCAGAGGTATACACATAATCCCTTAGTGCAAGACATGTGGACCAATCCTGACAATGTGGATGTTAACAGCCATGTAGATGGGTATAACACATAACTACTGGTATGCATGTGCCCCCATAGGTTATGCATTCACACATCCCTGCTTGTCCTGCCACATACTAACTGCTGGTACAGAGGTGCCATGGCCACATACTACCCACTAGATAGAGACATACATCTGTATAGCATCCCACTGCTCGGTCTGACATACATGACTGTTATGGTGGCCCAGCAGCAGTATATCTGGCAAGTATCTGGACATGACATCTCACTGGGTAAGTACACTAAGCTGCTAGGCATGTAACAAAGCACTGTGCAGGCTACAGGCAGACTGGTTCAACACTGGCCTACATTTCCTATGGGGGAATTCACATGTTCGTGCATATATAGCAGGCTCTACAGGCATGCCACAGCACAGAGTAACATACACCTGTGTGAAAGTGCATAACCACAACCAATGTGAACACAGCCACATATGGTATGCTAGTGTATTACTACAGTATATGGACTATCTGTTCAACACCAACCTCATATGTGCCACTTGCACACTAACCCTACATATACTGGGCCACTACACAGTGTGCTCCGATGCCTGTCTGTGGTATGGGACATGTGTGTGTATGGCCCTACAAGCATGTTAGCCGATAGGATAACATACAGTGGAGCAGCATGTAACATCAGATAGAGCAGGACCAAGAACAATGACATGTACCACAGTCTGTACACAGGCCAAGGTACATATTAACAATACACACACTGCTGACAATCACCATAAGTACACAGACCTTAGTACTGTACACACAGCCACAGAATGTCCAGGTTATGTCATCAAATATAACCTCTACTATACATAAAGTGTAGCAGTCTGATATTTCACTGGCTTGTTATCAGATATAATGTCACTAATTATGGTGTACAGCACATATGCACCTCTTGCTGCATGACTTGTGTACAAAGGTTGACAGGATTGTGACTGGAGACACATACACAGGGCCACTTTTGACATGTTGCTGTGATAACCTCATACATTTACTGTTGTAACTGGGTTTGTTGCAACATATGTCCTATGAGGGAAATGAAGTCAGTAACTCTCACGGCTGTCACCATCTATAGACTGCAATCCTCACACTACCTTCTGCAGTTCACAGATAGATGTTCTGTGGGTAACACCTGAAACAAAGGCATCACACACTGACCAGTCTGCAGATGACCCTACAGATGGGTGTTCCCTCATAAACCTAGCACTGACATGGCAGGTATGAAAACATGTAGGACAGCCATATTCACACACACCCTGTTAAACCAACATTATTCCAAATGCAGTATAGCAGCACTTACAGTCTGTAGTCAGGTCAGGCACATCCCCATCCTGTGTGCTGGCCTGTTTCCACAGTGTATGTTGTTAGAGGTAAATCCCCAGTCCATCTGATATGCTGTTTGCCAAAAAAATGGATCAAGTTCCTGCTCACAGTGAATGAAAGGCTCAACACCAACATGATGTTCCTAGATATTGGTGTGTGTTTCCATGCAATTGGCTATGGGAATGTTACCACAGCTGTTCCACATACAATCAGCTAGAGAAGGGCTGCAATTTGTGCAGAGGCCATCAGCTGATCCTGAGCATCACTTAAAATGTGCATGCTGCTGCCTAAGCAACGCAGGTGTAAGTCTCCGCATCCACCAGAGAGGGAGTGAGAGAAGCAGGCAAATGCACAGAAAGGCCAGGGAGGGGTGGGAGAGTAAACTTAAGCATGTTTGTGTCACACACCTACCAGTTCAGGATATCAAACCCCTGACAATGTAGTGCTATCACATGTCCATGCAGTTAGTGGATGCGCCACATAGGTCACATGTTTGGGAGCCCTCAGAATTTATATGTGATGGTGAGTAACATCTGCAACAGGGATATGGTAGCTATGTGGTTGGTGTAGTACCCATGCCTGTCCACATGAACAGGTGTCAGCGTCAACACAGCCACACTTTCACAGGGAAGCACACACATTGACACACTTGGCAGGGCCAGGAATATAACTCATCACTAGTGGGATTGCCACAAGACAGTACTGTGCAGGTATCACATGGACCACGGGGGTCATACGAAGGTTATATGTGCAAAGTGTATGTGGAAGTGTCTGACATCAAACAGCATACTTCAGTATGCCAATGGGGGTTGTAGTGATTGTGAATGTGGTCATACATATCATGCACCACACACACACAGACACGGGTGACACTACTGACATGCATGGGTGCACTGCTTCATGGGTGTGTTGTGGTCAACGGTGCCAGAAGGCTATACAAGGCTAGGTTATGGGTATACCTTGGCATCAAGCCACATGACAATGGTCTGCAACGTGGCTCAGGGGTGTAGTGTCTGGAATTGCCCACACAGGTGGGTATTGTATTCACCATCCAGTCACCTGGGTGACTATTGTGTGTGGCCAATGCTGTACATTGTTTGCCATGTATGTGTTGCTTAGTCCATGATATGCACAGTGTCTGGGATGTGCACACCTCCCACATGCATGTACAGTGACATGTGGGACTGTACCTGGGGTGTCTGGCCTATGTTGTGTACACAGAGTGTTATCATCAGATATGCCAGTCCTGGCCTCATGTGGCAGGAACTGTTACTGGACAGCAGGTTGAACCTGCACCTATATTAATAGCATGATACTGGTATTCCCTGGTGTTAGGAGCATCTGTCCATACAGGGTTTGTATTTCAGGCATGGTATGTCCTTTGTGGGTCACATTTGATGGCACCACAGGTGTTGCAGGTGTCCAGTGGGAAACCTGAGGGATGGGCATTGTTGGCATGTACATTCCTATTGGACTGATGGACAGGGTGCCATGCCCTCTGTAACCCACTGCAATCACACCATATTTACTATCAGTGGACAAATTGGCAGGATACTACCAACATAAGTGGCTGTTGCCTAGGCAAGTGTGTGTGTGTGTGTGTGTGTGTGTGTGTGTGTGTGTGTGTGTGTGTGTGTGTGTGTGTGTGTGTGTGTGTATGAGACATGGGCTGAGAGTGTTCCCTGGGTAATACAAGGGTTGCTAACGTTGTTCAGCTGGCATTGATGTCACACTTAGGGGTATGCATTTGCACCCCAGCCTCTTGGCTATTTCACAGCTGTTCTCCTTGTACAGTGGACTTTGTGATATATACTTGGCCCACCATATAAGAAGTTTGCAAAACCCACTCCAACTTGACTCCAGTTGTTAGACACTCACAACCACCTCCACACAAGATACGAACGACAAACACACACACACCTGCCATGTCTGGAATTAGATCTCCTACCTAATGAGTATATTACACTACAGCATTACGCCATTATAGGACATGCCACAGAGATTACTGGGGAACTCTTACCCCAAAGGTGTATTTCACAGTGAATGACATCAGCAGGATTGCCAAAGTAGGGCATTTGAATTGTACTGAGTGTGACTAACCTAAAATGCATTGCTCCCTACACAGACATAGCAACACACACAAAATGTCCATAACTGCCATGTGTGGGAATAGAACCACTACCAGAGTTCTATATCACACTACAGCATGATGCTGTTATAGGACACACCACGGAGATTGTTGGTGTGCTCTTTCCCCAAAAGTGTATTTCACAGTGAATGACATCAACAGAATTGCTAAAGTAGGGCATTTGAATTGTACTGAGTGTGACTAGCCTAAAATGCATTGCTCTCTACACACACACACACACACACACACACACACACACACACACACACACACACACACACACACACAATTGCCATGTCTGGGATTAGAACTCCTGCATAACTATTTTATCACACTACAGCTGTACGCAGCTATGGAATGTGCTACGGAGATTATTGGGCTATAACCTTCCCAGAGGTGTATTTCTAGGTGGATAACAGCAGCCTTACCAAAGTAGAGCATTTGAATTGTAGGAAGTGTGGCTACCCTAAAAAGCATTGCTCTTTATACAGACAGACACACACACACTTGCCAAGTCTTGGATTAGAACTCCTACTTAACTATTTTATCACAGTACAGCAATACACAGTTATGGGATGCTCTACTGAGTTTACTGGGCTACTCCCTTCCCAGAGATGTATTTCTAGGTGGATGACATCAGCAGCCTTTCCAAGGTAGAGCATTTGAATTGTAGGGAGTGTGACTACCCTAAAAAGCATTGCTCTCTACACAGACAAACACACAAACTTGCCAAGTTTGGGAGTAGAACTCCTACCTAGCTATTTTATCACACTACAGTGGTGCACAGTTATGGGCCACACTACTGAGATTTCTGGGCTACAACCTTCCCAGAGATGTATTTCTAGGTGGATGACATCAGCATTCTTACCAAAGTAGAGCATTTGAATAATAGGGAGTGTGACTACACTAAAAAAAACATTGCTCTCTACACAGAGGGAGACAGAGAGACACACACAGACACAGTTGCCATGTCTGGGATTGGAACTTCTACCTAACTAGTTTATCACACTACAGCAGTACGCAGTTATAAGACAAGCCACAGAGATTACTGGGCTACAAGTCTCCCAAAGGTGTATTTCACAGTGGATGACCTCAGCAGATTTGTGATAGTAAAGCCATGGGGAGGGCAGTGTGTGTGCATGGGCCATAACCCATTCATCTAGAGGTTGACACACCACATGCAGGCACACACAGGGTCATATTTCACAGGTACGTGTATACAGCTGCTAGATGACTACTTCTTTGTACAGTCATGTTGCACAGCAACCACTTGCACCACATAGTCTGTAATATTGACAGATACCGGTGGCTAGTATCTAAAGTGAGTGACATCTGAACCTCATGTGGTTGTGGCCCTTTGGCTGTGTGCTGGGTGGGATAGGCCTGAATGGCTCCTTGTCACAGTCACCCTCTTCCACATATTTATGCACGTCTACCTTTGGCTTATTATAGTGTGTTGTCCTTAGATATAGTCTATATTCCTATGCAGTGTGTGTGCAAAGCATGAGTGGTGCATACTGAGGAGTGTCTGCACTAACATCTGTGACTGCTAGATATGTCTGGTCCACTGGTGTTTGCAGACATTGCCTTCATTTGTTTGTGTGTGAGCATGCCCAGTATGATCTTTCAGTATGTTGTTGACTGACATTGCCTTCATTTCTCTAAGTGTGTGAGCATGCCCAGTATGCTCATCTGTATTGAATGTGTGGATCTAGTCCAAGTAGTTTGTACTGCAGTGCAGACCTTTGTGTTGTACACCTACAGGTAGCATACTGTTTCTGCAGGGTATTCATTTATCATTTGGCATTGACTGTTACTACATTTCTACATAGGATGGAGGGGCACACCTGACTATTTCTACATTTCTACACAGGATTGGGGGGGCACACCTGACTGTTACTACATTTCTAAGTAGGATGGGGGGGCACACCTGACTATTTGTACATGTCTACACAGGATTGGGGGGACACACCTGCCAGTTATTACATTACTACGTAGGATGGAGGGGCACACCTGACACTTGTACACATTTGCTATGACTGTACTGGTATGTCAAGTACTGCATTTCATTCTGTATTCTAAGCTATAATGTTGACTAGAGGCATACCAGTGTACTACAGATCTTAGCTTTGATTTACCTACATATTAGTTTCTGACTTCCTACCCTTCAGAACTAACATTCCACTGCCTGACCTGCTGTGGTCTGTCTGTGTAGGCCTGGAGGAGTTTACCCATAGGCATCATTCAGAGCCCAAAGCACAGCCTTTGTTTGTGTTTGTCTACACCTGGGCTGCTGGCTGTGACTGTTGTTGGGTATGTGAACCCCCCTGAATGGCATGTGTGAGTCCCTTACTTTGTGGGTGTCCCAATATTAAGGGTGGTGCTGCTGGGCTGCCTATGTCGGATGCACATAGCATACTCCTTCCACATGGTTGAGCACAGGTAGTGTCATGTTTGGCATCCCTTTTACTGTATGTAAGAGTCAGAGAGAGGTGTTATTCCCTGGGTCCCTCCTGTGTCAGTGTATGTGCTATGCGTTGCCTCTTTGCCAAGGCCAGGGCATACTGAACATGCCTCCTTCTGCCTACTGGAGTAGGCTCAGGTTGTTCCTCTTCCAAGTCACACTGTGCCTGTGTAGGCAATGGCAGGGGGCGGTGTGGCCCTGCCCCATACTGTTCCTGCTGCAGGTGTTTCTGCAGGATCATACTGTGTAGCATGGCACATACAATGACAATTTGGGTACATGTTGCTGGTGAGTACTGCAAGGCTCCATTGGATGTGTCCAGGCACCAGAACTGTGACTTGAGCATCCCAAACACATGCTCTACTATAATTCTGGTATGTGCATGCGCCTCATTATGGAGTTCTTATTTGGGTGTGTGTGGATTTCTGATGGGTGTCATCAGCCACAGCTCCAGTGCCTATCCAGCATCCCCCACTAGGTGACCGTGTGGGATGTCCCCACTGGCAAATCTCTGGTACAGCTGTGCCAGATGACAGATGCAGGAATCGTGATAGCTTTCAGGGCAGCCAGCACACACATTTATTATTATGCCCTGGGCATAACACATGACCTGGCAGTTGATGGAGGGGAAGCCCTTGCGGTTGATGTAGACCCTACTCCGCTCACTGGGTGGTGCTTTGATGTGTATGTGCGTGCAGTCTATAGATTCATAGATTCATAGATAAGTACTAGGCAAACTGCCCTTGCGAGCCATTTTTAAGCCTAGCCAATTATCCCTTGTGAGACTCAAACCCTGCACCTTGTGTTTGTAAGGCAAACATGTTAACCATTAGGCCACCCTCCCAACCCCCTATAGCACCCCTTACCTCAGGGTATTCTGCTATTTGGTGGAACACTTGCATATTGCCGCCCAACACCTCATGGATGTTGGGGAAATTTACGTGCTCACCATGTGCTGACATGGCATCCAGTAACTGGTGGAGTACCCTGGATGCTTATGCCTGTGAGATCCCCATCATATCCCCAGTTGGTCATTGGAAGGTACCTGTAGCTAGTATTTTTAGGCCTATACATACCTTGGTATCCACTGGGATGGGTTCCCCTCTGTTAGTTCTGTGTGTCAGGCGTGGCTGGCACAGCTCAACAATTTGATTTAAGAGGTCCCTGTCCACCCTATAGTGCTCCACTATCTTCAGCTCATGTAGCTTCTGGTAGGTTACCCTGGGTCTGTACACTCTTTTCCGTCTCCTCACTGTGGGTTGATCGACAGCATTCACATCCTTACTACCCTCAGCCTCTTCCACAAGTTTATATATGATAGCTATTGCAGCCCCTATCATTTTGTTGTTTTTATTGTTAAAAGTTTCCCTCTTTTTTACCCCGGTGGTGTACAGTGTGGAAAGAACCAGAGGGGAAGGTGTTTGCATAGTTTATAGTAGAGTTCTGGGCTGGGCTGGTCTGCTGCCTGTGTAGTTGGCTGATTCTGATACATTTCACCTGCCAGCTATGCAAGTTCTCCTATATTACCTTCCTACTGTTGTTTTCCCTTCCCATTGCTTTCCTGTTTAAGCCCAGGGGTGAGGTCATGCAAATACAGTGCTCAAATGTGCACAGAGCTGCTATTTCCTTGTTTAACTTTTTTTTAAACCTTTACGCTTAGGCAATGTAAAGAGTGCTAGGCAGAGTCAGACACACCCACTTGCTTAGCTGTGCTTAGATAGGAGCTAACCTGAGCCACAGGGCTCCACTCCACTTACACTATGCCTGACACACACCCCCATGATGTCAGCTAACTCCTAGGCTTGCACCAAGCTATTCCTACTCTTACACTGTTGGGACTTGACTTGCATGCCGGGGAAAACTGAGATTCACTATCATTCCCCTCATTTGCATAGGATTGCCTGTGAATGCATAGTTACATATCTCACACTGAGCCTCCCCCCTTAGCAACCACTGTTCACTGGCCATGTTGTCTTCTGCCTGCCATTGACTTTCATGGCAGAATAGTGATTTTAGTTAGAATGCTTATTTTAGGTTTATTTTATTATTTTCCCCTGATTCCGTTTGCGCGCCGCTGCCCTACGCTTAAACAGCCAAGATCGGCTAAAAAAAAAAACAGAAGTTGATTTTTTTTTATTTTTACACTGTTTGCAATGCCAGTGGCCTTATACTTGGCTATTGGCATGCTTCCTGACTGATATGCAGCCTTTATTTGGAGCTGTCACAGCTCCGTTTTGGATTTTGCAGAAATGTACTCGGTTACTAACTGAGTACATTTCTGAAGATTGCACTAGTCATGCAAGGTATGAAGAATCTAGGGTATGGTCTCAACCGTGTGTGTGTGTGGGTGTATGTGTGTGTGTGTGTTTGTGTGTGTGTGTGTGTTATTTAATTACAGATGAACTTTTTATTGACAGAAAATTTGTATGGAAAACTAAAAGTAGTAGTAAATTAATCGACTGTATAAAACCTGTATTGTTGAAGGCAAGCACTGCATACACTAGAGAATATGGCAGGAAGAGTCTCATATCGTTTGTATGTCAATAAAAGTGTAATAGCCTGACAATAAAGGTCTAACTACTGGACTGCATGTGTATACTCTGGTATCATATAGAAATGTTGATTTGCAATCAAGTAATAGTACTGTTGTATTAAGCACTGTTACCCACACCATGCACCATAAGTTGAATGTGTAGGAATGCCTGTATATGACAGGGGTAATCCCCAGAGGCCATTTAATACAACTGAGAGACACAGACAGTAAACAGGGAAAATGCAGACAACAAAACCTAAACAGCACCTGCAACTGAGATGTAAACTGTTGTTTTTTTAGCACACACATGCATGGTTCGAATCCTGCCAGTGGTAGTATTCTGCAAACAGAATTATACTCCACAACTTTACAGATATGTCCAGAATGTCCAGTAAAGTGGCCCATATCTGTTGCCTATCAACTTGTTCCTCTGGGGAATCAGTGGGATGATCCCAGGTGTATAGGGAGCATACAGGAAATACAACTGATTGACACACATCTATGAGAACAAAGTTGGCACACTAGCAACTCCCCAATACCTTATGAGACTAAGAAGCCGCGTATGTCTCATCTACACCCCAACTTGTCAAGCTGTGATCAAAGTGTGTACAGTAACAGAGTGAGATGTATGTGCATAATAGTAATGTGGAATCTGGTGCTGTGTGTGGGAACATTCAGGTAGTGCTAACAAACATTGCTCCCACAGGTCTGTCAGATACCAACACTGTGCCCAGAAATACAAGATTGATACCCAGTACTGGTACTGTTTACATTATTATTGTATGGCAGTGCAACTGATGCAGTTGCTCTGTATAATGAAGTATTACACATTACTGTCACCCACACTATCCTACAACATATAACTGTCTAGGAAATCTGTATAAGAGTGTTGTAATACAAGGTCAGAATGCAAAAGCACAGGGGATTAATAAGACAGAAAGCAGATAGGAGATATACAGCAATATCTATATAACAGACACAACTGTGATGGACAGTGTGTTTAAGTTGTAGCCATGGTCTGAATGCTGGGAGTGGAAGTAGGCTGCATACAGAATAATATCCAACAATTGTACAGATGAGGGCAGAATGTCCAGAATATGGGGCCATATCTGCTGCCTGTCCCCCTGGTAAGTCTGTGGGATGATCCCAGATGTTTAGCCAGCAAACGGGGAATACAAGTGACTGTCAAATATCTGTGAGAACAAACCTGTCACTGTAGCAACCCCCAAAACTGTTAGGAGAGTAATAAGCCAAGTATGTCCTATCTACACCCCCATGTTGTTAAGCTGTGACCAGAGTGTGTACAGTAAGAGAGTGAGATGCATGTGCATAATACTAATGTGTAATCTGGAGCTTTGTGTGGCAGCAGTCAGGTAGTGCTAACAAACATTGCTCCCACAGGTATGTCGGATACGAACAATATGTTAAGAAATAAAGACCATAATAACCTGTACTGAAACTGTTCGCTCTGGTGTTGTAGGGAATTGTGAGTGTTGCTGTTTCTCTGCATAATACTGTATCACTGATCACTGTAACCCACACTGTGCTACATAATATAACTATGTAGGAAAACATGTATATGTGTGTGTCAGGTCACTAAAGGTTGAAAAGGGCAATATTCTAGATATGTCCCAGCACACCTGCATGTGGTCAACACATAGCCAGAGTCTGTGCAGAAAGAGTTGGATAGCTATGTGCACAACATCAACCCGGAATATGGGAGTATGTGCACAAACAGTTAGTTAGTGTTAACAAACATTCCCTGCACAGGTATACCAGGTAAGAGGTGCATACTGCAGATAAAACCAGTTCATGTATAACGATGATGACAGTCATATCACTGTTCAAACTAAGGCTATAGGGTAGTGCAGTAAGACATGTAAGGTACAGATAACAGCACTGACTATGAGAGAAATGTGGACTACAGGAATATATTAGTTGTTAATTGACATCTTTCTCCCCCCCCCCACCATATCTCCAACAATAATCAACATACCCACCCCATCTAGAATGTAATGACACCTATGTTCTCATAATGTCCAATTGTTTGATAAATATATTAATTCCTCCCATGCATGTGCTATAACGAATATTCCAACATTGGTGGCATGGTGCCATCAATGTAATGCGTGCATACTGTTCTTATTACCACTGTGGTCCCATATATGCTTATCTTTGGATTCATCATGTTCCTTTAATGGGGCCCTTTCGTTCTTTTTGTATCAATGTTTACGGGCAAGGGAATACATGTGCTTTATACCAACCCCGGGAATTTTTGCAACCCCCCCTAAGATAAATCAAAATTCCAATTTAACCCCCGGGCCCCACCTGTCCCCCCCAGTGGCCATCAAGGGAAGATTTTGGGGGCCCCCCCAGGAACCCCGCCTTTTTTGCACCATTTGGGGGGAACTCCCCAAAGGGATGGGGTCCCCCAAGGGGGTAAGGGAAGCCCCCAACCTTTTTCTGGTGTGAGAAAGAGTTTGGTTTCTAAGTCAATTTGTCACAACAAGGTGTCATTTCCTGTGTTAGAACAGTAATGGGCGTAAAGGCATTGATGCCCAGGGGGGACCTAGCCCAGTTTCCAAGGGGTTGGGTTCATTTCCCAACACCCTATCGGGTTTTTAAATGTGTAAACCCCCTTTAGTTTTTTTTCCTTTCCTCCCAAATTCCCCCCAAAATTCCCCCATAACCCCCCATTCCCCTGAAAAAAAACTTTTCCCAAAAAACTATCATAGCTTTTTTAAACCAGGGACAAGTAATTGGCTAAGGATAAATTTTATTGTTTCCCACCCCCCCCCTTTTTTCCAAATCACCCCAAATTATGTATACCCCCCAAGTTCTGTAGTAAAATGGGGTAATTAGTTCCCTGAACCCCCCTAGATTTCCAAATGTTTCCCCTTTTCCCCTTTTACCATTTTCCCTATAACCCTTTAAAAAATTTGCATGGAATGGGGTAAAATTTTTAAAGCGGTTTTTTTTTGGGGGTAACAACTATGGTTAACAATTTAAACTGAGTAAAAAACTTAACTTTGAGGCCCCCAGCCCCCTTCCCCTTAAAAAGGCCAACATCGCCAACCCGCCCCGCAAAAAAAAAACACCTTTTGGGAATGCCAGGAGCCCCCCAAAATGTTTCCCAAACCTGTCAAACCTAAGATATGTTTTAAAAAATTCATCCACCCCAGCTTAACTAAAAAAATTTTTTCACATTAGATGTAGTTGGGTTTTTTTTAAACAAAAATACAATTTTTAAATTTTAATTTTTAAATTTTTAAATTTTTTTAAATTTTATTAAAAAATTTTTTTTTTTAAAAAAAAAAAAATTTTTAAATTTATATATTTTTATTTTTTTTTTTTAAAAATTCCCCAAAAAACCTACTCAAAAAATTACCCTTTTCACTTTCTAAAAATTAAAAGAATTTTTTAAAAATTAAATAATATTATTAACTGTGGTTAATGGACATGTATTTTTTTAAAGGAATAAATTATTTTTTTCTACCTTTAAGGGGAAAAAAAAAAAAATTATTCCAATCATTAAGGGGTTGGGGGAAAAAAAAATGTTTTTAAAAATTTCCCCAAAAAACACCCCACCCCCCTCCTTTTAAACCCTCCAAACCCCCTAAGGGATCCCTGGTAAATTAAAACACTTAGCAGATAAGTTAATTTTAATTTAAATTTAATTTAAATTAATATATAAAACTAACTGAAGTAGATAAAAAATCTTTAAAAAAATAAACGCCAATTTAATTACCATACCAAGGGGCTGTTCCCCCCCCAAAAATAAAACTTCCCGCAACAAACCCAAAAAAAAGGTAAACCCCCAAAGGGTTTGCAAAATAAATTTTTTATTTTTACAACATTTTTTGCCAATTACTTTTTAGAAGGGAATCCCATAAAGAGAAATGTGTGAAAATTATATAATACTATTGGAAAAAAACAAATTTTTAAAATAATATAAATATAAAAAATGGGAAATAAAAAATAAATAATAATATTATAGTTAGATTATTTTTAAAATTATAAAATATTAAAATTTTAACTTTACATAAAAGGGCACTTGAAATAAACACACTAAAAAAAAGTTTATATAATATATTTAAATATTTATGGTAATTACATATATATTGGACCCCCCTTTTTCCCCAGGATTTGGGGTTTTTCAGGTTTGGCCCCAAACATATTTTAAAATAGTAAGTTAAAAAAATATTTTTGAATATAAAAACAATAGTACACATCCTATTTTTAATATTAGGATAATGGAATCAAAAATATATCAACAATTTTTCATAATTTCTTAATAATATTAATATAATTATTTATATTATTTATTATTTTGTTAACTTTTAATTGTAGATATGTATATTTTTTTTATTTTATGAACAAAAAAAAATTTTTTCAAAAAATTTTTTATGCTTATAGAACATAAAATGACATATTCCTCACCATTTTCCAAACAGGATTACCCATCCCCCTAAGAATTTATGTGAAATTCGGGTTGTATACAGGTATATTTTAGACTTTTGCTATTTAATAGATGCTTAAACAGTTTAAATACATTTTTAAAGTCCCCAGGGTTCGCACCAAAAGGCATAAATTAAGTAACGCTGCAGAATTTCCCACACAGAAGGGTAAGGGCCCTATAGTACAGCTACACACTCTGGACACCCGGGTAAACTCCCCCTTACAAGAATGTCCCTCCTACAAGGGATTTAACACCTTTAAGGGAAAACAAACTCGGGTATCATTCCCCCATAGGTTTGCATTAACCATTGTTTTGAATTTAAACTCTTACAAGGGCCACCCAATTAAAAGAGCTCATCTGAAAGCATCCCATTTTAATAATAGGGGTGGGGACATAATTGGAATTTTGGGAATACATTAGGGGAAAGACACAAAGTGTACAGAAACAAAGATTTTAAAAGGCAGATCAACAGGGCCCTACTTTTCCCTATAATACTGTATATATTTTGACTTAAGGCATACACAAAGTAACATAATTTGTAAATGCATAACCCTTTTTAAAAAACAACAAAATTTTTATGTATAGGGATATTGTTCAAAATTTTAAAATAACATAACCCTACATATCGGGGCCATAAAGGTGCCCACCTGCTTTGGGGCATTTTATGAAAAAATTTGGATAAAAAGGGAAATGTAACATCAGTAAGAGGCCAAAACAATGTGCCCCTCTGTCCACCAAAGGTACTAAAAAATCAACACTGAAAATACCATGCCAGATTTTGTAAACCCCACAGAATGCCATTATGTAAAAATAAACCTTTTCTAACATTTTAGAGTTATACACTCTTTTATCAGAATGGCACTAATTTGGTGTACAGCCATTGATTTGTCAAAAAAAAGGTTAAAATTGGGGCGGGGAACATCACACCCCTTTTGACATTTCTGTGTAATCATCATTTATTTTTAAGGGGGTTTTTGCAACATTGCCCATGGGTTTGAATCATAACTTAGGTGCCCACTAAAACTGCAATCCTACACTATTTTGATTTCACTAAGCTGTGGGCATGAAAAAAAGGGCACCCCCCCACGCAGATGCCCAAAAGGGGGTTTCCTATAAAAGCACTGACATGGCGGGTTTAAAAAACAGGGGAACACCCAAATTTAAAACCCCCTTTTAAAAAACCCTTTACCCAAATGAAAGCACACACATTGTAGTGGGCAGGAACCCCCCCCGTTTGGGCCTTTTTCCAAAATTTTTTTTAAAGGGAAATCCCAACCTCATATCTGGAAAAAAACAGTCAATTTCCCTGTACAGTGAAAAAAGGCCCACCAACATGAGCCAATAGGTTTTTCCCATAAATTGGCAGGGGAATGTTAAAGCGCCAAGAACATAAAAGGGGGGAAATTTGGCAAGGCCATACATCCTGGCATCACTTAAAACACTGCCCCAAAAAAGGGTAAGTCCCCAACCCCCCCAAAAAAAAGGACAGAAACCAGGGGGGTAGATAAAATTAACATTTTGTGTACACCCCTACCACTATAAAATGACTTTATGTACAAGTCCAGATTTTGGAGCCACAAGGAATGTTGGGACCCTCAAATTTATTTGTAGGTGGTAACATTGCAAAGGGATAGGGAGCAGTTTCCACCCCCAATAACGGGTGCAAAAAACCCCCCTTTCCAAAAAAAAATTCCCTTGGACCGGAAAAACCACACAGGGGGATTCCCAAACTACGTGGGTATACATGCCCCACGGGGTTTAATTTAGGGGTTTTTCTGAAAAAACAATTTCAGTATCCCAATGGGGTTGTAGTAGTAAGGGTTCCCTTTTCCCCCCACAGAGGTGAAGAATCTTCATTTTGGGTGTGTTTCCCAAAAACATAAAAGGGCTGGTAGGGATAGGCACACCACATAAAATTCTGAAGTGGTTGATGCTGGAATTCCCACACGGTTTTTGAAACCTAAGGGGGTTTTTTTTTGGGGGGCCAAGGGGGTTTTTAAATTTGTGTTCTTACCTGATTACATTCGGGGGGAACCCCCAAGCAGTCAGGGGGGAAATTACCTGGGGTTTTGGGTTTGTTTTTTTTTGAATACCTCCCCATGTGGCAAATTTTAAACGGGGAAGCCCCAAAATACATGTTGGACCCGGGGGTTTAGGTTTGTATACATTTGACAGGATGGTAGCCTTTGGGGGTAATTTGAGGGCCCACAGGGGGCAGGTGCCGGGGGAAACGGGGGGCGGGGAACATTCCATTGGCAGGCAGGGTCCATCCCTTGAACCCACCAATAAAATTTTACTACAGGGCAAAGGGTTTAAAAAAAGGGTTGTGGAAGTGTTGTGGGGGTTTTTGGGGGTTTGGGTGTGGGGTTGGGGTTGTGTATAAATCTAACCCAAAAGGGGTTTGCAAGTTTTCAGCTGGTTGATTCCCGGTTTGTTTGCCCCGCCTTTGGCTTTTTCAAGGTTTTTTACTGGACATTTCTTCCCCCAAATTAGTTTAAAAACCCACCCAATTGTATTGTTCCCCCAAACACCCCCCAAAAAAAAAACCCCCATCCCATTTTGGGTTAGCCCTATAGATTTAATTCCCCACTTTCATTAAACAAAAAATTTTCCCCCCAAAAGGGTTTTTCACAGTAATCATCAGAGGTTCCCAAAAGTGGGCTTTGAAGACGGGGTTTGGAAAAAGCAGTCCCTCACAACATGAAACAAAATTCCTTGCCAGGGGAAAAACCCTCCCAGGTTTTTAAACCTGGGGGCCTTTTAGGCACCACGGGTTGGGTGTCCTTTAAAGGGTTTTACGGGAATGACATAACAGGTTAAAAGGGGGCTTTGAAACTGATACACCAAAATATTTTCCCCCAAAAAACCAAACACCAACAAACCCCCCAAAAATTGGTTGGGTTGTTTTTTTTTTTTGTGTATTTTGGGAAATGCTGGGTTTAGGGCAAACCCTTCCCAGGGGTTATTTCAGGGGGAAAAAAAACCCCTTAAAAAATAACATTTTTGTAAGTGGCATAAAAATTTTTTTAAAAAACCCAAACCATTCCAATCGGGGTTAAACTCCACCAATTTTTAACACAACAAAACCGATGGGTGTTTTAAAATTTACCACCCCCATTATTTTAGGGGGAGAATAGGCCTTCCAAAGGGATTTAATTGAGTGGATCCAAAAGAGCTTAAAGACAAAAACAAAAAGGGGGATTGCTCCTAAAACACACACATTCACAGTTTGGGACCTACGAGTTCTTACAACCCCCCGGGAATGATTTTGGGGGAACACAGATTTTCCAAAGAAACATTTGAATAATAGGGAGGGGATAAAAAAGATTGTCTAAAGGGACAGCCAAAAAAAATTGCCTTCAAACCACCAACAACACACACAAAAACCCAAACCCGAGATTATGGGCTAAACCCCCAAAAGGTGTATTTAAAGTGGATGCCCTCAGCGGGGTTAAGTGGGGTTGGGGGGGGGGGGCACTAACCCATTCTTAAGGGACACACCACATCCCCCGGGTTTTTTTTCACATATTTACAGTCAAGTATTTTTTCAGAGTTCCGCAACCCTTCCCAAATTTTGAAATTTAAAAGGGGGGGCTAGTTTTAAAATAGGCATTGAATTGTGGTTGTCCCTTTTGGCTTGTTTTGGGGGAACCAAATCCCCTTTGAAGTTTTTCCCCTTTTACCCCTTTTTTTAAGTTTTGCCTTAGATTATTTTTCCCCCAGGTGTAAACAGGTGGTGCATCGGGGGGCTCATAACATTTGATTAGAATTTTGGGTCCAGGTGTTTCAGACGGCCCATTTTTTTGGGGGCACCCCCGATGATTTTCATAGTTTTACTACATTGTTTTTTTCCCAAGGGTTACTGAGTTCCCATTGTATTAAGGTGGACTAGCCGGGGTTTTGTTGCAGGACCTTTGTTTTGTACACCTAAGGTGCAACTTTTCGCGGGGTTTTCTTTTATATTTCTTTGATTTTATACACTCTGGGAGGGGGACATCTTTTTATTTTTCTCACAAGGGGGCACATGATTTACTATTTTCAAAGAAATGGGGGGACACCTGACTTTTTGTTGCCCGGTTGGGGGGGAACCCTGGTTTTACATTCCCAAAGGGGGGTGCATTGCCAATTTGTTGTGTCTGGTATGTCGTATCATTTTCTGTTTCAAGCATTGTGACTAGGGCATACCATGTACTCAGATTTGTTTGTATTTGTTTCGACCCTTTTGAAAACCCCTGCCGTTGGGGCTTCGTGTGGCCTGAATTCCCATCTATTGCCCCACCCAAGCCTTTTTTTTTTGTCAAACCCGGGTTTGCTGGTGGACTTTGGGGGTTGTAACCCCCTACATTACTTTTTTGGGGCCCCAATATTGGGTGGTCTCTTTTTTGGAGCAAAAGATATCCTTCCACAAGGTTGAAATGGGGACCCCCTTTTAGTAAAGACGAATTTTATTCCCTGGGCCCCCGGGCAGTTTTTTTGGGGTTTTTTTGAAAGGCCACATTGCATGCCTTTCTGTAGGGAGTAGGCTCATTTTTTCCCTAAAAAAATTTGGGAAAGGGGGCTTTTTGGGCTGATTTCCTCTAGGTTTCTGAATCTTTTGGTTACATCACTCTAAAATTTCTTTTGTGGTGATCCCAAAGGCCCCATTAGGCCAGGCCCCAGCTTGTTGGTAAAAACACTGCTCTCTTAATTTGGTTGTGCCCCCTATGGGTTTTTTTTGGGGTTTTTCATGGGGTTCGCCCCTAGGATCCAGCATCCCCCATGGTGACCGGGGATGCCCCCGGGAAAACCGGGAAATGTAGTCAGGGGGAAATTGTATTCCCCGGGGCCCGAAAAATTATTTTTGCCCTGGGAAAACCCCGGGCAGTTTTGGGGGGCCCCGGGTTTTAGCCCCTTTCCGGGTGGCTGGGGGGGTTTGCTTTTTTGTGGGGTTTCTGCAAATGCCTACCTCAAAATTTGTTTTGGGTTTTTAAAAATTCCTTTAGGCCAAAACCCCTTTTGGGGAAAAATTGCTCACTTTTTTCATGCCCCAAAGGTTATGGTGTTATCCTGTGGTCCCCACAACCCCAGTTCCCCAAAGGACCGTGTGACCCACAAAATTTTCCACTGGGATGGGTTTTGTTAGTTCGGGCGGGCGGGCCACACTAAAATTTGGGGATCCCTGCCCCCATGTGAATTTTTCGTATGTAGTTTGGGGGTTCCCCGGGTCTTAATTTTTCCCCCCTATGGGGGTTGATGACGCATTCCTCCTTTTTTCCCAAAAGTTTAAAATGTACATTAGCCCCTACATTTTTTTGATTTTTAAAATTTTTTTCCCCCGGTGAAAAATTTGGAACCAGGGAATGGCATATTTTATGTGGTTTGGGGGGGTTTTTGGGGTTTTTGGGGGCCCATCATTTCCCTGCCATAGCTTTTCTTATTTTACCTTCCTACTTTTTTTTTCCCCTTTTTGTTCCTTTTTAAGCCCGGTGAGGCTCCCCGGGCTCAAATTGGGGGTTTTTTCCTTTTTAACTTTTTTCCCCCTTGGGAAATGAAAAGGTGTAGGACGCACACCCCTTTTTACTGTGTTAAAAGGGACAACCTACCCGGGGCTCCCCCCATTAATATCCCTGCCCCCCCCCCAATTGTTTTATTAAATTTTCCCTATTTACATTTTGGGAACCAGGGGAAAAATAATTATATTTTCCCCCTTTTTGCTGGTTGCCGTGTGTTAATTCTACATACCTCCCCTTGCAACCATTTTCCTTTTATGTTGTTTCCCTCCATTGCTTTCGGGAGGGGTTTTTTGTTAAATCTTTTTTTTATTTTAATTTTTCCGTTTTTTTTCCTCCCCTTTAAAACAAAAAAAACAAAATTTTTTATTTTTAATGGCAACCGTGGCCTTAATTTGGGTTTTTTTCCCCCTAAACCCTTTTTTTTACACTTTTTTGATTTTGCAGAAATTATAAATTATTTCAAGATTGCCTTAGGGAGTTAAAATTTCCCAAATTTTTTTTT
>NC_056738.1:167297682-167545182 GCF_019279795.1 Protopterus annectens
TACGTAGATATCCATACGTATATGTGCATATGTATCTCTATCTGTATATGTGTAGACATATATTGCTCAGTATATGCATATATCTGGGTGTTTATTTATATAGCTATGTACATATACATATCCATCTATGTATGTCGATATGTATATGTGAATGCCTGTATAGATATCTGGATAATTCTATGTACATTTATCCTCACCATATGTCCTGAACATGGAGTGTAGCTCTACCTCAGACCCTATAGTCCCAACTTTGTAGTTCAAGGGGATGTCAGGTATGTATAACAGGTATATTTGTAGACTATTGCTACTGTAATAGGGAGTGTCTTCACACACATGGTGTGTGTGGGAGGTCACATCTGCTTTTTACATGTGCACCATTGGCTACTGACAAACATCCTTAGGACATCATAGTACAGTACCACTGCTAGCACATAATGCTCCTGTGGACCACAGCAGGGATAATGGCCAATATATGTGGACAGTCTGACACATTCTGGACAGTCCAGAGGTATTCACATAATCCCTTAGTGCAAGATATGTGGACCAATCCTGACAATGTGGATGTTAACAGCCATGTAGATGGGTATAACACATAACTACTGGTATACTTGTGCCCCCATAGGTTATGCATTCACACATCCTGCTTGTCCTGCCACATACTAAACGCTGGTACAGAGGTGCCATGGCCACATACTACCCACTAGATATTGACATAAATCTGTATAGCATCCCACTGCTCTGTCTGACATACATGACTGTTATGATGGCCCGGCAGCAGTACATCTGGCAATTATCTGGACATTACATCTCACTGGGTAAATACACTAAGCTGCTAGGCATGTAGCAAAGCACTGTGTAGGCTACAGCCAGACCAGCTCAACATTGGCCTACATTTCCTATGGGTAATGCACATGTACGTGCATATATAGCAGGCTCTACAGACATGCCACTGCACAGAGTAACATACATCTGTGTGAAAGTGCATAACCACAACCAATATGAACACAGCCACAGCCACATATGATATGTTAGCATATTAGTACAGTATATGGACTATCTGTTCAACACCGACATCAAAAGTGCCACTCACACACTAACCCTATATATACTGGGCCGCTACACAGTGTGCTCTGATGCCTGTCTTTGGTATGGGACATGTGTGTGTATGGCCATACAATCATGTCAGCCGATAGGGTAACATACAGTGGAGCAGCATGTAACATCAGATAGAGCAGGACCAAGAACAATGACATGTACCACAGTCTGTACACAGGCCAAGGTACATATTAACAATATGCACACTGCCGAAAATCACCATAAATACACAGACCTCAGTACTGTACACACAACTACAGAATATCCAAGTTATGTCATCAAATATAACCTCTACTATACATAACATGTGTAGCAGTCTGATATTTCACTGGCTTGTTATCAGATCTGATGCCACTAATTATGGTGTACAGCACATATGCACCCCTTACTGCATGACATGGGTACAAATGTTGACAGGATTGTGACTGGAGGCACATACACAGGGCCATTTTGACATGTTGCTGTGATAACCTCATACATTTACTGTTGTAACTGGGTTTGTTGCAACATATGTCCTATGAGGGATATGAAGTCAGTAACTCTCACGGCTGTCACCATCTACAGACTGCAATCCTCACACACACCTTCTGCAATTCACAGATAGGTGCTCTGTGGGTAACACCTGAAACAAACGCACCACACACTGGCCAGTCTGCAGATGACCCTACAGATGGGTGTTCCCTCATAAACATAGCATGACATGGCAGGTATGAAAACATGTAGGACAGCCATATTCACACACACCCTGTGAAACCAGCATTACTCCAAATGTAGTATAGCAGCACTTACAGTATGTAGTCAGGTCAGGCACATCCCTCTCCTGTGTATTGGCCTGTTTCTACAGTGCATGTTGTTAGAGGTAAATCCCCAATCCATCTGATATGCTGTTTATCAAAAACAGATCGAGTTCCTGCTCACAGTGAATGAAAGGCCCAACACCAACATGATGTTCCTAGATATTGGTGTGTGTTTCCATGCAATGGGCTATGGGAATGTTACCACAGCTGTTCCACATGCAATCAGCTAGAGGAGGGCTGCAATTCGTGCAGAGTCCATCAGCTGATCCTGAGCATCACTTAAAATACACATGCTGCTGACTAAGCAATGCAGGTGTAAGTCTCCATATCCACCAGAGAGGGAGTGAGAAAGGCAGGAAGAGGCACACAAAAGCCAGGGAGGGGTGGGAGAGTAAAACTTAAGCATGTTTATGTCACATACCTAACAGTACAGGATATCAATCCCCTGAAGACTATGTAATGCTATCACATGTCCATGCTGTTAGTGGATGCACCACATAGGTTACATGTTGGGGAGTCCTCAGAATGTATATGTGATGATGAGTGACATCTGCAACAGGGATATGGTAGCTATGTGGTAGGTGTAGTACAGGTGCCTGTCCGCATGAACAGGTGTCAGCATCAACACAGCCACACTCTCATAGGGAAGCACACACATTGACACACTTTGCAGGACCAGGAATATAACTCATCACTAGTGGGATTGCCACAACACAGTACTGTGCAGGTATCACATGCGCCATAGGGGTTATACGAAGGTTATATGTGCAAAGGGTATGTGGAGGTGTCTGACATCAGACAGCATGCTTCAGTATGCCAATGGGGGTTGTAGTGATTGTGAATGTGGTCATACAAATCATACACCACACACACAGACATGGGTGCCAGTACTGACATGCATGGGTGCACTGCTTAGCGGGTGTGTTGTGGTCCACAGTGCCAGATGGCTATACAAGGCTAGGTGATGGGTATACCTTGACATCTGGCCACATGAAAATGGTCTGCAATGTGGCTCAGGGGTGTAGTGTCTGGAGATGCCCACACAGGTGGTTATTGCATTCACCATCCAGTCACCTGGGTGACTATTGCACGTGGCCAATGCTGTGCATTGTTTGCCATGTATGTGTTCCTTAGTCCCTTATATGGACAGTGTCTGGTATGTGCACACCTCCCACATGCATGTGCAGTGACATGTGGAACTGTACCTGGGGTGTTATCATCAGATGTGCCAGTCCTGGGCTCATGTGGTGGGAACTGTTAATTGACAGCAGGTTCACCCTGCACTTACATTGATAGCATGACACCAGTATTCCCTGGTGCCAGTGGCATCTGTCCATACAGGGCTTGTGTTACAGGTATGGTATGTCCTTTGTGGGTCACATTTGATGGCAACACATGTGTTGCAGGTGTCCAGTGGGAAACATGGGGGAGGTTCACTGTCAGCATGTACATGCCTACTGGACTGATGGACAGGGTGCCATGCCCTCTGTAGCCCACTGCAATCACACCATGGTTACTATCAGTGGACAATATGCAGGGTACTACCAACATGGCGGCTGGTGCCTAGGCAAGTGTCCGTGTGTATGAGACATGGGTTGAGAGTGTTCCCTGAGTAATACAAGGGTTGCTAATGTTGTTCAGCTGGCATTGATGTCACATTTAGGGGTATGGATTTGCACCCCAGCCTCTTGGCTATTTCACAACTGTTATCCCTGTACAGTGGACATTGTGATATATACTTGGCCCACCATATAAGAAGTTTGCAAAGCCCACTCCACCTTGAGTCCAGTTGTTACACACTCACAATCACCTCCACACAAGGTACGAATGACTAACACAGACACATCTGCACACCTGTGATGTCTTGGATTAGAACTCCTACCTAACTAGTATATTACACTGCAGTAGTATGCCATTATAGGATGTGTCTCTAAGATTACTGGAGTACTCCTTCCCCAAAGGTGAATTTCACAGTGAATGACATCATCAGGATTGACAAAGTAGGAAATTTTAATTGTACTGAGTATGACTAGCCTAAATGCATTGCTCCCTACACAGACATAGCAACACACACAAAAAGTCCACAACTGCCATGTGTGGGAATAGAACCCCTACCAGAGTTCTATATCACACTACAGCATGATACTTTTATAGGACACATCACAGAATGCTGGTGTTCCCCTTCCTCAAAGGTGTATTTCACAGTGAATGACATCAGAAGGATTGCTAAAGTAAGGCATTTGAATTGTACTGAGTGTGACTAGCCTAAAATGCATTGTTCCCTACACAGACATAGAAACACACACAACACATCTACAACTGCCATGTGTGGGAATATAACCCTTACCAGAGCTCTATATCACACTACAGCATGATGCTATTATAGGACACACCATGGAGATTGCTGGTGTGGTCTTCCCCCAAAGGTGTATTTCACAGTGAATGGCATCAACAGGATTGCCAAAGTAGGGCATTTGAATTGTACTGAGTATGACTAGCCTAAAATGCATTGCTCTCTACACACACATGCACACAATTGCCAAGTCTGGGATTAGAACTCCTACCTATTTTATCAGACTACAGCTGTATGCAGTTATGGAATGCGCTATGGAGATTATTGGGCTATAACCTTCCCAGAGGTGTATTTCTAGGTGGATGATAGAAGCCTTACCAAAGTAGAGCATTTGAATTGTAAGGAGTGTGACTATCCTAAAAAGCATGGCTCTTTATACAGACAGACAGACATACACACACACACACACACACACACACACACACACACACACACACACACACTTGCCAAGTCTGGGATTAGAACTCCTACCTAACTATTTTATCACAGTACAGCAGTACGCAGTTATGGGATGCTCTACTGAGATTACTGGGCTACACTCTTCAAAGAGATGTATTTCTAGGTGGATGACATCAGCAGCCTTACAAAAGTAGAGCATTTGAATTATAGGGAGTGTGACTACCCTAAAAAGCATTGCTCTCTACACAGACACACACACTTGCCAAGTTTGGGATTAGAACTCCTACCTAACTATTTTATCACACTACAGCGGTGAGCAGTTATGGGACATGCTACTGAGATTACTGGGCTACAACCTTCCCAGAGATGTATTTCTAGGTGGATGGCATCAGCATCCTTACCAAAGTAGAGCATTTGAATTGTAAGAAGTGTGACTACACTAAAAAGCATTGCTCTCTACACAGGCAGAGACAGACAGACACACACAGACACAGTTGCCATGTCTGGGATTGGAACTTCTACCTAACTAGTTTATCACACTACCACAGTATGCAGATATAGGACACAACACAGAGATTACTGGGCTACAGCTCTCCCAAAGGTGTATTTCACAGTGGATGACCTCAGCAGGCTTGTCATAGTAGGGCTATGGGGAGGGCAGTGTGTGTGCATGGGCTATAACCCATTCATCTAGAAGTTGACACACCACATGCAGGCACACACAGGGTCATATTCCACAGGTATGTGTATACAGCTACTAGATGACTACTTCTTTGTACAGTCATGTTGCACAGCTATCACTTGCATCACATAGTCTATAATGTTGACAGATACCGGTGACTAGTATCTACAGTGAGTGACATCTGAACCTCATGTGGTTGTGGCCCTTTGGCTGTGTGCAGGGTGGGACAGGCCTGGATGGCTCCTTGTCACAGTCTCCCTCTACCACACATCTATGTACATCTACCTTTGGCTTATTATAGTGTGATGTCCTTAGATATGTGTCTGTATTCCTATCCAGTGTGTGTGCTGCTACAGCTAGATAAGTCTAGTCCACTGGTGTTTGCAACAATGGCCTTCATTTGTTTTTGTGTGAGCATGCCCACTATGACCTTTCAATAAGTTTTTGATTGACATTGCCTTCATTTCTCTAAGTGTGTGAGCATGCCCAGTATGCCCATCTGTATTGAATGAGTGGATCTAGTCCAAGTAGTTTGTACTGCAGTGCAGACCTTTGTGTTGTACACCTACAGGTAGCATACTCTTTCTGCAGGGTATCTGTTGATCATTTGGCATTGACTGTTACTACATTTCTACATAGGATGGGGAGGCACACCTGACTATTTCTACATTTCTACACAGGATTGGGGGCACACTAGACTATTACTTCATTTCTACGTAGGATGGGGGGCCACCTGACTATTTGTACATGTCTATACTGGATTGGGGTGGGCACATCTGACTGTTATTACATTACTACATAGGATGAGGGGGCACACCTGACACTTGTACACATTTGCTATGACTGTACTGGTATGTCACGTACTGCATTTAATTCTGTATTCTAAACTATCATGCTGACTAGAGTCATACCAGTGTACTACAGATCTTAGCTTTGATTTACCTACATATTAGTTTCTGACTTCCTACCCTTCAGAACTAATGTCACACTGCCTGACCTGCTGTGGTCTGTCTGTGTAGGCCTGGGGGGGGGAGGTTACCCATAGGCATCATTCAGAGGCTATAGCACAGCCTTTCTTTGTGTTTGTCTACACCTGTCCTGCTGGCTGTGACTGTTGCTGGGTATGTGAACCTCCCTGACTGGCATGTGTGAGTCACTTACCTTGTGGCTGTCCCAGTACGGAGGGTGGTGCTGCAGGGATGCCTATGTCAGATGCACATAGTATACTCCCTGCACATGTTTGAGCACAGGTAGTGTCATGTTTGGAATCCATTTTACTGTATGTGTGAGTCAGAGAGAGGTGTTATTCCCTGGGTCCCTCCTGTGTCAGTGTATGTGCTATGTGTTGCCTCTTTACCAAGGCCAGGGTATACTGGGCATGACTCCTTCTGCCTACTGGAGTAGGCTCAGGTTGTTCCTCCTCCAAGTCACACTGTGCAAGCCTTGGCAATGATAGGGGGCTCTGTGGCCCTGCCCCGTGCTGTTCCTGCTGCAGGATTTTCTGCAGGATCATATTGTGTAGCATGGCACATACAATGACAATTTAGGTACATGCAGCTGGTGAGTACTGCAAGGCTCCACCAGATGTTTCCAGGCACCAGAACTGTGACTTGAGCATCCCGAACACATGCTCTATTATAATTCTGGTCTGTGCGTGTGCCTCATTATGGAGTTCCTGTTTGGGTGTGTGTGCATTTCTGATGAGTGTCATCAGCCATGGCTCCAGTGCGTATCCAGCATCCTCCACTAGGTGACCATGTGGGATGTCCCCATTGGCAAATCTCTGGTACAGCTAAGTCAGATGACAGATTTGGGAATCATGATAGCTTCCAGGGCAGCCAGCACACAGATTCATTATTATGCCCTGGGCATCGCAAACGACCTGGCAGTTGATGGAGGTGAAGCCCTTGTGGTTGATGTAGACCCTACCCTTCCCACTAGGTGGTGCTTTGATGTGTATGTGCATGCAGTCTATAGCACCCACTACCTCAGGGTATTCTGCCATTTGGTGGAACAGTTGCATATTGCTGGCCAATGGGTGTTGGGGAAATATACATGCTCACCAACATGTGCTGACATGGCATCCAGGAACTGGTGGAGTACCCTGGATGCTGATGCCTGCGAGATCCCCATCATATCCCCAGTTGGCCTTTGGAAGGTACCTGTAGCTAGTATTCTTAGGCCTACACATACCTTGGTATCCACTGGGATGGGTTCCCCTCTGTTAGTTCTGTGTGTCAGGTGTGTCCGACATGGCTCAACAATTTGCTGTAGGAGGTTCCTGTCCACCCTATAGTGCTCCACTATCTTCAGCTCATGTAGCCCCTGGTAGGTTACCCTGGGTCTGTACACTCTTCTCCGTCTCCTTACTATGGGTTGGTCAACAGCATTCACATCCTCACCACCCTCAGCCTCTTCCACAAGTAATTGTATGATAGCTATTGCAGCCCCTATCATTTTGTTGTTTTGATTGTTAAAAGTTCCCTGCTTGTTTACCCCGGTGGTGAACAGTGTGGGAATAACCAGAGAGGAAGGTGTTTGCATAGTTTATAGTAGTGTTCTTGGCTGGGCTAGTCTGCTGCCTGTGTAATTGGCTGATTCTGATACATTTCATCTGCCAGCTATGCTAGTTCTCCTAGGTTACCTTCCTACTGTTGTTTTCCCTTCTTGTTGCCTTCCTGTTTAAGTCCAGGGGCACGTCTCATAAACACAGTGATCAAATGTGCACAGAGCTGCTATTTCCTGGTCTGACTTTTTTTTTAAACCTTTAAAACCCGATGCGTGGCACACACACCCACTTAGGCAATGTAAAGAGTGCTAGGCAGAATCAGACACACCCACTTGCTTAGCTGTGCTTAGATAGGAGCAAACCTGAGCCACAGGGCTCCAATCCACTTACACTATGCCTGACATACACCTCCAGGATGTCAGCTAACTCATAGGCTTGCACCAAGCTATTCCTACTCTTACACTGTTGGGACCTGACTAGCATGCTGGGGAAAAACTGGGATTCACTATCATTCCCCTCATTTGCATAGGATTGCCTGCTAATGCATAGTTACATGTCTCACACTGAGCCTCCCCCTTTAGCAACCACTATTCACTGGTCATGTTGTCTTCTGCCTGCCATTGACTTTCATGGCAGAATAGTGATTTTAGATAGAATGCCTATTTTAGGTTTATTTTATTATTTTCCCCGATCCCATTTGCGTGCCGCTGCCCTACGCTTAAACAGCCAAGATCGGCCAAAAAAAAATAGAAGTTGATTTTTTATTTTTTTACGCTGTTTGCAATGCCAATGGCCTTATACTTGGCCATTGGCATGCTTCCTGACTGATATGCAGCCTTTATTTGGAGCTGTTGTAGCTCCATTATGGATTTTGCAGAAATGTACTCGGTTACGAACCGAGTACATTTCTGAAGATTGCACTAGTCCTGCACGGCTGGTTTCAAGCTTCCTGAATCACACATTCACCTAATTTGCATAGATTTCTCCTGCAAATGGGATGATTTGCATACAGGGGCTTAGTCCGTACAGGACTGGTGCAGGAGCACTTGTGCACGCCCCTACAGGCTGTTCCTGGATAGCATGGCAGACATATTGCCTGCTTGAGCTCCTGCGCTAATCCTGCATGCCGTGCACGGTATGCAGAATCCAGGGGATGGTCTCAACCATATGAAGTCTGAGTTTCCAAAGACTCGATCATCTGATATAAACCTATCTATATATATGTAAATATATATATATATATATATATATATATATATATATATATATAAAAAATATATATATATATATATATATATATATATATATATATATATATATATATATATATATATATATATATATATCTGTGTGTGTGTGTGTGTGTGTGCGTGTCTTTGTATTACATTTCTTTACATTGCAGAAAATTTGTCTAAAAAGTTAATTAGCTATGACAAACATCTAATAAAAAAACAGTGAACTAAAGTGATCACTGATATATCTGTTTTGTGTGTGTGTGTGTGTGTGTGTGTATGTGTGTGTGTGTGTGTGTGTGTGTGTGTGTGTGTGTGTGTGTGTGTGTGTGTGTGTGTGTGTGAGTGTGTGTGTGTGTGTGTGTGTGTGTGCATGCACGCTCGCATGTGTGCGCATGTGTGTGCATGTGTGTGTGCGTGTGTGTGTGTACATATGTGTGTGTTTGTTTTGGTTTGTTTATCTGCTTGCTTTTGTTTTTTTCTTCCTTTAGAAATTTCTCAATGATCACTTTTCTAAAATACCAAAGCTAACCCAGTAGTAACAAAGAGCTTTTTGTTAATAGTTTAACAAAGGAATTAAAATGGTATAATTAAACAAACTAGTCTGATAAAAGCCTGGATAAAGGTATTCACATTTAATATTTTATTTAGTTGAGTGACTGTTTCATTTTATTCAACAGCCCCTGTCTGCTGTGCACTCCTGGTCCTGGTGCCTGTGACTGCCTTCCCAGCTCTGCATCCTGCCTATTTCAAATCCTAAACCAAGAGTCTACCTGCTTGTTGGCTACGGACCCCTTTCAAAATAACTTGAACTCCCACTGGACTGCTATCCTAGCACCCTTCCAGTAAAGAAGTAAATATTTCACAGCTCTGCATCCTGCTTATTTCAAATCCAAAACAGAGAGTCTACCAGCCTGCCGGCTACAGACCCCTTTCAAAATAACCTGAACTCCCACTGGACTGCTATCCTAGCACCCTTCCAGTAAAGAAGTAAACATTTCCCAGCTCTGCATCCTGCCTATTTCAAATCCAAAACCTAGAGACTACCTGCCTGCCGGCTACTGTCCCCTTTCAAAATAACCTGAACTCCCACTGGACTGCTATCCTAGCACCCTTCCATTAAAGAAGTAAACATTTCCCAGCTCTGCATCCTGCCTACTTTAAATCCAAAACCGAGAGTCTACCTACTTGCCTGCCAGCTATGGACCCCTTTCAAAATAACTTGAACTCCCACTGGACTGCTATCCTAGCACCCTTCCAGTAAAGAAGTAAATATTTCCCAGCTCTGCATCCTGCCTATTTCAAATCCAAAACCGAGAGTCTACCTGCCTGCCAGCTACGGACCCCTTTCAAAATAACCTGAACTCTCACTGGACTGCTATCCTAGCACCATTCCAGTAAAGCAGTAAATATTTCCCAGCTCTGCATCCTGCCTACTTCAAATCCAAAACCAAGAGTCTACCTGACTGACGGCTATGGACCCCTTTCAAAATAACCTGAAGTCCCACTGGACTGCTATCCTAGCACCATTCCAGTAAAGCAGTAAATATTTCCCAGCTCTGCATCCTGCCTACTTCAAATCCAAAACCAAGAGTCTACCTGACTGACGGCTATGGACCCCTTTCAAAATAACCTGAAGTCCCACTGGACTGCTATCCTAGCACCATTCCAGTAAAGCAGTAAATATTTCCCAGCTCTGCATCCTGCCTACTTCAAATCCAAAACCAAGAGTCTACCTGACTGAAGGCTATGGACACCTTTCAAAATAACCTGAACTCCCACTGAACTGCTATCCTAGCACCCTTCCAGTAAAGAGGTAAACATGTATGTGTACTCCCTAAACTGGCAGTAAAGCATATGCTTGGCATTTTTTACTTTTGGTGATTAAAAGCTTGCTTCACAGCCAGGACAGCCAGCAGCCATAGCCCCCCTCTACCCTGTAGCTAGCATACTTAATCTTCTCAGTAGCACAAGCCCCTTCTCCTGAGTATTTTCTCCCTTCCCAATTCCTTGATCAGTCTTTCTCCCAGATAGACCCTTCCATTGTAATACATAACCTGTCCACTAGGTAGCACCCTTATTTCAGTCAGTCCCACACCTTATATATTTAGCCTTCTGGCTTATAATATTAATACATCTCAACTCGATTATTCTAAGCTCTGCTCTTAACATACTCTCAGCTTTAAATCCTACTTTTACAATTATCATCTAGCTATTCTCTAACCTGCTCTACTACTGTAGTCCCACTTATCTATACATAACTAAACTTACCTTAATAAACCTCTTCCACTGATTGTTCCTCTCAAGCTCCTTCCTTCTTTTGTGTTTGGCTCTATACTTATCTCTGACATTCTCATTCCCTGTTTGTCTACATCCTTTCCTCACCACAAGGTTTCAGTGTCTATTCTCTAGTTTCTCTGTGCTTCCCCTTCCCCCTATCCAGTCTCTTACTGTTGGCTTATATCTTATTTTAGCCTTCTGACTGCGGGATGATTATTTCCCCGCCTTCTTTATCTGCCCTCTCTGTTACTCCCCCCTCTTTTCCACCCCCTACTCCACCTGTATTTTATAAATATTAGTGACTCCTCTAGGCACCATGTTTTCCTTCCCTGTAGTTACCCCTGCCTGCTGCATGCTCCTGGTTCTGGTGCCTGCGACTGCTGTAAGTGATGTATTGTACCCTCCCTGTACTTTTTAGCTGATTTCTCAATGTAGTAGCATAGAAGCATGTTTTAAATGCTAATTTTTGCTTCAGCTACAGAAATGTTGGATTCCTACTGTTGCAGCATGGAAGCTTGTTTTACTTATTAAGTATTACAGTCTCGCCAACCTGTGCTTAGAAGTGTTATATTCTTTGTGTATTTCTTGCTAAAGTTTTCTAGTTCTCTATGTGCTTTAAATTGTTGTAATACTGTTCATGATTGCTAAATAACAGGACTTAATGTGCTAGATTGCATAACACCAAAAAGGCTGGTCTGTGTTTGTATCACCCGCGTGGAACTACTTAAAGCAACGAAGTGCGCAAAGGTGAAACTTCCAGTGTTACAGTTGCCGTTCAGCAAATAATTTTTAAATTTCCCATACATTTTAGCTATTTCAAGGGGTCTCTGTCTAAACTGCATCTATAGCTACTTTGTGAAGGTTTTACACCTGATTGTAAGCCTGTGGAGTCCATTAAGCACCATGCCTTTCTTAGCGTTCTAGCCCTTTACCAGGAAACGCTGAACAGCTATATGTACTACTCCTCTTACTGACCTATGTCTAATATTAAGTAATAAGGTTTTACTCTAGATAAGTAGGCTGTACAGCTATTTAAAGCACCATGCTTTCCTAGCATTCACCCATTGAAGAACGCTGTGCTGCCAGGTGTACCACATTTTTTCCTTTGGTCATTACAGCACCATGCTTTATGAACGCTTCCAGCTTAACAATGAGAAATGCTGAGCTGTTATGTCCGCCTCTTCATTTAATCATACTTTATTTTAACTTTAAATCAAAAGAATAACCCATAGGAACTAGTTCAGTTTTCAGTATTTCCGATCCCACTTATGCCAAGCTATCTCTGTGAAAGAATGCTTGTAAAGATTCTATAGGGGAACTAAATGCTAACTTATTTAATACGGCTAAGCTTTGAATAGCCTCTAAAAAAGTGCATCGCTTCCATTTAGCTTTTTGCATGTGGCAACACAAGACAGCAGCCTCCCTATTAGTTATGAAAGAAGCTATATTTGGAAAGTAACTCTGCCTGAAGTTCTTGTTTGGTGTACTGCTTAAGGTAAATGTGCCTATTAGTATTGAAATAGTGCACATGGTCAAAGTTACATTTTTGCTTCAGCACTAGTAAAGCTGGATGTGCATATTATTACTCCTGTAAATACTGTACCCCAGGTTCCTACTAGTCATCCTGCATATAAAAAGCCAATATAGTTGGTAGAATTTGTCAACAAAATACCTCTTTATCTGAAAAATGGCACTACAATATCACTAAGATTCTCCTAGTAGCCTTATGTTTAAAGACTTATCAAGGGCTCTCTTGCAATGTATTGAGTGTTTGTTTTAACCTACATTTATAGCTTTTAGCAGTACTGAATGAATGTAACTTGATTTTTGTATTGAGTGTTTGTTTTAACCTACATTTATAGCTTTTAGCAGTACTGAATGAATGTACATTATTGCCTTACCTGCATAATATAACTTACTGTACTAAGTTTACTTCTTTTTTTCTTCCTCTCTTTCAAAAGTTCCCAGCTCTGCATCCTGCCTATTTCAAATCCAAAACCGAGAGTCTACCTGCCTGCCGGCTATGGACCCCTTTCAAAATAACCTGAACTCCCACTGGACTGCTATCCTAGCACCCTTCCAGTAAAGAAGTAAACATGTATGTCTACTCCCTAAACTGGCAGTAATGCATATGCTTGACATTTTTTACTTTTGTTGATTAAAAGCTCGCTTTACAGCCAGGACAGCCAGCAGCCATAGCCCCTCTCTACCCTGTAGCTGGCATACTTTCTCTTCTCAGTAGCACAAGCCCCTACTCCTGAGTATTTTCTCCCTTCCCAATTCCTTGATCAGCCTTTCTCCCAGATAGAACTTCCATTGTAATACATAACGTGTCCACTAGGTGGCACCCTTATTTCAGTTAGTCCCACACCTTATTTATTTATTTAGCCCTCTGGCTTATAATATTAATACATCTCAACTTGGTTATTCTAAGCCCTGCTCATAACATACTCTCAGCTTTAAATCTTACTTTTACAATTATCATCTAGCTATTCCTTAACCTGCTCTACTACTGTATTCCCACTTATCTATACATGACTAAACTTACCTTAATAAATCTCTTCCACTGATTGTTCCTCTTGAGCTCCTTCCTTTTGTGTCTACTCGCTCCGTTTGCCGTGTGGGTTCACTCCACTCCCCTACCTTACCCCCATATCCCACCCACCCCCAGGGGTCCTACCTTTATTCATCACATACCCCGACCTCCTACCTAATTACCCAATAGCAGCTCCTTCCTCTTCCCCCTCCATCTCCACCAAACATAGGAATTTTCCGTCCCTTTTCCTCTCTAGCACTACCTTCTCACTTAAACTCTCTTCACTTCTTCCTCCCTCCATAAACAATTAAAGCCGTCTTCTCTCTTCTCCTATACCTTCACTGCTTCACAGATATCTTCCGTTCTCCTTATCCATTTATACCATTCTCCTTTTTTCAATATGTGTTTCTTAAGTCACCACTCTCTCTACACCCCTTGCTTTCTCCTTGTCTTCCTAATTCCTCTCTTCTACTCCAGTTCATTCTCCTTCACTGCTTATGTAATATTACCTACAAAAATAACCTCACAACCCAACCTTCACCTACAATTCTTCTAACATTTCTACTCAATCTCTTCCTCACTTATCCAGCCCAACCCACTTCACCTATTCCACCTTAAAATCTTTTCCTCTACAATTAAGATACTGTCTCCTAAACTACTCCTGGATTTTCCAAAACCCACATTATTTAAATTCAAATGGCTAAGGGATACCTCCTTCAACGATCTAGCCCATGCTGGAGATGTCCACCCCAACCCTGGTCCTAATTCCCCTACTTGCAACACCTACCCCTACCTCCTTCCTCCTCCCACAACACCCTAAAAATCTTTACCATGAATGCCCAGTCTTAACAACAAAGCTCATCACTTTCAAGCTTAGCTATGCCACAACCAACCACACATCTTAGCAATCTCTAAAACTTGGCTCAAACCCCATATCTCAGATGCTGAGATCCTACCCACAGGAGTCAATATTCCCAGAAATGACCAACCAAATAAAAAAGGGGGTGGCTCTGCCTTAGTATACTCCAACCTCCTCACCTTAATACCCCTCCAAACTCTAATTCCACATTTCCAGAACACATAATTGACTGTTGGACTACTAAAAATGAATAAACACAAGAATATCTGCATAATAGCCCTTTATATTTTTCCTGGTAACAACATCTCTACCCTTGAGGATATTCTCCTATGGGCCTCTACTGAAATTAAGTATGAAACTTATATTTTAGGAGATGTAAATATTGACTGGAACAAAATTACTAGCACCTCTCCCTCCCTATCCATCAACCTCTATAACTTCTTTCAGATAATTCACTCAGTCACCCGACCTAACAAGGTAAATCCCCCTGGTTCCACTTTAGACTAGATCTTAGTCTCTGATCCTAATAAAATAACCAACTCTGGCACAACTCCTGATTCCATCAGCGACCATTTCCCAGCTTACATTCATCACTCAATGACCTCTTCCCCTCACCAGCACCAATATATGTATACCCGTAACCTCAGTAATTTCAACCCCACATCATTCTCAAACATTCTCAAACAAATTAACTGGCAAATACTAAACTCCCTTCCTCTTGACAATGCTATAGGACACTTCAACTCTGTCTTCCTGGACACTTTAAACTCCCTTGCCCCTCTTAGACACAAGAGGGTAAAAACTAATATAGCTCCTTGGCTATCCAAAGTTACTAAGAAAATTATGCACCAAAGGGGCAAACTTTGGAAGCTCTACCAAAAAGATAAACTTCCCAATACCCTGCTCCAATACAAACAGCAACATAACCTAGCAAAACAGCTAATAACCAAGGACAAAAAGTCCTACTACATCAAACTCCAGTCCAACAACAAAAACCCCAAGCAATTCTGAAAATCAATAAACTCACTGCTTAATCCAGGATCCAAAAAATAATCCTTGTCCTGACCCAAGCAAATCGGATCTTGAGTTGCCTCTGATTTTAACTCATTCTTCTTAGAAACTATTTCTGACCTGACCAGGATCTTCCCCAACATTAACCCTCCAGCCCTTCTCTCTTCCTCATCCAACCCCACTAATAACTCTCCCCCCTTGTTCGACTTCAAACCTGCCTCTACTAACTCCATAAAAAGACTTCTATCTAAACTTAAACCATGCTCTAATGCTCCTGACAACATTCCCTCTGCATTCCTAAAATGTGCTGCTGATGCCTTAGCTCTCCCAGTTAGTATTATAATCAACAGATCTATTAAGGAATCGTACGTCCCCAAACTCTGGCGCTCAGCCTATATTCTTCCCCTTCATAAAGGAGGCAAAAACGCCAGCATATCTAACTTCCGCCCTATCGCTCTGCTCTCTCCAATCTCTAAAATCCTTGAAAAGTGCATTCACCTTCAACTTATGCCTTACCTAGCCCAAAACAATCCTCTTACACCTACACAACATGGTTTCCACCCAGGTCATAGTACTATAACTGCTGTACTCTCTTTCTTAGAAACAGTCAGTCTAGCCCAAGACTCTGGACATCTAGTCTCTACTGCTCTGTCCAAAGCATTCAACACTGTTTCACACAAACACCTTCTTTATCATCTCTCAAAGCTCCATCTCTCCCCAAACACTATATCCTGGTTCTCCAGTTACCTATCAGATAGAACTCAGGCAGTCAAATGGAAGTACTCTACTTCTTCCTTCTTACCTACCCCATCTGGCATACCACAGGGATCTATCCTAGGGCCCATGCTTTTCAATATCTTCATAAACAACTTTCATGCTTCCATTCCTGATTCCAAAATTATTCAATATGCAGATGATTCTACCTTAGTTTGCTCTGCCTCTAACCTCTCAGAATTGCTGTCTAAAACACAAACTGCCTTCTCAACCACCGAAAATTGGATGTGCCAAAACCACCTCTCTCTCAATGCAAACAAATCAAAAATTCTACTTTTCCCTCCCGCAAAGTCATTCTCCTACAACAAAAATGTCTTCAAAGTGCTAAGTCAAACTAATTCAGCTATAGAAGTGGTTCCTTCCACTAAACTACTTGGTATTACTATTGAAGAACATCTCAAGTTCGATATCCATATTCAACAAAATATTAAGAAAACCCACCAAAAGCTAGGTATGCTGTATAGGAACAATCGCTTCCGCTCTTATACTACTAGGAATACTCTAGCCACCACTTATCTACTGCCATCCTTATTATATGGAGCCCCCCTGCTAACTAACCTATCCTCCTGTATTTCCTCCAAACTAGAAAACTGCTATAATAAAATCTTAAAATGTGCTACCAAATCTAAACCTTCTACCCATCACTGCCTTACCCTAAGATCCCTAAAGTGGCTTGAACTCCCAAACTACTTAGACTTCCTCCAACTCACCACTGCACACAGACTTGTATATCACTCAACTAAGTGTCCAGCACTAATATCCTCCCCCATTACACCCCCAATAGAACTTTCAGATCCGAGCATCAAAACCTAATTGCTATCCCCAAACCCAAAAGTACAGCAGGCCAACTTCTCCTCGCTGTCTTTCTAGGCAAAAAAATGGAAGTCCCTTCCTCCATCTCTAAGAACCATCCCAAACTTAGAAAACTTCAAAACTCAGCTTACCAAACACCTGGACACAACATGGAAATGCAATTGCCACCATCCAACCTAATCTTCCTTAGTCCATTCCCTGGGGGGGGGGGTTTCTCACTCTGGTTCCTAAGCCCTCAACAACTCTCCTTCAGCTATGCTCTTGGGGGTTTTCTCCCTCATGTTCCTAAGACCTCAATAACTCTCCTTCAGCTATGCTCCCACGAGCATTTTCTTTGCTCTTCTTTCTCTATTAGCTGCTTATTTCTTATGGTTCAACATTGTAAATATTGTATATAGCGTTCCATTACTAATTTCTTTTCTGAAATTGTGCATGTATAGTGTATCCTCATTTTACTTAAAAGTATGTATATAAAACATCTTCTCACCTAATATCTGAGTGTGCACACTAAAGAAAATGTATAAACAATATGTCCACACTCAATGCTTTTCTGCTTATTATGTATATTTTCAAGGTGTTTGCTTGTAACTGTTTCCATATTATGTAAGACTGACATCCGTGTATTTCTGTACCTTATCTGTATTATGTATCTTGGAGCTTTTCTCCCCTGGCTTCCACTGAAAACGGGTCACTCTGACCCAGTGGACTTCCCCAGTAATCAAACTGGAAATAAATAAATAAATATTATTATTATTATTATTATTATTACTCATTGTTTTTTATTTTCTTTCACTTAATAGCATTTCAATGATTTCTTTTGACATTTTATTTTCTTCTGTTCTTTTTTTCTTTTTTTTTAATGGATGGATGTATCATTTACAGATTATTTTGTTTCTTCAGTTCTTTCAGTCTTTTTCCTTTTAATTTTGTTACTTATCTATTGTTCGGTATGAATTTTGGCCATTTTGCTGATTTATTTTTGTTTTTGTGATTTGTTTGGATGTTTATTTTTTTAGTTGGTTATTTGGAGTTGTTCATCATAGCTCTGAAATTTATAATTGTGAGCATTTGTCTACAAATATTTAGTAAAAGCTGCAATTAATTAGCATGTGCTGATGGTTATCACAAATATACTAATGATTTTTTTGTAGGGGTACCGTGATGTGTTTTGTGGGGGGGGGGTTGGCTTGCTTTTTCAGATGTGTTGGTTTGTGCCCTCTTTATGTCTGCAATTAATATGCATTAATTCCAAGACTGCTATACCTTGAGGCCTGGGGAATAGTCTGTGATGTTGCATTCTCTGACTTATCTGGCAGTATTCATCCTCATTTATGAAGTATGCCAGATACAAGAAAATTGCCTTGCATGCTTCACAAGACCATTCTGATTAATAGAAACCCCTCGCAGCCTATAATCACCACTTCAAGCTTAGGCAGTGACATGCAAATGTGATGCTTCATTGGAGGAGTCAATTCAAATAACCTTCTCAGCACATTGCCCACTTACAAAGACTCCCACACTATACAATTGTTGGACAGGGCAGAGATCAGGCATTAAGTGTTTTCTGCACCCTTGTGGTAAAGACCTTTGCCTTCTACTGGTCGGAATCTGTATAGGAAGAACTGGAGCTATTTCACCCTAAACTGATATCCAATGAAGGTAGGTCATGCTATGTGTGTGAATATGAAGATATGCTCATTACTGTATGTCACTGTGAGTGTGTGTTTGTATGCATGGGAGTAAGTATGTATGTCTGTGTGTGTGTTTGCATATATGTGTGTGTGTGTGTGTGTGTGTGTGTGTGTGTGTGTGTGTGTGTCTGCATACGTGTGCATATATGTGTGTGTGATTTGTGTGTGCGTGATTGTGTGTGTCTGTGTGTGTGTGTGTGTGTGTGTGTGTGCGTGTGTGTGTGTGTGTGTGTGTGTGTGTGTGTGTGTGTGTGTGTGTGTGTGTGTTCACTTCTCTCATGGGAAACTGGCAGGGTTAATAAATATAACTAGCAAACTAAATTACTAGGTAAATGGACCTAGTGTTGCTCAATATATACTTTTATTTTCATTAATATTTAGGATAGATGATGGTACTCCTGATTTACAGCCAAGTTACAGACCAGGGGGAATTGATTCTATGGCTACTATCACAAATCTTAATAAAAATAAAAGTATATATTGAGATACACTGGGTCTGTTTAGTTGGTATTTTCATTAACCTGGCAATGTGATACAGTGTCTGTGTGTGTTCCTCTTCATGTCTATTCTGACTCCTTATTGAAATGACAGCACTCCCAATACCCAGTCCTGACACTCTGAAAAAGAAAAGAGTCAATCTCGGGGTCTATATTAGAACATCGAAGTTTCAAAACTTTGAATGTTCTAATATCAAGCCCTATTACGCAAAAGCTAAAAACATCAAACATACAGAACAGCAAATTTTTTCCTAGGGAAAAATTTGTTGATCCAAAACACATACACACAACACAAGCACACCAAACAAACAGCAGCACACACATACACCTAAAATCTTACACCTAACCCTATACTAAACTATACACACACCACTAACTATCCACTTACCTTAACCCAAACCCTAACCCTAAAGTCCATCACTATAGCACACTTACCTGACCGGCGCCCTAACCCTAACTCACCTACCCCAGCCTAACCTTCACGTCCACACAGTCGCACACTTACCTTACCCGTGCCCTAACCCTAACTCACCTAACCCACCCTAACCCTCACATACACACAATCACACACATATCTAACCCGCACCCTAACCCTAACTCACCTAACCTGCTTGTTAGAAAAATGTGTATTTGAATATATGAGAAATGCTAGTTTAAAAGCAAAATAGTATATAATGCATTTTATTCTATTAATCATATAACAGAAAGAATTAATTCATGTGTAAATGTAAGTAGTTTTGAAACTGCAGTGTGGCTTGAAGCAAGCTGACCTTCGACCCTGGCAGATGCTAGCTTAGCAAGTTTTAATGTTTATGCTTTTCACAAGTGATTATCTGCTGGGTCAGGAAATTAAATGTGTGAAATAATGAAATCTTCTGCTCTTTCCTGCCGGGATGATTTGGCCTTGTATATGTGTTACTAAGATAGCATGCAGCTGGTGAGAAAGTGTTACAGTGAACAAAGATGTGTATTAGAAGACTGAATCTGCTATTGTATTCGAACTGATGTAAAACCCTGAAGAAGTAACTTTACAGAAAGACATTATGTCTGACCAGGTGGATAGCAAGGCCATATTGTTACCAGAGGAAAACTTTTTAAAATATACAGTATCAGCAGTTTTTATGAATAGAGGACTGTAAGCTAAAGTGATGTAGATGCCCTGTGACATACCACGTCAGTAAGGTGGGCACAGCTTGAGTGTTAAACCTATATAAAATTGTGTGCTTCCTGTTTCATGTTAGACAAAGTTCTGTACTTGTACGTTTTTTGCCTCCTGGTGTACACTAGCAAACTTTTGAACCTGAACCTCCTGTGTATTGAATTCTTGATTTTATTTAACACTGCTCTAACCTTCACGTCCACACAATCGCACAAATACCTAACCCACACCCTAATCCTAAATACCCTAACCCGCACTCAATCGCACACTTACCTGAACCAGACCCGTAACTTTCCACCACAGTGCTGAAAATACAGAAGCAACAGAAATGGACAACCAAATTCTTTCCCTAGGAAAAAAATTGGTTTTCTGTTGCTTCGATATTTTCAACATTTGCGTAATAGGGTTCGATATTAGAATATTCAAAATTTTGAAACTTTGATGTTCTAATATAGATCCGAATCTCAAACATCATTCTTCTCGTTTAAACAAGTCCACCATGCACTCCTGATGTCAGGAGCAAGCTTCCAAAGCTTCCACCTCCCACAGACTTATACACACTAATTAATAGATTGCTGTACCTTACAGAAAAGGGAATATTCTGAGATATCTTGGAATTAGTATATGTAAGTCCATTTTTTAGCCCATTCAGTTTCCATGTTTTGGGACTTCTAGCAGTTCCCAGCATTCCAAATGGATATCATCTATATTGCATAGTATTACAGGCGATAGGTGCCCCACTGTACAGTTGTTCCAAATGCACAATAGACAGATCCGTAGTCATGCAAATTCCTGGCTAATAAAATGTTGCCCTTTACGGAAAGGGAATTTGGATTATTATGAATTGGAAATAAGCAATACACATGTTATGTTATTGGTATAGGGTGATTTGTGCTGCCGTGCTATTGATTATGAGTGCCAGTCATTATGTATTCATGGCTTTGAACTGTCAGTGTCACTGATTCTTGGATCCTAGATGCAGTTTTTATAATTTCAATTGAAAACAAATGTACATTTATTTTTCATCACTAGGTTTGGTTATCTTTTTTTTTTTTTTTTTTTTTTTTTTTTGCAATTTAATAACGTGTTTTCCTGATTTATTTCATGTGTTTCCTTTGATATTTTTTTTCATAGTTTAAAACTATAGATTTAGTAATAGGGAATTTTGAAAAGTGTTGCAGTTGTACATTTTAGGATTTAGGTTTGGTAATCTCACTAGTTTTTCTTACAAATATCAATGTGATACATACCTGGGAATTCAGAAAGAAGTGACCACTCACATTAAGGGCTGCAGTAAAAAGATCCTGGTTATTTTGATGTAGCATTTTGTGATTCAGAGACACATTAGCCACAATAAGGAAAAACCTCATTGTTGGCTAACTTGCATGTATCAGAACCAGCGTTAACTACCACAAATGCAGATCAGCAGTTTTCTGCAGTAGTTAACAGCAGCAGCCGATACATCATATGAAAACAAGCAGTCCCTTCTCATTCATTTTACTCATAATACACACATTCAAATACACACACACACACACACACACACACACACACACACACACACACACACACACACACACACACACACACACACACACACACATGCATACTACATGCCCAATACCTGTCCATAGGTTCTGAGAATATCACTGATGTCACCTCTTTTCTTGCCCTCGCAAGTCACAGATGATTCCAATCAGCAATTAACACTGGACATATTACGAGTTTTACACTTCATTTCCTTTAGTAAATGCATGGTGATACAAAAGTTGTTATGCTAACAACTTTCTAAGTTTGTAGGAGGAACTTTGTCCAACCATTAATGTTGCGTTTGTCCTGATTTCTTGCTGTATGAGGTTGAGAATGTCTAATGTTGGCCTACACCCCTTCCACTTTAAGTAACAAACTGTTCCAGGCATTGAATAATTCCAGAAATCCTCATTCTATATTAAAAAAAATGTTACACTAACTTCTCAGTTAGATCAGCAGGTTAATACTAAGTTGCCTTATGGCAGGGGTAGAGAATTTGAAGCCCCCTCCCTTTGTACTTTGCATAATTTTATTTATTTTTGTTTAGTCGTATTTTACATTTTATCCATGGTATCTGGTGATGTTAGATGCTGGTGCAGAGGACTGATATCCTCAGTGGAAAGTTAAGAAGTGTAGGGCATGTTACTTGTAGTATCCCCATTGTCTAGTAGTCTCCCATACAACCTTTTGTTTTATTAAAGTACCCGTTGTGTCTAGTATTCCCCATCCTGTGTTTCCTTAAGGCATATAGCTAAAGAGAAATCTCAACTCTGTCTGCCATTAAAACATGTAACTAAACAGTTATCATCTTATGTCTAGTGTTTCTCCTGGTGATACTTGCCATTAAGGCACATAGCTAAAGTGTAATCCCTGTTTGTCTAGTGTTCCCTCCTGATACTGTGTGCTATTAAGACACATAGCTAAAGAATAATTTCTGGTGTCCATTATCCCCCTCTTAACTCTGTCTGCCATTAAAACATGTAGATAAAGAGTAATCCCTGCTGTCTAGTGTTCCCTCCCAACCCTGCGTTCCATTGAGGTACATAGCTGAAGAATAATCCCTAGTGTCTACTGCTCCACACCCCACCCTGTGTACCATTAAATCATGTAGCTAAAGAGCAACAGCTAGTGGCTAGTTGTTCCCCATGACTCAATGTTGCATGCTTTGCTCTTTAATCTAGAGATATCTGGAAGCATAACAGTGACTCCAACCTACACCCCCCCACACACACACACACATCTAATGTGCTCATTCACTAACCCCTTTACTGTGATTCCTACAGGCAGACACACACTCACACATACAGTCACACATGCAACACTCCTCACATACACACTTCTGCGATGATCTAAGGTATTGCCAGCTAGGACAGGACAAATAGGGCAGTGGATGTGTAACATATGCCAGTACAGCTAGCTGGAATTTTGTAAAGAATTGTTTGCCATTTGTATATCAAACTGAGTTGTACAGATGCTTGTGTTGAAAAATGTATTTGTAAAGCTGCTTGTGTTAAAAATGTACCAACGGTGTGCCCTGCTGGACAGAGAAAGAAATATACATGCATTATTGTAACTGTTTAAATGTGTATGTTTTAACAGAGGATACTGGAAGAGAAAGGGTTAATTTCAATCCACCTAACTTTGAAAATAGTTTGAAATTAAATTATTCTGGAAGTGTGGAAATTTGAAATTGCTTTATGACTTTGAGGAGCTGCAGCAGATCTTAGCAAGGCGCTGTGTATGTGTATTATTGACACATACTATATGTGCTAAATCCTGACAGCTTCTAGCCAAGGAGGTAGCATGGGAACCAGAAGTCAGATGACCAGATGTATGTGATGTCTTTCTATAATCCATCACTAAAAATGATATTTTAATACTAGGTAAGACTGAAGTTTCATTGCAGTCTGTTTTTGGAAACTGAGATAGAAGGATCTCTCACCCACTACATCTTGCCTGGCTTGAGTAAGTGACCAGGAAATAGTATTTTTTTCATCAGTCAGGAAAATATAGTGAGATTAGTTAATTAATGTTTTTCTGTATCTGTGTAAATCTATTTGTGTTATTTTAATATTTCCTGTGTCTGAAACCCTGGTGTTTACTGTAAATTGATATTTAATATTTTCATGCTCTTTTATTATTTATTTATTTATTTTTACATTTGTTAACCGGGCTTGTCCAGCTGGATATATTTCCATTTCCATTGATGGCCCGGGGAGAAAAGCTCCAATGGTAACACTGAGATAAAACACTTAAATATATCATGTACAATGTATACAAAGAAAGGATGTTAAAATAAATGAGTATTAATGAGAGGAAAATACATTAAAGTCCTATGCGCATATAGTATAGTATAGGAATAAGTCACTGAACAGTATGATATCTGTAGAATATACATTACATTCCAAGGATTACATTCTTAGCATAGGTCATTTAATTTCAGTTAAGATATTTACTACTATCCAGGGGGGTGAAGTAGTAATGGTTGGTAAGAGGAGGCAGTCCAGAGAAAGTATTAAATGGTAAGAGGAGGCAGTACAGGGATGGCAGTAGAGAAAGCAGAGGATTAGTCAGGGTTACAGCAAGGACATAACCCATGAGTTTTAAGATGTTTCTTGAGCTTCTGTTTAAAGAGCTGCAGGGAGGGTTGTAAAGTTAAATCAGGTGGCAGAAGGTTCCATTTTTTTCCTGCAGTATTGGAGAACAAGGAGTCCCCTGCCAAGTTATTAGACTTGCTTGTGCTAGCAAGAAGTTTGTTAGAGGATCGTAAGGAGTTGAGATTCCTATAGTGGGTGATAAGGTTGGAAAGTATAGGGGTGTTATTTGTTTGATAAAATATCTTATGAACAATGGTGAGTTGGGAAAGTCTCAAAATGTTTATTAGTTCTAGCCAGTCTAGTTGCATAGGTTCTGACAATGGCGAGTTCTAAATGGGTTTCCTGTGGAAAATTTGACTATATTATTATAGGAGTTAGCTAGTTTGGCAAGATTACTTTTTTCAGTTTAGTGTATATGGGTGAAGCATAAAGGAGAGTTGAGATTAAATGGGAGTGGGCAATTGTAGTTCTGGATGTTGGTGTTAATAAGGGTTTTATTCTATATAAGGAGCCCATTTTTCTATTTACTGTTTTAATGGTGTTGTTAATATGGTTATTGAATGTGAGGTTATTGTCAATTGTGATACCTAACAGTTTGGTGGTAGAGTCTGGGGATATAACGGTACCATTATTTGATTTAATTGTGAAGTTTATAGGGGAGGATTTACTGCTAGGTGTAAAGAGTAAGAGCTTGGTCTTATTGGCATTCAAAAGGAGGCAGCGTTGCAAGAACCAAGTCTCTACTGTGCTGAATACTTTCTGGGTTAGGGAATGTAGTTCAGATGTGGAGTTGGCAGAACAGATAAGTGTAGAATCATCTGCATATTGTATGCAGGTGGCTTGAGGGATTGCTACATGGAGGTCATTGATGAACAAAGAGAAAAGAAGAGGCCCTAGAATGGAGCCTTGGGGGACACCAAGGGAGATGGGCAGGTGGGAAGATAGCTTATTTTCCCAGAGAACTGCTTGTCGCCTATTTTTAAGGTAGGACTTGAACCAGTGGACCGCCTTGGTGTCTAGAGAGAGGGATTCTAGGGTCTTTATAAGTAGGGGATGGTTGACCATATCAAAAGCTTTTGATAGGTCAGTGAAGAGTGCTGAAGAGAGGCTGTTATTATGGTTACAGTTAATGGAGTTTGTGAATGAAAGGAGAGCTGTGGTGGTACTATGAAAAGGTCTAAAGCCATCTTGGCAGCTAGCTAAGATGTTGTGTTTGGTTAAGTGATTTATTAGCTGATGGTGAATACATTTTTCCATAACCTTTGCTAGCGGTGATAAGAGAGCTATGGGCCTGTAATTGGAATAATCAGTGGAGTTACCACCTTTATGTAATGGGATTATGTGGGAGATTTTCCAGATGTCTGGGATGATTTCTTCATTTATGGTTCAGTTTACAAGGATGGATATTTATTTATTTTATTTATTTATTTATTTTATTTGCAGTTGATTTACCAGGATAGTCCATTGGGCCAAAAAGAACCCGTTTTCAATGGAGTCCTGGGGAGAAAAGCTCCAGTACAGAAAAATTGGGTACATACACAAGATTGCTAAATAATTATACAAAATGGTAGATAATAGTCATGGGGAGAAAAGCTCCAGCACACACAAAATTAGGTTCATACACAAGATTGCTAATATTTATACAAAAGTGGTAGATAAAACATTTAAACTCAAAGTTCAAAAACATTCAGAACAATACAAACAAAGAGGATTAATGTGAAGTAAATGAGCTTGGAAATAATGTGAAATACATAGCAGAGGAGTTTTGCAGAAGGAACATAAAAGTACCTTATAGGGTGGATACAGAGGGAACACAAGCTTTGTTAGGTAAAAGTTTGGTACCGTAAGCATATTGGTGGAAGGATGTAATGTATTTATGAGGGGTGGGAGCAAGAGCATATAGGGTATAGGGTAGGCAATGTATTTAGCAGCCTTTTGCAGGTATTCTGAGGGTAACTGGTCTGCAGAGGGGGTACATGGCTTAAGCTTTTGGATGATTTTTTGGATGCAAGTAGTAGGGATAGGTTGTAGTTGGAAGTTTGGTAGAGTATCAGGTAAGGAGATAGGGAGACTAGAGTTGTCTGTGGACAGTTGATGGGCTAGGGACTGTATGGTGTCTGTAAAGAAGGAATTGAAGGCATAGGCAGTATCCTGGGGGGAGTTATTATCAGCTCCTTGTGGAGATGGTGTGCTAGAGTGTCCAGGGTGTAGGAGTCTATTTATGCCTGACCAAAACCTTTGTGGATTATTATGGTGAGTTTGCTGTAGTTTGCAATAGTAGTTCTTTTGTCAGAGAGTATGGCTTTTTTGTGATATTTCACAACTGCCTAAAGGTTTGTTGCTCATGGGTAGTTCTGGAGGATCTCCATTTAGCCCAAGACTTGTTCCTCAACAATATCTTTTGCCTAGTGTCTTTTGACAGCCAGGGGACTATTTTGGACTTCATTCTAATAGACTGTTTGGGTGCATGTGCGTCCAGGTTGGTTAAGAATTTAGAGTTGAAATATTTAACAGCTTCTTCAAGTGGGAGAGATTATTATTGAACTTGTCATTGTGGCTGGTCCTTTAGAGAATATTTTAACCTTTGAAAATACTTATATTTATTTAATGACACTGCTGCCACTCTTGAAAGCCTTGCTGTTTGGGCAACATTACCATTTGTATTAATATATTAATTTCACTCAGTATAACTGGGTATCCTTGCAAGAGTCTTAGAGTAACTGGCTTTGGAGCATCTGTTGGTGATGTAACTACCTTATAATCTGGGCAGAAGGGGTCATAGCTAGTAAATCTGTGCCAGCCTTTCCCAGGTCTGTGTGCGCACGCGTGTGTGTGAAAATCACATCTCAAAGGGTGTGTGTGTGTGTCAGCTGTTTGCAGCAGGGGCACAAAGCACTACTTTCACAGAGAGAGTGGTGGAGAACTTGGCTTGGACACTTGGCTGAAGTTATCAATTCAACTGTGCCAGTAGGGAGTCTTACTGGGGACCTGTAGGGAAACAGAAAGAGAAATCCAGACTCCATATTGAGTGTGTTCCCAGGAGCTCTTAAGGAAAATTGTGCTTGATGCAGAGAGCTGCATCTAGAAATACTGGGTATATCCATTTTTGTTCAAAGTGAACATCCCCCTCCAGTGCCAGCAGTGAGGATTCAGGACCCTTGATTACTGGCCTAGAGTGGGGGACATCACAGACTCAAACAACCCTTAACACTACCTGACCATAAAACATTCCAGCACTTACCTCTACCACAATGGATGAATACAGTATTTTGTCTGCGTTCATTATCATTAGAAGCCAGAAGCAGTGCTGTTAAGTTACATAGCTAAGCTATGCTCTGTAAATGCCTTGTTGAAGACAGTTCAGAAGGAGAACACATGGCTAGCTAGCAAATTCCTCTCTCCTAGAATGCCTCACCAGAATTTATGATGACCACAGATACAGCCCATCATGGTGCTACTTCATTTTGCCGCATTGCGGTAGGGCTGTACCTAAATCAGAAATGGTCACTGTGAGTTGTATACCTCCTGTACAACACACTGGTAACCTTTCTGAAGTGGGCCCATGGTCGTTTTACTTTATATTAGTTTATGTTAGTATTTTAGGCTTTTCTGTAGTTGTTTGTAGTGCTCTCAACTTGTTTTGGTTTACTTTTTTGTAGCTGTCAGTGTTGAGTTTTGCCATTATAGTCCATACAGTCTGTTTTCAAATGAAGTGTAAGGAAATTATGTTTACATTGTAGTTTATGAGGACTTAAATCCAGCTTGGTTATTTGTCTTTGTGAGGCTGATGCAATTCAGATGTGTATATTGTGACATTGCATCTATAGCTACATCTATCTATATATGTATATACCTATATATGTATCTATGTTTATATAAATATATATAAATGTACACACACATATGTATATATATATATATATATATATATATATATATAATATAGATAGATATAGCTATATATATATGTATATGTATATATTGTTTTTCAATAAAGATGTTTTTCAGTAAATAAGTTTTCATTTCTAAACAAATTGTAAGTACTCGATTACTCTGATGTCTCAAATGAGATTGTCTACACTGCATGATTCTTCTTTCCTGATGTTTTAGGATTTTTTGCCAGCAGCTTTGTTGCTCATAACTACCAGTTATCCCTGTCGTCTATTCTTTTTCCTTATGGGAGGGAGAAGTCTTATCCTCCTAATGCTCAAAACCTAGTGCGCCTCAATACAGGGATTTATGCTTTTAAATATATATATATATATATATATATATATATATATATATATATATATATATATATATATATATATGTGTGTATGTATGTATATATATTATATGAATGTATGTATATGGGTATATGTCCATATATTGAAAAAACTTAAATATCAAGTGGCAAGGGATCAATCACAACTATTAAATCACCAGCCAATTAAGAAAAAAAAAAACAACAAAAGAATAATGCATGTTTTTTTTTTTTTTGCAAGGATACAAACGATGAGATCGCACTATAGTGGGGAAAGGGCAAATTCCCTGAACCCCACTGTACTACAATCTGTCACAGAAAAAAAAGCCAGCACATGTTATAAGATGATTTTTGTCAGCTGTATGGCTTTTTTGGGGCCGACAAAATGAATGTCTGACCACTTGTCAGCAAACCAGCACCATATATTTTGTTGACACTATAGATGGTCGACAATATTTGGGTGAAAGATGTTTGAGACTGTACAATTCTCAGGGTTGGAAAATATGCCCTTTCCCCAATCTTGTGTGATCTTGGATTTAGTGTATATGATTAACAGGGTGTGTAGGGTGCACCCCCATGCACATACATAAAAACAATGTTTGTCAATGTTTTCTTTTTTTTTAGTTTAATTTTGCATGCACCAAGGATATTTCTTGCCCCATGCTATGTATCTTGTCAACATTTTGTGGTTGATGTTTGGGTGTTTGGATTTATATATGTGTATATAGAATATAGATAAACAGATATAAAACATATTTATATATTTACACTTTATAACTATAAATGGTTTTATTTCACTCCCTTCCAGGATCAAAGGTTAAGATAAATGCATACACTCACTTACATATAGGTTCATAGGTAGGTACTAGGCTATCAGTCCTAAGCAAGCCTATACAACAGTGTAATATGTATTGTTAAATTCCTGCCCCTCTATTGAACAGTGCCCCGGACATAATCCCAGGGGTGAATTTCCTATCACCCATCCACTTATCAAGGTTTTTCTTGAATAGTGCTAATGACAAGCTCTGTTTAATGTAGATGGTAATCTTTTTCCAGAGCATGGAAAGTCTCCGGGTCATGAATCTATCCGTCCAGCATGTCCTATTTATTGCTGTGGTGAGTGGAGCATGTCCAATAATTCAGGGTTTGACATAGCTTTGTATGTCAGACAGAGGTCTCCTCGGAGTAAGCGGTATGTGACCGAGTAGAGTTTGAGTTTCTTGCACTAGTTGGCATAGGGAAATTGTTTGAGGCCAGTGATCCTCTTGGTGAGGTACTTTTGGGGCCTCTCAAGTTGTTGTAGGTGTCTTGTGAGGTACATCCCAAATGGGGCATTGTATTCAATGAGGGAGTCTGATAAGTGATGAGTAGAGGGGAGTGATGACTTCCTTATTTCCTGATGCGAATCCTTTTGTGATTAAGTGGGCCACATAGAAAGATTTTCCTGACCACTGTGGCAATGTGGTTATAAAAGGAGAAGTTGCTATCCACTTGGGTCCCAAGGTTTCTTATCACACTTTCTGTGTTGAGTGAACTTCCCCCTATTTGGTAATTCATGGGTACAGTGTTTTTGCAAAGGGGATAACAAAGCACTTTTTGGCATTTAGTTTGAGGCCATGATTTTGACACCAGGTGTCAGTCTCGGTGAGGCCCTTTTGCATATATTTACGTCGGCAGGGGAATTGATAATGGCACCCAGTTTGCAGTCATCTGTGAACTTGGTTAGCCATAGACCCTTGGTGTTCACTTACACTTCAGAGAAGTATATACCGAACAGGAGGGGTCCCAGGATTGAACCCTGGGGTACTCCACTTGTCACTGGTTTGGAGCTGGATCTGAAGTCAGCAACTCTTACCGTGTGAGTTCTGTTCATGAGTCAGTTGTCCACCCATCTCATGATATAAGGGTTTATGTTAAGGTTGGTGAGTTTATCAATGATTCCTGAATGAGGGATAGTGTCAAAGGCTTTAGCGAGGTCCATGTAGGCTGTGTGGACTACATTGCCCTTGTCTATGGCCTTTGTATCTGTTTCAAAGAAGTCTACCAGGTTCAGGAGACATGACCTACCTTTTACAAATCTGAATTGGGTAGCATCCAGAGTTTAGAGGTTACCTATGTCTTTGTTTATGAGTTTCATGGTGATACGCTCCATGGCCTTGCAGACGAGGCTTTTCAGGCTAATAGGTCTATAGTTCTCGAGGTCTGTGGTGGTTCCTCCTTTGTGGAGTGAGATAAACATTGCTGTGTGCCATTCTGTGGGGACATAGCCTGTAGTGAGGCTGTGGTTGAACATGGATTTTAGGTGGAGGGCTAGTTCATTTTGGAGTTCATGTAAGACGCAGCCTGGGATGTTGTCCGGTCCCATGGATGCTGTATTTTTGGCTTTAGAGAGTGCCATTTTTATATGTGTGTTTGTGATTGCCGTGGTTCTACAACCATCTGGTATAGTTATGAGCACTTTGGGGGGTGAAGGGGGGTGTAAAGTTTGCACTGAACCTATCTGCCATTATGTTGGCAATATCAGTTGGCTCTGTATATTTTGTGCCGTTCTGTTGTAGCTCGGTGCAGATTGGAGTGTTGCCATGGAGATTCTTTACATTGCTAAGGAATCCCTTGTGGTTGTCTGTGGAATCCGTGGCAATTTTTTTTTCAAGATTAGCTTTGGAGGATTTTATGAGAGATCTTAGTTTCTTACTAAGACTTGTCAGTGAGTTCCTCCATACCTGGGTTTTTACTCTCTTTTGCAACAGTTTCTTCCTTCTGTTGTAGAGTTTGTTAATGGCAGGAAACCACCAGATTGGCTTCCTTTTTTTGGTTTTGTTGGGAATAGCACGATCCATGCACTTGTGCAGGTGCTTTTAGAGTGCATTTTTGTAGGATTCAGCAGTCGTGACTGTATTGCCTGAGTTATCCATCTGCAGGGGTGTCACAAAGTTAGTCACCTCAGTTTTGAGAAGCATGATGTTCGCTTTGGAGAAATTTTTTACAATGGTTTCCTTGTGTGGAGGTGGGGTCGGGATGTGGATATCTAGGGTGATTAGTTTATGGTCTGATCTTACCAGTGAGGAGTTGATCTATGGCATTGAGCACCATTCACCCATGTTGGTAATGACCAGGTCTAGAATATTTTGCCCCTGGTGGGGGCATTGACATGTTGATCCAGGGTGCTAGAGTTTATGAACTACAGGAATTGTTGAGCCAGGGGGTTAGTATAAGAGTAGTTTTCCCAGTTAATGTTTGGGTAGTTGAAATCGCCCATTATTATGTTGTTTGGTTGGACCCTCATTTTTTCCAATGTCCTGAGGAACGAGGAGTGAGAGTCCGGGGTCATGGTGGGGGATTTATAACAAGCTACAATTTGGAATGCATTTTTGCCCTGGGTTAGTTGCACTTGGATGATTTCAGAGGCATCGTAGTTTGCAACTGGCCTGGAGGTGTGGATGTCCTTGATGAATATGGACACGCCTCCACCTTTCATGTTTCGGTCTGGGTTTTGTGGCCAAAACGTGTGGTATGAATTATAGCCTGGTAGAGCTGGGGTGCTCTCAGGAGCCTTGAACCAGGTCTCAGTCACTGCACAGATGTCAATGTTCTCCATTTTGAGGAGTGCCTCGAGTGAATGCATGTTGAGGTTTAGACTCCTAGCATTGAGTAACATTGCCCTCAGTTTTTTGTTTCCTGTGGTTCTTATGGTGGGGGGTTTGTTTTATGAGCCTTGCCTAAAAAAGGCACTATAGAGGCGGCAAGAGCTTTGGCCAATATTCTGAATCCCAGGGGTGACAGGTGCATGCCAACTCTGGTGAAGCATAGTGGCCTGTCAAGCATGTCATCCCAGGCAGACAGATACTGAATCCCCTTTGAATGACACCAGAAGCTTAGCCAATTGTTGAAGTTGATCATCTTATCCCTGTACTGTGGTATATTTTTTCGTGAAGGCAGGATGCTACTCAGGGCTAGGGTCATACCTGTCTGAGCTACAAGATCGGGGAGTTCTTCCACGTCTCTTTTCATGTAGTCCAGGGAGGTACATCTCATATATATTGTATAAATAGATATAGATATATTATGCATGTATTTACTAATGTAGAAAGTGAATGCAGCTAATACTGTTGGCACTCATATGGTCGACATTAAACTCACAGACACCTAAATGGTTGGTAAAACATAGTTAACTAAACAAAAAAAAAAAAAACAACCATGGAATAAATTTTTTTCAGGTGGGCAAGCCCCTAGAGCACAAACTAATGTGAGGAGCGCTGCACTGTCCACACTCCTTGCTGTTTATATATTTACCACATCAGAGATAGCAAAGCAGTGTGGAAAAGGGAAAATTCATTAAACCTCGACTCCCAATATTGAGCTCATCCCACAATGTTTTTCATGCAATGAACTGTGAATCAAACAAATTGCTCAATCAGTTCATAACTAGACCAAAAAAAAAATAAGACTGAATGATGAATACTAGAGCAGTGCCTGTATAGGTGGCACTGATCAACATGAGTTAGCACTTTCCCAGGACTGATGTAAGTTGGGTTTGCATGCAAGTTTTTTTTTTTTTTTAAGTTTCTGGAACTGTTAGTTTTATATTGCAATTTTTTTTTGTTTTGAGTATTTTTTGCTGATACAGTGTGCGTGTTGCTATATATATAGTTTATTATCAAAATCAGGAATCATGCAATATTTTTAATGAAGACATTGACTACATATATCGATTTTAGGTATACCAATATCTAAATGTCATAAAATATGTGGACGGCACAGTGGTAGCATTGTCATCTCACAGAAAGAGATTCTCTGGTTTGATTCTCGGCTGGAGTGCCTTCTGTGCGGAGTCTGCATGTCCTCCCTATGTCTGTGTGGGTTTCTTCCAGGTGCTCCAGTTTCCTCCCATTATACAAAGACATGCATCTGAAGCATTTCTTTCTGGGCTTCTGCTGAAAATTGGCTCATTCCAAGTCGGACTTTCCCAGTTAACAAATGTAAAATAAAATAAATAAACATGGCGATAATCATTTGAACTCCCCAACTTCCTGTTTTGAATGCGCGTGTTTCCTTTCATTTTTGCAGGGAGACAGCCCCCTGCACCCCCCACAGCCCTTGCATATTATGTGTTCCAGCTCTGAGATCGCACTACAGTGAGGAAAAGGGTAAATGTCCTGATCCCCACTGTAGTGCAATCTGTTATTAGAACATCAATCTCATATTAGTGAAAACACACTACCATTCGCTATTGTGGATTTGAACATTTCTGGATCAGCATTACGGAAATTGGGAAACACGCATTCAACCATCCCAGTTTGGCTTAAGTGCCTATATATATATATACATATATATATATATATACATACATATATAAATATACATATATATATATAAATATATATATATATATATATATATATATGTATATATATATATATATATATATATATATATATATATATATATATATATATATATATCCACACACACACACACACACACACACACACACACACATATACATATATACACAGAGAGAGAGAGGGATATAAACCATCATTTTGCTTTATTGAGCTGCAGCTATCTTGAACTGAACTCAGTGACACAGTTACATTAGGAAATTCAAGTGAAATGTCACTAGCAAACCCTAGGAACAAGCACTAATTGGGTTCTGTGGGGAAAATACATTTGACAGCAATGCATTAATTGATCAGATAATCAAGGATATGAGCATTGACGAGTCCTGGAGAAGGTCTGTTGACATCTGTTTCATAATTATTATGGGGTCAATTTGATAAGTGAGTCACATGTTCAACAAACTGTGACTCGATGAACTGTATGAGTCCCTACTCCTCCCACACACACCCACGCACACACATGCACACACACATCTACACCTATATATACAAATATGTAGATGTGTGCTTTGTATTAATGACAGATAGAATGGTCTAAATGGCAGCCTATTCCACTACAGTAAGTTGGCAAACAGAAACAGAAGCGCAAATGTTTTTCAGCATTTCAAGAATTTTTTTCCTGTGTTTATAGTATAGCATAGCAGTGATTTTTTTTTTTTTTACAGATCTAAGCAGTAGTGGATTTCTATGTCATGTAAAGTTATTTTAGAACCTATACAAATTAATTTTCACATCAGTGATTGAATATGTTCACCATCCTTTAATTCCCAAGATTTCTTGTGCATTTTCTGTGGCCCTTATATTACTGCAACTTTCTGACATTTATGACAAGACTTTAGCAGATGCAGGTTTAAACTATGCTTGATTAGTAGGAGTAACACTTCAACACCCAGGGGAGCATATGTTGCACAGGCCCTTTGTTTATAGATTAAACACATGAATAATAAAGCAATGTTATCAGTGTAACAGCACTAATGAGCATAAAGCTTCTAATTAGCAGAAAAGACAGAAATCACAGCAAGTACATCAGCTGCCTAAACACTTAACTCATTATCAAATACTTGAAAAACAGATACACCCCATAAAAAGTAAGACTGTAATTAATGTTTCATTTTATTGTTGAAATAGATAGATCATCCAGCTTCTCAGCCCATACCTGTTAGCGGAATGAGCTACTAAAATGGACAAATCTGTAAACAGAGAGATTTGATCTTTCTGGTCATGCATGTTGTAGCTGAAATATTTGCATGCATTTATAGTCTTTGCTGAGTGCTAACACGATGTAGGCAGTTAAACAGAGGAAACATAGAAAGTAAGGTAGACTTCTGTAAACAAGGTCCTGCTGTGCTGCTACAGAGGGACTACTAACCATGAAGGCATCAAAGGAACTGCTTGAGTGATCAAGAATCTCAAGAAAAAAAGAACCAGTGAATGAGAAGGTATGGTCAAGTTCATATGTACAAATTTCCTTTTTTGCTTTAGAAAAAGAATAGACAAGGCATTCTGGAAAAAGACAAAAGGTGGAAAAGTTTTACAGGAGCAAAAACAAATCTGGGGGAGAACGTGCTGCTTTTAGCTGACCCAGGAAAATATCTGAATATTGTTTTGGTATGAGGAATATTTACCTTGCACTCCAGAATTTGAAAACTTTTGGAATTTGAACCTGTTATATTTGTAGGTTCTCACAGTGCAGTAATTAATAGACACACAGAATCACATGCATGTACACACACATCCACTTATACATGCAGGGCACGCACATAAGTATACAGTGAAAGCAAATTCTCCTGATAAGGATGATTGTGATAGCAAACTGAGCAGCATTTATCAGATTTCTAGAATTTCATTAACAGTCTCCGACTCTTTCTGTTGGATACCCCAACATTTCTGTGCAGTCTAGAAGATTTAATACTTCCAATATACCACACTTTTCTCATAGCATCTGTTCCATTTGGCCTGTTCCTGGTAGTCTTGTAATGGGAGTCATCCCCAGGGGGTATTCTCAGAAGGTATTCAGATCACCTCAACTAACTCCTCTTGACATGTACAACCAGTGGCTGCTGTCTAGTGCCCTCCCAGCCTACCTCACACCTGACTCTGCTATGGACAATGATTTCAGATATCCATATGTATGCCCTCACCCTTTTTCCTCACTACCCAAAGCTCCGTATCATAGGAAGCGATGTACACAGAGTGACTAGTTAACTGAGAGCTTTGTCCTGTAATTCATCTCTTGTTTCCTCTACAGTCTATTGACTCAGCTCTCTTACCCATTGCAATCTAGTATAAAGTCCGCAGTACTGCCACTACTGTACCTATCTGCTGGTCAGTCTCCTCATCCCCTGTTTTCTCACATGTGAACAGGACCCTATGATGCTTTTACTCCTGCACACAAGACAGCTGTACTACAGAGCTAGAAAGAGTGAGAGTCTCTTTACCTAGAGAAAGCATGACCTCTGATTCTACTACAGCAGTCAGTCACTCAGGTCACTTAAAGCTAAAAGAACAATGTGACCTGCAGACAAGAAAGATGTAGCCATCTCTTCCTGAAATGTCATACTTTCAAGCCTTGGCTGCTTCTTGATGTCATGTCCATGAAATTAACAAACAATAGGAGAGACAAGGACAGATCTTATATCCTGGCACTCACCTTGAGTGTATCAGACAAAATAAAAATAATGTAGACACAACTGTCACTTTTCCAATATAGTGCTGAATAGCATACAGTGGTTAATGCAGCCTCCTTACTATGTGCTGTTTATCACTTCCCATGAGATAGTTTAGGCAGCTTATTTCTGTGCATACATAACATGTTTGCACATCTCAGCATTGCTATACTTTCATCACACCTTCAGTATCTATATAGTGATAAAAAAATGAATCAGTGTTCCACACTGATTTCATTAGTTTTACTATTCAAAGTCAAGAACACTAGTTTTACAGCAATAGCTGTTGGTTATTTCACAAATGCAGCCCCTGTGAATGGTAGTTACACACAAGCAGCCCCTGTGAATGGTAGTTAAACATTTATAAAAGCATAGTCAGTAAGTTATTTATCAAGAATAAAGATGAATTCAGCTGATGTCCTAGTAACAGAGTACATCCATCCAACATTCTACCCCTAGAAGTTCCTTCTCATCACTGAAGGAAGTGCTCCCTGATTCTGTACCTCCCTTGTCATGTGTGTGTGGGGGGCTACTGCAAACACCACTCCTGTTCTTCTCCATCCATACAAGTATTGCTTTCCAGTGTCACTTTGCCCCCCCCCCCACCTGAGCAAATAATGATGACTATGCACTGCCCGCATCTCTGGCTCATGTGCAGCATGACCAGTCAATGCATTGTAAGGCATAAACTGGGTGCACAAATGCATGCACTACTTTTATTCTGTGCTAGTCCTGTGATAGTCCATAAGTGTGCAAACATGCCACCTCATTGCCATCCCTATGATTTATTGCACCTGCCCTGTCTTGCATGAGGTCCTGTCACTGTGGGTTTCTCCAATGACTCCTCACCCAACTCCTTCTCCTCCGCCTTTAGTGCTGCCACAGATATGCCACCCAGTGAGTTATGGACCACCCTTGCTGTAACTGTTTTCATAGCACCATGTTATTTTAACATGGTAAAGACCACAAATATCTTGTTGTAAGTCTGTGGAGACCAATGTAGTATGCCTCCAGATGTCTCCAGGCATCAGAAGAAGGCCTTTCATATCCAAATACTCATTCAATTATGTTATGTGTCTATGGCAATGTGGTCCCATATGCCAGTTAAAAATCATAAATCATGGCTCCAAGGCATATCCTGCATTACCTGCAACACACAATACCTTATTAGGGGTCTGATATCAACAGTCATAGGATCAAACCTTCCTGGCAATGTGTGCACCTACCACCTAGTTGTCCCTATGAAAAGTCACCCCACTTAAAACAGTGGTATAAATCATGTGTGCCAGTTGTGGATATCATGGAAACTGTCTGAGTGGCATACAGACTCATTTTAGATAATATCCTTTATTCTGTAAACCATCCTTTAGTTGTTGGAGTGGACGCCCATCTGACTGATATATGGGACACTTTGTAGATCGGAGGCCTTGATGGCAGTGTGGGTGTAGTCAGTGGCCTTCAGGGCCTAGGGGAAATAAGCTATATTGTGGAATGCCTGCATGGTGGTGGTTATCTCATCTGCTGTCTGTGTAAAAAAAAAATATGCTCCTTTACGTGCATCAGCATCATGTCAAGGAGCTGGTACAAGTTTTGCAAGACAGAGGACAAAGAAACTTCTAACATGTCCCCTGTTGGACATTGACTGTTCCCTGTATTAAAATGGTCAATGTTATATATACCCTGACATTCACTTGTACAAGCTGTCCACATATCTCTTGATCTCATTTGAAGACAGCACATGTCTTTTATCTTCTGTATGAAGTCTATGTCCAAGTTGAGCAGGCAATTTTATATCAGCTACTAGTGGAATCCTCTGTACCACAGAGAGTAGAGCCATGCAAAATTCTGGACACTGACTCTTAAGATGGCCACTAACACATGCTAACTAGATTAAGTAGATGCTTCTCCTAGCATCTTAACATTAGTGATATAACAGTTCACCAAAAAATAATGGTAGTCATATAAGCTGATCACTGTTACTCATTTTGCAAATTTTATGAATTGTACTACATGTTCTATTCGGCTTGGCTTGGGAGTGCCTTCTGTGTGGAGTCTACATATCCTCCCCGCGGTTGGGTAGTGTTTGAAAGACATGTGTGCATAAATGGGCGTGCCTTTGTTGAAGGTTGGGCATTGAGCCGCACCTCGGCGTTTTTTAAAAAATCTACTGCCAATAATTAGCGGACCGGAGTACCACTGTGGCGACCCCTTACTGGGAAAAAGCCAAAAGGCAAACAACAACAACTACATATTCTATTTCATTATTTGCATAGACAATGCTTCTTATTGCTGTACTGGCACTCATTTGCATGTTAGTATGCATTCATTTGCATCTGATGCATTCCTTATTATTTCTGAGTCTACTGCAAATTCCTTGTGTGCTATTAGTTCAGGATACATTTGATCTCTGCCACCTGATAAAAAAGACAAGTGCTGTAACTCCTATTGGCTTGATCTTACTTAAATATTTAGCCCTCCCAACTCTTGACCATATTAAACTGTATACTCCTATCAAAGACCTAACTCTAACTCTAAAACTCCCTCCCAGTTCCTAACCTGTTTCCCCTTTCTGTAACCTTAAATTTCTACACCCCTCCCTAAATGTACAATCCCCAATTGCTCCCTAAACCCAAAATTCCAACCTCTCTCCCTAGACCTAAACTATCCAATCTCTCCCTAATCATAAGTCCCTTCCTACTCCCTAAACTTAAAACCCCCTTCAAAAGGACAACCTTAATGCTAATACTCTTTTCCTGGTTCCTAATCTTAAAACTCTCTTCCTGGTCCTTAACCCTAAAACTCCCTTCTTACCCCATAATCCTAAAATTTCCTCCCACACTTTCTGTATGGCTGCAACATTTACCTCTTTCAAACTCAAATAATAGGTTTTCCTAAGATGTCGCTGCTTTCCTGAACTTATATTCAAGTTCAAGTACGGGAGGCAGCCTGTACACGATATAAGACATTTGAGTCCCTGGCTTCAAGACAGTGGTCTCTGAGTGCTTGGAACTCAACCACTTGTAGTAGAACTGTTATTTTGTCTCCTCCCTGCACATCACCACTTACCATGCTGTTTTATTTAGCACAATGCACTATGCATTTCTTAAAAGCCTCTTAATTTCTTACACAAAAATTGAACTCCTTAATGTTTTTTGTAAGTGTGCAACCAAAGGCAGGCAACAGTAGACTCTGGCATATATTCTATGTTGTATTTTTTGAATATCTCCTGAGATATGAAAACAAATCCTGATTTTAAAACCTTTCCAATGGACATCAGGTGTTTAGCTTTGTATAGTTTAATGCAGGCTGCTTCTTAGATGACCCATTCCTGCTGACAATGTTTTAATGGCCATTACTTTTTTGCCACATCTCAGTATCCAAATATTGAGTGAACATGAGATTACATGACATATGAAGGAAGTAACTGGTTTGGCAATCCACTTCCATGTCATCTGGGCAAGGGGATATGACCAAGATTTATGTAATCTGTTGCCCTCTGTCTGATGTCTATCTGTTGCCAGTAGAGAACAGACTTTCCAAAAGGTCAAAGATGCTTGCTAGCCTTTGTCAAATGATTATGAGAGGGTGTTGTGTATTAATGGAGATGTACTTCCACAAAATTCTGATGATAATTTGCAATCATATCATTAGATCTAGCTGCCAGCTAGGAAGAACCACCAGATATCATTTCAATATAATGAGAGCTGGGGCATCTGAAGTTATCAAAAATGGAGAGGGCATTTCACAAAATATAATGAACCCTTCAAGGCTGGAGTGAAGAGAGTATATTAAAATTGCAGATTGTAACAATTATGGACTTATGTTGCAAACTATCAGGGGAAGTCAGTCAGTAATTACCATTCAGTGTATATTGTATCCTATATGCAAGCAATCCATTAATTACAAGACTGATTGAGTGGTTTGATTTTGTTTGTTTATAGATTGCTTGATTGATTGATTGATTGATTGATTGATTGATTGATTGATTGATTGATTGGTTGACATGACTGTTTTAATCTTTTAAATGAATTGGCCCAAAAGCTGAATTCAATTGTGACCTGGTCTGTGGAACAGTAACACATAGATTACATTATGTTTATCATTTCAGTTTAGCATTTATATTCAGGTTACATTATAACCAATGTTTACAGTTCAATAATGACTATAGCTGTACTTTCCCATAATATTTACACAAATTATTACATTTTCCTCAAGGGAATAACACTAATCCAGGACAACAACCACTATAACTGTACTTTCACATGAATATTTACACAGATCACTGCAATACATACAACGACATTAGCACTATTTAATTAAATATTTACACTGGTTGCATAGCTTTTTTATGTGCCATTGTAGCTGCACGTTGGTGAGTACAGTGAGTTTTTAGAGGATAACTTGCTCAACAATTAGTCTGCCCTTCTTCTCTGTAACAGTTGAACTTAGGTTTACCAGGTATTCTTTCCAGATCTTTCAGAAAATATTGTATTTGCTATCTTTGTACTGTCTTTTAGAGCATTACATACTACAGGGACAATTTTGTTTCTCTTTGTATCTGTAGCGTATCTTAGTTTCTTAGGTTATACTGTATAAATCTAACCAACAGAGTGCTTTTTAAAGGTGGGCAGTAACGTTCATTGAATAGCTTGTAGGTTAAACTATTTGATAAAAAATGTGCACTTCCCTCAATTGATAACCATTTGATTTTTGTATGGTATCACAGTGGTGTTCCCCCTTACATGATAAAAGAATGATAGTGAACATTTTGTTCTTGTCATTTCGAAGGGAAGCAATGTTTTGTTGGGAATTCAGGTCACATAAAACACCTCAGTTCTTTAGTACAAAGCTGCAAAATGGCTTCAGTGCTCTCTGGATCTGGCTTAACAACAGTATATTAAATATAGACAAACAGTAATCAGCTATGATGCTATTCAGTACCGAGCAAACATTAGCCAATAAGCAATGCATTTCCATTAAAAACATGCATGAATCTTACTGACTTGGGAAAAATGGCAAAAAATATCTACCTCGAGACTAAAATCTCACCATCTATCAAAACAATGAAATGCAAGTAAAGTTTCAGCTCAGCTTGAAGCATCTTACAAAATAACCCATCTACTTAACATTGAATCTAGCCAGTGTTTTACTTCCCATATTAGAATAAGCCTGACAATTATAGCTATGTTGTCTCATCAAAACATCTCCTTTTACAAACTATAAAAACAAAAAAAATATTCTCACATTTCCTTTAAATTTAACTTATAATGAAAACCATCATTGTGTTAACATTTCACAAAGCTAAGTATTTTACATTCACTGTCAGGGCTATATTTCTATTAAATATAACACATTTTAAACTCCTGCATGAAAACTATTGCCCACCATTAAAAAATAAACAAGTAACATATAAAAATCATTCCTATACCTTAAGAAGTCAAGAAGGAATGCAAATTCAAATGCCATCATATAAACTATGTGAAACATCCCTTTACAAAATAGACCCCATTAGCTGAGCAACTTGCCACAAAAAAAATCAGAAAAACAGATAAGCTATCACTACTTAGAAAGCAGATCTTGGAACAGCTGATGAGAAAAAAAGAGGTGTACTTCTTTCAGGATCTGATAAAATCCGTGTAGGCTCTGTGTAGAGCCTACACAGAATGTATCCATGTACATGGCCACTGTTCCTCTCAGCAGTGCACCATACTTATTAATTATGGTGTGCACCTAAGGGAGGTTACAGCAACATGGATGCTGAATCTGTGTAAGACTGCCGGTGCAGCCAAACACCTTTCAGCCTGCCCACCTTGACTGAAAGGTGTACAAGGCATTTTAATTAATTAAACTGCATTCTAATTTTTTTTTTTTACATTTATGTGCTTGCTTGTTTATGCGGTGCATTGCATAACTATGCTTAGCTTTGTGCAAATATATATCAGACATCCGCTAGACATCTAGAGATAGAAACCAGATGCATTCAGTGTTAATAAATACTTTTTTTTTCTTTTTGTGCTTGTTTGTATGATACAGCACATTGCTTAGCTAGGCATAGTGTGGCAGGCTTAATCATTAAACACTCGTTAGACATCTAAAACTAGAAGTCAGATGCATTCAATATTAATCTTTTTTTCTTTTTGTGCTTGTTTGCGCGATGTGGCACGTTGCTTAGCTAGGCATAGTGAGGTGTACTTAAGCAGTAGATATCCGCTAGACAGCTAAAAATAGAAACAAGATGTATTCAATTGTTGTAAGTCTGCTGTGCTTAGCAATGTGCAAACCTGTGCAGTGAAGCTGTGCTTCGCTTACAGGCACCTTTGCAGTGCATTTAAAGATATTCCAGTTCCATTCACTATCCCACTAGTTAGATAGGTTAAGTCATGATTTACAGTGTAATAAGTCCCAGGTTTGAGTCCTGGCTAGTAATGCTTTTCAGATATAGTGTTGTGATACTGCATCAGGTGACTGAAACATTGGTTGACTTTAAACTAAATAATTGTTACTTTTAGCAACAGGTAGAAAAGCTGCATGATGCTAAGCAGTGCTTAAACATGGTCAACAGTCTTTTCTAGTTTGTGTGCTGCTAAGCTTCACTTAAACATGGATTGTGTAGGTTTGTAAGATGCTAAGTGATGCAATACTTTTTTGAAAATTACAATATGATGTTCAAGGGCAGAAAAGCAGCCTATATAAAGGCCAATAGGCAGGAATTTCACATCATGCCTTGACCTTTGCAGTGCATTTAAAGATATTCCAGTTCCATTCACTATCCCACTGGTTAGATAGGTTAAGTCATGATTTACAGTGTAGTAAGTCTCAGGTTTGAGTCCTGGCTAGTAATGCTTTTCACATATAGTGTTGTGAAACTGCATCAGGTGACTGAAACATTGGTTGACTTTAAAGTAAATAATTGTTACATTTAGCAACAGTTAGAAAAGTTGTGTGGTGCTAAGCAGTGCTTAAACATGGTCAACAGACTTTTCCAGTTTGTGTGCTGCTAAGCTTCACTTAAACATGAATTGTGCAAGTTTGTAAGATGCTAAGTGATGCAATACTTTTTTGAAAATTACAATATGATGTTCAAGGGCAGAAAAGCAGCCTATATAAAGGCCAATAGGCAGGAATTTCACATCATTCCTTGAAGTCTGACCTTGACTGTGGGTATGGCTGCTGGAGTTGATGAGAGAGTATGTTTTAAGGCACAAAAGTGGAGTGTGTAGGAGTCCAGGGTTTTTACTGGACTCCTTGAACAACACCATGAACCCCGGCTGTTACAGGGTGATTACCAGGGCACAGAGTGTAATTCTGATGACTGGCTTAATTTGGCCAGGGACCTTACCATTGCAACTGGTATCCCCCACACTGGTGAGCAGTGTCATCACCACTATTATGACCTGAAACATTGGAAGAGGGGAACATTGGACACCTGGGTCCAAAAGGCTAGGGATGGGTACACCTGAAGACATGTAGATATGTTTTCCAGTAATTTATAAAAATACAGGCTGAATCTGTGCAAAATTGGTATGCATAATGGTTTGCTTCTCTTACCACAGCTGCAAAAGAAAGGGCTTGCAATGTACACTCCCAAGTGAGTGTTTGGCCAGGATGAGGTAAGGGAATGGTACGTAAGAAAATCATCAAAGTAATAACATAATGCACAGCTTAATAATACAATAAAGTAAATGCAGATTTTGCAGTCTTAACAGTCAGGTATGAAACACCTGGAACTTCTTACATCTTTATTAATGTGTCAGTGCATATCTTAAATGGTAAAGCAAGTTAAATCAAGTAAGCATGCAGTACTGTGTAGCATAGCTTCCAACCATCAGTTAATGTTATGGTCTACCCAGATTAAGAAGCACTGTGCTGGTCTGCTCACTGTCTGAAATATGCTGTAGGTTACACTCAATAAATGAACAGGCTATACGTTTAAGTTAACAGAAGTCCTAGACAGCTATCCATGTGTGTAAATGCCAGATTTGATGCAACATTAATCAATAAAGTTTAAAAGGAGATGGTGCTTTGATAATTAATTTCCTTCAAATAAAGTGTTCAGTATTCCTGTAGTCAGTGCTTGTGGGTTCTAATCCAACACCAGATAAATAATAAATGTGAAGTATAAATAAAATAAATAAATAATGTGCCGACATATCTCATATATAACTGCATTGCCATACCCAGAATTATGGACAAGCTTGGGTTCTGCTCATTTGTCTGATATATGCTGTAGGATGCAGTTAATAAATGAATAGGGTAAATGTGTAAGATAATGTAACTCTACATATCTATGCATGTATGAAAATCAAGATTTGAAACAACATACCTCAATAAAGTGTAAAAGGAGATACTGCTCTGATAATTTAAAGTTTTCAAATAAAATGTTCAATAGTCCTGTAGTCACTGTTTGTGTGTTCTAATCCAACATCAGTCAACTGATAAATGTGAAGTAATAAATAATATGCTAACATAGCTCAGAAATAAAAGTGCTGCAATATCTAGGTTAAGGGTCAAGCTTGTGTTCTGCTCATTTTGTCTGAAATATGCTGTAGATTGCAATCAGTAAATGAATAGGGTATAAGGGTAAGTTAACAGAAGTCCTAGACAGCTATCCACATGTGTAAATGCCAGATTTGAGGCGACATTAACCAATAAAATGTAACAGGAGATAATGCTTTGATAATTACTTTTTTTAGAAATAAAGTGCTCAGTATTCCTGTAGTCACTGCTTGTGGGTTCTAATCCAACGCCAGACACAGCTATGCATGTGTGTAAATGCACGATTTGACACAACAGGAATCAATTGTTTGTCTTTCGGCTTTTTCCTGGTAAGGGGTCGCCACAGTGGAACGCCGGTCCGCTAATAATTGGCAGTAGATTTTTACAAAATGCTGAGGTGCCAGCTCGACGCACAACCTTCAACGAAGGCATGCCCATTTACGCACGCATGTCTTTCGAACGCTACCCAACCGCGGAGAGGACATGCAGACTCCAGACAGAAGGCACTCCCAACAACAGGAATCAATTAAAGTTTTAAAAGAGATGGTGATCTGAAGATTTATTTTTTAAAATAAAATGGTCAGTCTTCCTGTAGTCACTGCTTGTGGGTTCTAATCCCACACCAGCCAACAGAGAAATGTCCAGCTGTCAACTGTAATTAGTGTAAACAATCATACATCTCAACTATTGCAGAATGTAATGACTACTGCCCCATATGTCTGGTCCTTTGATTTGCAGATATATGACATTACTTGGAATGCAATTTAATGGTAAATCTGTTATCAGAACACTTTGCTACTAATGTATGAGCACACAATGTAAAAATGTTCCCTGTTGATGTGCCTTTGTGCCACCATTTCGTATGGCTTGGCCCATAATGTCCCATCTTAACAGGCTGAGAGCTATGTACGTGCAACATCATCTATATAAAATAAGCAGTCAGTGTTCTCACAAGTGAAATTTAACATATCTTGAAGTATGTAGTAGTTGTCTGTGTATTTATATTATCTGTAAAGCTACTAATGTTTTTCTTTTCTCTCTCACCCTAGTTCTATTTATTAATTATATTTATTATTATAATTTGATATTATCATATTATTTGTAATTACCTGTTATGCTGGCCTTAATGTATAATTTAATATTGCTTTGCTGTTAAAAAACTTTCATTAACATTATTTATTGTTGTGTTCCTCATTATATTATTTTCAGTTTCTTTCCATTACTCAATATTGTGTTCTCTTAGGTTATTAATTAAATATTTGTTGGTTATGTTTATTTTTCATTATGTTTAGATTTAATTTACCACAGTTCTACAGGGTAGGCCGGTTCCCAGTGATCCACCTACCTTGGTTCCCTTGGCTGAGACACCAGGGCCCAGCATGTCTGGGCCACAGCTGGTGGCACCTCCTGTGCTGCCCATGCACTGCCTGTACTACCTTCTCCATCAGGTAGTTCCACCCACAAGGTGGGAGTCGTCCCCCTCTAGGAGTGGAAGTGAAGGGATGCTTTTCTCACCCGTAATGGAATGCTAGGCATGGTGTGTGGGCTGCTGTGTTAAACTGTTGGTGCACTCCTATGGTGGATGGAGAGTATGCTGTTCATCCTGCCAGGAGCAATGAGGGTACAATGCTGATAGTCCCATGGGTGAGGACTTGAGTCATACTGCTATCGTGTCTGATGTCCATGGGACTGGGATTCCACAACACCCTCCCCAGCCAAGGTGCTCACTCCCATCTTGTGTAACACACCAACCCTGTCTGCTGTCTTGTCTGTTTGCAAAAGCATTCTGACCTTCCCAGCTTACCTTCCCTACACATACCTATGTCCCTTCCCTAACATTCCACTCTCACCTTAAAAAAAAAAAAAAATACGCACCTGTCCACAAAAAAATATTGTCACATATATAGTTCTCCATTTCACAAACATGTCCAGTGGGCACATCTAATTTGGTCCAATTATCTTGACAATGCACTTACGTTGACATCACCCATCTCTCTGGGGGTGATGGTCCAAATTCAGCTAAAAAACTGTTAAAATGCATAGTTATTGTTGTAGAAGAAATGGATAGCTATGGTTCTTTCCTACTCCCTTCCTGCATATACCTACCTGCCTTTCACTATGTTTGTCCCCCTTCTTGCACCCCATTTCACCACTGTCCTATCTCCCCATTTTTTATATTTTTAAAGAATTTTTGCATTGCTAAGCTATGCTAAATGGCGATATATTGATATATGTACTGGAAAAAAAAGTAATCACTTTCAAAAACTACACCTGTACCCTATTTCCAATGCAGGACCACTGCATCTGCAGAACAGTACATCAACCTGCCAAGCCACACAGCCTGTTAATTAACACAGGTGTTTTAAGGTAAAAATAGTAATTGTCATTTTCCTGTCATTAAGCCCATTTAAGCCATGCTGCACTTTGTGTCACATTGCGCAAATCAGCTATAAGATTAATGGAAAAATAGGAGTGTAAACTGGGTTTCTGGTAGATAAATACATCACTATACTACCATACACATAATAATAGATGTTAGTGAGGTATGTAACAGCAAGCAAGTGTGCAATTATATCTACAACATGTAAAAATAGACCTGCTATAACAATGACTCGGTAGTTCAATCTGTTAAATGCTGTGAAAACATTAATTTTTGGTCCACATGGTCCTGGATTCAAATACAGCTGTGTCTAGCATTTAAAATACATGCATGTGTACATCACCAGTGTAGATTCTGATATATACGACTGCCTCATCACTTATTTATCCACCTAAAGCAGTACAGTTTGAATGCCTGCTTCTAAATAATGGCAGTTAAAAGCCTAATGATAGGAATACATTTAAACTATTCCTATTACAAGACTAGAAAGTGCATAGAATGTCAGCTCATGCATCAGTATGAATTTCCAGAGGATTTTGATGTATGTCATTCAGATGAGGCCCAGTCATATCAAACTGCAACCCACAATGATTTGCTTGTGATATTACAAATAACCACAGCAGCACAAGTAACATGCATATATGGAGGTTGTGCTAGAAGCAACAGTTGCTAACACACACATTAATGATGCCTTTGTTGATTTGTACATGAAAAAAAGACCATGTAGGATTTATTGAATTCCCCCTTGTTTTCATGATTCATGGTAAACTGCAGTATTAGTCTTTATTACAGCCACAAACACTTGCATTTTATTCTCTGTATAAGTAGAAAAGACACTACAGTGGTCGTGCAATAAATAGGATGAACATCTTTCACTAGAAATGTCTTTTGAAATGACAGCCACACATTTTGCCAGTAGTTATTTAACTGTAAATGTTGAAAATAACTCTGCTCTGCAGTGCCATTTAAAACAATACAGTGGCTTATTATAAGCAGCTGTTTTATGTCAGTGGAACAACTGGGGCTGGGGGACAGTATTTCTGCATTTGTCAAATTTTGGCATAGGATCATTTACATTTATAGTTGCAGTTTGCTAGAAACTAGTCACTGTCATGTTAAGGGTGCTACTTTAAATGTGCTATGCCATAAGATATAACAGATAAATACTATGATGTATTTTATGAAATGCAAGTAGCACAGTAGGTAGCATTGCCAACTCATAACAAAAGGTCCTCTGGTTTGATTCTTGCCTGGGGGTAATTGTTTGATATTCTGTAACTCATTAGTTTGACTCCTTGAGTAGGGAGACTACATGATTGATAATGTGGACATGTATACATCAAGTCAGAGACTGCTGTTTACTGGAGTATTCCCTTTTCTGTGTGTGTGTGTGTGTGTGTGTGTGTGTGTGTGTGTGTGTGTGTGCGCGTGTGTGTGTGTGTGTGTGTGTGTATAAATATATATATATATATATATATATATATATATATATATATATATATAGACAGAGGTAACCTGTAAATGGCTCATCTCCCAGGTCCATGCTTACACTTATCAAGGGTATCAGAACTTGTCAGAGATTTGGGATGCATGGCTAGGCTTAAAAAGAATAGCACCATGGGCATTGCTGTATTTTTTAAATCAACTGTTTTTCTCTTTTACACATTTTGATTTATATTTCTGTTTTTATTATGTTCTCATTTGCTTAAATCTTAATAAAAAAATAAAAAAAGAAAGAAATAGCGCATTGAATCTAGACTTCATGATAGTGTATTAACACCTGTAGGTCAAAGTAATCCACAATTTTGAGAAAATTAATAGCTTTATGAGCTTGTGATTTCAAATGAGATCAAGCCCCCTGCAATGCATCAGGTAGAAAACTATCTCTTGTACTCCCTCGCAACTTACTCAAACATTTGTGAGATTAGTGCATCCTAACAAATAATTTAAACCTGCACATCAAAGTGGCCTCAAACCAGAAGAAAATGTGTTTTGTTATACAGAACAATCATATGCTATAAAAAGTTTTATCACTTTAATTGTACCAAACTAGTCACATTCACACAGTATATTTCTTTCCAGTGTCTCCCATCACTGATAGGGCTGTCTGCTGTTCTTTTCAGTCATTTCACAATCAGACCTTACTTTCACTTCACAGAATCTAGAAAAGGCCAAAGGTGATTTGTACAGGATGGCACTTCTCACACTACTTAAGCAAATATATATAAAGAAAAATATAATCCAATAACTGCCCAACTGTCACTTAATTGGCTTATTTATATGAAAACAAGGCTGACAATAGTACTGAAAGGGTTTCAAGATGTATGAATGTTAGAGGAACACTATTCAGTCCCACTGATATTTCCCGTGTTCATAATTTTTTATCCTTCATAAGAACCGCTATTAAAATGTTATTGTGTATACACAAAGTTACCTTGTGTTTTTTATCATTACTGTAAAAAATGATAAAAGTATTATAAAAGGTTGATTAGATCCTTGACATGGCTAACTGCCTATGCATGTTTCTTCAACAAACTGGCATCAAGAAACAGAAATGTTCATAAAGATGATAGAAATCATCCCCTGTATGCAGGCAAGGATAACAATTATTTAAAGCAGTTATGTCTTTCTGTTTTCACTTAGGAATGCATGCACCATAAACCTGTAATGTTATGCTTCTAATCTGTTGAGCTCCTCTTGAAATCAGACTCACTAATTTCTGTAATAAGCACGTCAATGATCTGAATAAGAGAACTTGAACACAGAGCTCTCCATCTCTCCTATCTCTTGTGTTTTTTTTAAGTGGTGTAAAATGTATTTCTTACAGACTGTCAAACCTTAGACATTTTACTTTGCTGGTTTATTAATTTTAGATCCCTCACATCTTCCATAATTAGAGCTGAGCATCTTTGATAAGGTGATATTCCTGGCCTTATAAATGATGAAGAAAATAATCACTATATAGCTAGAGTTTTCATTTAGAAGAATCTTTTCTCCTCTTAGACGCCAGAGAACCAATGGAATCTCTCCAGACGTGGTGATGAGCTTCAGAATGCAGTCATTCTATAACAGATAAATTGTCTAAGACAAGGGTGACCACATGCAAATATTTCAGCATCCTCGTTTGTATAAATAAAGCACTACTAGACTTCAAGCATGTGAAACGTAGAATGCTAAAGTAATGTGCATGTAAACAGTTACTAAATAAGTCCAAACATATCTAGCAGTCTGTCTGCACTTTATAGCATTTCTAAAGCAAGCTACTCTACTTGCTTCATTACATTAAGTGTGAGCTATATCGTGACGATTTGTCAATAGTATGGAGTACACATCAGAAACATTTGACTTTTACATTTGTGTATATCTTTATGTATGAAAGCCTGCAATGTTTCTATAGTTCTTTGAATTCAGTGGTTCTGAAACTTTGCAACCTGGAGGACCCCTTTTGATAAAGGAAATATTTTTGCGGACCCATATATTTTATATTATGGTAATATTAATAAATAATTAATATTAAAGCATTATTTGAATTGAAGAAATTAGTTTTATTTGTAAAGGATTACAATTTAAACAGACTCCAGCTTCTAAAATTGTCTGATGAGCTAAACATGCACTGGAGTTAATTTCTAGAATGAGTAGTAGTGCATTAAGGTATTTCCAAATATTATTTAATTTCACTGTTTCTGTGTTGATAGAGAAACAAGTTTTGCATTACAATAGATTTTCTGAAGGATATGAACTCTAAAATTGAAATGTCTGCCGTTATTTTCTGACATCAGTGCTCAATGACTTGCAAGGAATTTCCCAGAAAAAGCACAGATTTGTGAGAAACAGACAAAAAAAATATGAGGCAAAAATGTGGACATTCTGTGAAAATCTGTATAGTTGAGGGCAATACTACTGACCTCTTACACACACATACACCTCTCACCTTCTTACACACACACACACACACACACACACACACACACACACACACACACACACACACAAACACACACGCACCTCTCTCCCTCACACACACACACACACACACACACACACACACACACACACACACACACACACACACACAAAGACCATGTGCTCTGGACAAAGCCACAAATATTGGGGGAATATAGTCCCAAATATAGGAACACCTGTCCAATATTGCTCTTACAGACTTACAAAGTTGATAGAAAAACAAGTTTTGTATTACCATGAATTTTCTGAAGGATATGAATGGTACAGCTGAAATATCTGCCATTATTTTCTGACATCAGTGCTCAATGACTTGCCAGAAAAAGCACAATTTCACAAGAAACAGACAAAAAAATTATGAGGCAAAAATCTGAACTTTCTGTAAAAACCTGTACAGTTGAGGGCTACACTATTGAGCTCTTAACTCACACATACACTTCTCTCCTTCTTACACACACACACACACACACACACACACACACACACACACACACACACACACACACACCTCTCTCCCTCTTACTTACACATGCACATAGACACTTACATACAAGACCATGTGCTCTGGACAAAGCCACAAATAATGGGAGAACATAGTTCCAAAGCTAGGAACATCTGTTAAATATTACAAACTTACAAAGTTGATAGAAAAACAAGTTTTGGATTAGTACTAATTTTCTGAACAATAACTATAAAACTGAAATGTCTGCCATTACTTTCTTACTTCAGTGCTGAATGACTTGCCAGAGGCTAGTATAACTATCTGACTGACTGGAGGGAAGGTAACAGTTTGTTGAATTTTTCCTCCAAGTTCCAACTGCCACAACTGCCATACAGGAAACATCGGCACTGTATAGGGCAAGTAATCATCATTCCATGTCAGCCGCAAACGTGAAAGTTAATAAAGCAGCTGGTTAGCCGCGAATGCGGAGACATGGAAGGGAAGTGTGTTTGTATTTTTCTTTTTTCTTTTTCAACACAGTGACTGCAGAATAGTAAAGTGGAACTCCATGTACCCCTAGAATTTATCATATGGACCCCTAGGGGTCCACGGACCACAGTTTCGGAATCGCTGTTCTAATTAAATGAAAAAAAAAGGCATATAATTAGTCATCACGGAGAATAACGTTACCTCTGACATTTTATGAATTCTGTGTAGGATTCTGCAGATATGCATTGCTGACTATAAGATTATCTGTGTTCAGATATGTATATCAGATCCATATTTTAGAAATGTTTCAAAACTATGTGCTTAATGTGTCTTCAGGAGTTTGTGTAGTCCCCAAACTGCCCTTTATTGTTCAGTTGATCATATGCTTAACCAATATGGTTAAAGACCTTTTGAGAGGAGGCATATTCACTGATCTGAAGAACATATTTGGCATGGCTTATCATCAGTATCTACTTGTTCAGGTTTTGCATATGGCCTATGGACCTAAAATACCACTTAACTAGAAATGACTTAGCCAGATGCAAAACCTGAGCAAGTAGATACTGATGGTTTACTTACAACAGACTCTGCTTCTTCAGACACTGACTCCACTTATTCTTACATGCTTTAAGGCTGCATTCTAGGCTCACCACTGTCCTCATTACTCATCTCATCTTTTGATAGTTCTGCTCTTCATGCTCTGTTTTTATGCTGATGACTTTGTTTTCCTGAAATTAAATACTAATGTGTGAGTTACCTACAGTGCCACAAAAAAAGGAATTTATAACAATGTAGCAGCAGGTTTACAGCAGACAGAATTTATTATTTTTTTAGTAGCTGTATTAACATCATTTCTATAACAAAGCAATGATAAAATTTAACATGTATAAAATAACCAGTATATACAAAAACTGACATTGTGGACTCATAGTCTCTGTGATAGCAATATAGGAGTGTGTATCCAACAAGGGACTTATTGGTAGATGTTAATGGATACTATTTCATAGGATAAGCGTACAAAGCTGAAGGGTACTGTCCTGCTACCTATAGGGTATTTTATTGCCTGTACTTGTGATTCTGTAGCTGCCCTTGTAGCTGGTATGCCTTGCTGTACACGAATAGCTATGTCAGCGCAAAGTATTGTGGGATTCCAAGGCTCAAAATGAGGGTGGTGAATGAACTACAACTATTACCCTCCTCTTCTTGTCATCTGGTATGAATTGAGTCAACACTTTGGTAAGTTTAGTTAACTATTCCTTGCCTTCTCAGGACCTGAAAGTTTCTAAAAGCATGGAAAAGTACTTATGCAACAAACATATTCACAGCTACTTTTCTGCAAGGCTGTGACAGATGCAGATGTCTAAAGCTATAAACCCAGATATATACTTCAGAATAGGTGACCTTTAAGTTTTAATCAATGCATTTAATGGATTAGGGTTCAGAAATATACCTAAAACCCTAAGTCGCCAACAAACCACTCAAAGGAAAGCAAGGATTTTATGCACATATAAGTCTGTGCCACACTTTTGTAGGTATTATTACCATTTTCAACTTGTTAATTCTTAAGACAGATAGACATGCAAAGTCCATGTGTACTGGAACAACATACTCTATGATTTGCCAGGGTTCTTAAAGACAAGCATGCAATCATCTGCAAAGAGTACGATGTTAGTATGGATATTAAACTGAGACCAACTTTCAAGCATGCCCTTTTTGTTAAAGAGTCTATGTAAGAGCTCTGTTTCAGTTAAGAACAGGGAAAAAGATAAAAGCCACCCCTTCTTTATTCCTTTGTATGGGCAGGAAGGCAGCAATAGTTTCCTGCTGGTAGCACCCCAACCAATGGGTAGGCATAAAGAGCTCTAATTGCGTAGATAAAGGATGGAAAAAAAGCCTATTCTTATCACTTTTCATAAATGCTGCCACTTAAAGAAGTCAAGGTTTCCCCATAATCCCAGCATATAAATGTCCAAGGTTCAAAGGTAATCTGCACTTGAGCAAATAGAGATAAACGTTGAGATTTTAATATAAAATAAGGTAGGAAAGTATTATGCTTTCAACAAGAACCTTAGCTTACAGATCAACATCAATGTTCAACAGTGACATAAGTCTGTAGCTCTGAACCTTAGCATTGATTTTCCCAGCAAAAGGAGTACCATGATAGTCTGAAGAATGAGGCTCTAAGTTTTCCATCATTTTCAAAGATTACAATTAGGTTATCAGACGGTTAGTTAATGGACTTTCTAAAATTTATTACAATTCTAAATTTAAACCATCTGGGCCTAGTGCCTTCCCAGAGGGAGAACATTTGTTTGCTGAGCTACTTTCATTTTCTGTAATAAGCCTTGCCACACTGATTGTTTCTAATTTTTCTAATGAAAGCAAATCTGCCTTAGCAATTAATACACTAAGGATGCTACTGACTTTTGTACTTAATAAGGTTTTGTCTTCATAAAATTCCTGGTTGCGGGCAGCAAACTCCCATTAATAACCCTGATTTTTGTGACTAAATCAAAACAAATTCTCCCCTAGAATATGTTATCATGGCTTGCCTTTTTTCTGTTGAATTTTAAAAGCTAAAAAGGTGCCTAGTTTCTTCCACTTAGACAACAATCTTATAGTTGTGTTTTGCAAGTATAATTAAGATTTTTCTGTTATGATTAACTGAGTATGGTGTTTCCAATAAATGGCCAACTATCCTAGAACTTACTAGCAATGTGTGCTCAATGTGCCCACAGAACCTATTGTAGGTTAATAGGTAAATACTTGGCTAGCTGCCCTTGTGGGCCTTTTATCTGTGAGGCAAACACCTTAACCATTATTGTCAACACGTAACCCCAAGACAGATAGCATGACTGACATTATTTTTGTTTGGCACATCTTTTCATAACATAGGTAATACTAGGCAAGCAATCAGCAGACTATTACACACCTAGCCAATAACCGGACAGTGAACAAAGGTGGAATCATAGGTTCATATGTAAGTATTAGGCTATCGGCCCTAGGGCCTATATAAGCCCAGCCAAATGAGGTTCTTTGCCATCCAGAAAATTATTTTCCTGTGTCCCTGTCAAACAGAGCCACAGCAGTGATCCCCGAGGTGAATTTCCTATTTCCCATCCAATTGTCAAGATTTCTCTTAAAGAGGGCTAATGAGGAGCTTTGCTTGACATGAATGGGCAACCTTTTTCAGAGCAAGGGAAGTCTCTGGGAAAGGAATCTATCCCTCCAGTTTAGGTCCATGGAGCATGTGGCTTGGAGAGATTGAGATTTCTTTAACTGGAGCATGTCCATCAGATCTGGGTTAGACATGGCTTTGTACGTTAGGCAGAGGTAACCTCGAAGTAAGCAGTATGTGATGGAGTAGAGCTGGAGTTTTTTGAGACGGTCGGCATATGGCATCTGTTTGAGGTGGGTAATCCTCTTAGTGAGGTATTTCTGTGGCCTTTCCAGCTGTTGCAGATGCCATCAGAGTTACATGCTAAATGGGGCGTTGTACTCTATGATGGGTTTGATAAGGGATGAATAGAGAGGAACGATGACCTCTCTTTTTCTGGAGGAGAACCCCTTAGTTATGAGGTGTGCCATGTAGAAGGATTTCATGACTACTGTGGTGATGTGATTATCAAAAGAGAGACTACTATCCACCCGTGTCCCAAGGTCTCTTATCACACTTTCAGTATTTAGCAGGCTACCACCTATGTGGTAGTTCATGGGTAAGGTATTTTTCCCAAAGGGGATGACAATGTACTTCTTGGCACTGAGATTTAGGCCGTGACTTTGACACCAAGCATCAGTCTCAGTGAGGCCTCTTTGTAAAATGTCCACATCCTTAGGTGAATCGATTATGGCTCCTAGTTTATAGTCATCTGTGAATTTCATTAGCCAGAGACTAGCTGTATTAGCCTGGACTTCAGAGAAGTAGATACCAAACAGGAGAGGACCCAGGACTGAACCCTGTGGTACTCTGCTTATCACTGATCTGAAGTCGAATTTGGAGTCGGCTACTTTCACTGTGTGGGTTCTATCAGTGAGCCAGTTGGCCACCCATCTTGTGACATAGGGATTTATCCCTAGTCCAGTGAGTTTATCTATAATACCAGAGTGGGGGATGGTGTCGAAAGCCTTGGCGAGGTCAAGATAGGCTGTGTGCACCACCTTACCCTCGTCTATGGCTCTGGTGACTGCTTCAAAGATGTCAATCAGGTTTAGGAGGCATGATCTACCTTTTACAAACCCAAACTGAGTGGGCACCAGAGTTTGGAGGTTACCTATGTCTTTGTTTATAAGCTCTAGGATGATGCATTCCTTGTCCTTGCAGACCAGGCTCGTCAGGCTAATGGGGTGGTATTTCCCAGGGTCTGTGGTGGCACCCCCTTTGTGCAGTGGGATAACTGTCACTGTGTGCCATTCCATAGGCACAAAGCCTGAAGTGAGGCTATGGTTGAAAATGGCACTTAGGTGGGGTGCCAGTTCATTCTGTAGTTCATGCAGAACGCAGCCTAGGATGTTGTATGGTCTCATGGATGCTGTGTTCTTGGCTTTGGAGAGTGCAGCCTTTACCTGTGCAGTTGTGATTTCAGGGGCTTTGTGATCCTCCGGTATGGGGATGGACCCTTTGGGTGGTGGTGGGGGGTAAAGTTTGCACTGAACCTGTCTGCCAGGATGTTGGCAATATCAGTTGGTTCGGTAAATGTAGTGCCATTGTGCTGTAGTTCAGAGCAGATCTGAGTGTTGTCATTGAGATTCTTGACATAGCTGTAGAAAGCTTTAGATCTGAGTGTTGCCATTGAGATTCTTGACATAGCTGTAGAAGGCTTTGTGGTTGTCTTTATAATCCATGGCGATTTTATTTTTGTAACTAGCTTTGGAGGGTTTTATGAGGGATCTCAGCTTCTTGCTGAGGCTGACCAGGGAGTTCCTGCAATCATGGGATTTTACTCTTTTTTGCAACAGTTTCTTCCTTCTGTAGTAGAACTTGTTTATAGCAGGGGACCACCAGATTGGCTTCCGTTTTCTGGAGGATAGCATCTTGGTTCTGTTGGGGATGGCATGGTCCATGCACTCGTGTATGTGCTTATACAGTGCATTTGTATAGGATTCAGCAGTCGTGCCACTATTTTCTATCTGTGTGGGTGTAATGAAGTTTGCCGCTTCTGAATTAAGAAGCATGAAGTTGGCTTTGGATAAGTTTTTTATGGTGGTTTCCTTAATGAGGAATTAATCAAACACTCATCTAAATACCTAAACTGAGAATTACAGTTCTCTAGAAGCATAGCCCTGGCCCACTTATGTAGATCTCCAGTTCCAGCTTTGACAAAATCCATCATATTCAAATACGTATATGGTTCCACCTAACATAATGCTTAACAAACTTTTGTATAGTCTGTCAAGGAAGAGACTTTTAGGATTAGGTGTTACATTCTACACAGCCTGTTTCTGGCATTAGTGCTTTGTCCTGTGAAGTTACAAGACATTGCCATATCGTCAGCTGGGGAGAGGGTAGACTGTCATTTTGAACTTTGTTCTCCCTGAAATGCATTGTAAGACCCACACCAGTAATCCAGCCTTGCAGAGTTTAGTCCCCTTAGCTGCAGAAAGATGTACCCGCATGGGAAATTTGCAGTTTCCTATACATGCCACCAGTCTTCTTGTTTCTTTTTTTTTAATTTTTATTTTAAAAGTTTTTAAATATTAACCCATTGCAATAAAGAAACATGACATATACATTTCACACAAAATAATTATTTACAGTAGTCCGTATTCAATCAAGTTAAAATATGTAAAGAAAATTGTTTTTTTTTTGTAATAAAGAGAATAATTATCATGCAATTAATATTTTTCCCATAAACTCTCTACTTTCAGCCAACTGATTCACATGGAATTATTATGATTACTTCTTATCTTAATAATGTAATTAATTAGAGCATCTTTGCAATATTTATAAATTCAACAATTGAGGGAGTATTTGAATTTTTCCAATGTTTAGTAACCACTTTTCTAGCCATTGTTAAAATATTCAAAATAACATGATATTGTGATTTAGGAATAACCTGAGGAAGTGGACTATTAAATATCAGTAAAAACTTAGTTAACTTAACATTGCCACACCATAATGCATTTGTACACATTATCCCAGAAAGGTTTTAAAACTTCACAATAAAAATTCATATGTTACCAATCTGCTTTTGAACTATAATTGTATCTCCAGCACTTAATATTTAATTTCTTGTATATAACTTCAAGGCTTTATGTAAAAATTTTCAGGAAAATATTTTCCAGGTTAGAGATGTTGAAGTATATCCAGATGACTTTAAAATCATTTTTTTTTATCAGAATCTTAAGTAATATTATTAGTTAATTGTTAAAAATGATCCCAATAGTTGTCTTTGATATTTAACTAGTATGGTTTTATTAATTTATACATATGTGATATGGACCCCTTATTATTATTTTACATTTGTTGACCAGGAAAGTCTAACAGCGAAAGGCCAGGAAGAAATATTCCAAACACATATCTTTGGAATGTGGGAGGAAGCCTATGTGAATGCAGGGAGGACATGCAGACTCCACACAGAAGGTACCCCAGCCAAGAATTGAACCAGAGAACTTCTTGCTATGAGATGACAACATTAACTGCTGCATCACTGCACCACCTAAATTAATTCTCCATTGTGCGGTCTCCTTCTTTCTAATAGCAGCTAATAAAACTTTTTTGTTTCTTGAGGTAACATTTTGCTTTGGGGAATGACATGTGTTTAACAAGAGTACAGATCGACAATGAAATATTATATCATTTGGTAAAAGGAAGGGTGATCACTGCATTCTAACAATTTAAAAGTCTGCAAATAACTTTGTTGTATCAGCCTTGTAGGTATATGTTTCCTACTGCACACAATCCCTATGAGTTTCAAAAGTTGCCCATATTGTTCTACAGTTATTACCGTTTTCTGTTAAAGCAGCTTCCATCCCAAGTTAATCATTTCTACTATACACTTGCTATAACCTTGGAACTTAAAATGGAAACACACAACCCAACACAAATGATTTTAGTACCTTGATGTGTGTGGCCTTCATGTTGCACTACTGAAAGCACACAGCATTAGCATTTATTTTCTTAAACCTTTGTTTAATTGCCTTTAACTCATAAGGCAGATTAAAGCCTCCTACACTTAAATAATAAACTTTGAACCATACAATCAAATAGCTTTAAGCAGACGTGCTGCCTAGGGGGTTACTAAGCAACCTCAACCTGTGAACATGTAAGTCAGTGTAAAAATGAGTGTTGTGGCTCCATGCACAATCTCACCGATGATAACATTATTCTTCACTTAATTGCTGCTCAGCTAGAATGTGTGGAACCCACGTTTTATTCTGCACTGTTCTCCCTTTATTCAGATGTGCTTTTTTAGTGTCTCCTTTTATTCCCTTGGTAGATGGCTAGAGCTGACAACCTGCTGTTTGCTCTTTGGCCCTGTAGCTGATGTTGTCACCATTGCCATAGTTACCATGCTGATGCTTTCCTCAGCCAGTTTCAAAGTTGTATTTGTTATTGACTAAAGTGTTGTCTTGCAGATGCCTTAGGAGTCCTCTCCCCCAGGCTAGCTGCCTGCCACTGTCACATTGACTCTTACCCCAAGATAGACGGTGTGAACCATTCAGCTGCAGAAACTGCTGAATAATTCTTTGCATTAGCAGCTGCTTACTGCCAGTGGTTTGTTAAAGGAAAGTCACTGCCAGTATAGCTGAAGCACAACTCAGACAGATATTAAAAAAAATTGGGCAGATCACTCATAAATGATAAGGACCATAAGTTTTATCAAAAGACATTTGTTTCTTAACTGTTCCTTTGGCAAAGTCCTGAAATAGATACAAGCTGGATACTAATGAGAGGAAGGAACACCCTTCACTGACAACAGATAAAATTTTGTCCTGATCTGCAGAATTTAATAGATGACGGTAATTGTCTGTAGGGGTGGGGAGGACAATGAAACTCAGGTGGATTTGTGGATTGGTGGACTAATTCTATGACTCTAGGCTGGGCATGAGTCAGATTTTGGGCTTTAGGCAAACAGTATTCGACAAAGTGACACAGATTTCTCCGCTTGGCTTTCTCTATAAATGCAAATAGCTGCAAGTTATTGTGGTGGATTCTATTATTAATGCATTAAAATGTTGCATTTGTCCAGACCATCTCCAAGTCAAGATTGCAGATTCTGCCATCAAAATCATGGACTTGGAAAAAAAGGGGTCACAGAGCTTATTTCAGTGGTAGCCATTAATATCAGACAGCTTCCAAGTTACTGTTTATGCTCTAAACTTTTTTTTTCTAATGATATCAGTGTCCTCCAGGGTCCTGGTCACCAACACTATATGGGTATCCATCTTACATAGTTGTTTCTGCACCTGCTGTTTGTCTAGCAGACTACCCACATTCCTTATTTCTTTCATGTGCTCTTTAAACAGTCAGATTCCTAAGGACCAGTCTCAGATTTAGGGATACACTGACCATATACATAATCCCATGACATTATAGACAGATTTACTGTGACATATCTTAAAATCAAGCCAGCTACATAGAGATAATGCTCAAACCAGTGTTGCTGGCCCTGCGCCCTGCTTCTAATTCTAAGTTAATTTTATTAAATTATATTCCATGCTGTTTGGAACTGCTCAGATTTGGGCCAAGGACTTCCCTCTTGTGTTATTGATTCCTGTAAGTGAAACCTGCGCATGTTACATTCTTCAAATACTGTCAAATCTGCCATAATCCTGTGTATTAGGTTCACTGTATCACTCACAGGGCTACTATAAAAGCTCTGTCTGAACCTCTAATTGCTTGCAAATATTGCTTTACTACGTAGTGCTTAAGTATGTTTGGCCACTGGGGAAATTATTTTCATTCTGAAGTTTGAATATATAATCTCTTCTAACCTTAGCCTTAGACTCCACATTTACTGAGAAACCATTCCATAATCTAATCACTTAACTTCTAGATTCATGACCCTAAGCAGGACTAGGGAATATCACTATGTTTAACTGATGGCTACCTGTTAACTAGGCCACTTCTCCTCATGGCTGGTTTAATTCCGCAATGACCTTATTCTGAATATATCCTTTCTGTCACATACAAGCTTCCATTCTCTTCTTCCCATTATGCTCTTGGGTCCCAGTGTAATGGGACATGGTTTGCAGTAAACAAAGTGCGCTTCTTTTAAAAATAGACTTTCCCTGTTTTGATGCTTATGAATATTTTGATTTACTGCACTTCAAAATTCAACTCCTTGTTTACTTTAAGTCCTCCTCTGTCTCCGTGTATCATAAGGATTCAGGCTAAACTACTTTCCTCATACATGGTAAGCTGCTCCCAGCTCTGCAGCAACAAACCAATCCATCTGCTGAGTTAATTCTTGTGTTTCAGATTGAATTTGTTTGTTCTGACGACTCGAGTGTTACTATCAGCTCATTATGAAATTAATATGATATCAATTTGTTTCATTATATTTTTTGTAACAGTATTTGTGTTTATATAGCTCAGTTTACAGGAGCTATTCTAGGATTGGTATGCTCTCTCTGATCTCTGGAGGGAACCCAAATAAAATCCAAGGCGTCCTTTGAAATCTGCAGAAAAATAAGTATTTTCATTCACTGTACTGCACTCTTAGACTGTGTATAACTGAATTGCCCCTACTTTTAACTGTATTTTTAGCCGTTTTAACTGTTTTTCTTTTTCACTCTTTCAACTGTTTGCTGTTTAAGACTCTTTTATTGCACATTGTATTTTCTAGTACTTGTGTATATTATAGCATATGCAGCAAAGGACCCATCGGAGTTGGAGATTGTTGGAATAAGGCTCAGTATTGAGCATTTCCATTGGCCAGCTTGTTTGAAAATTGCTTAACTTGTTTTAAGAAAGGGTTCTTACAGTTGCTACATAAGCACCATGTTTGCAGGTGTTTGCGCCTGTTTTAACACAGCTCCAAAGAATTTGGGTGACCAGCCACTACTCTACTATCTTCATCTGAGCAACCTGAGGCATGTGTTTGCACTTAGCGCAGGTTCATACAGCACCACGTAGTGGAGATAACCATTGGCAGTTATAGATGCAAAAGCTAATGTATATTTATTTTCCCTTAGAAGCTGCTCATCCTCCAATGGAGGAGTCCCTTAAATTGCACTTAGCTGCTCGGAAAGCACCTCAGTTCGGCTTTCTACAGCATTTGCCACTTTAACTGACAGCTACTAATCTCTAATAGTGTCATACTTCTTGAGAGCCCCCAATAGTATTGACCAAGCATTTAGCCCCCAATTAAACCACATCCTTCCTCTTTAAAGTAAGCATATTTCACCTGGATGGTCAGTTCTCCTCTGTTTCGCCTGCCAGCCTGATTGACATGGGTATCCTGAGGCAGTGTAACAATTTCCTCTTGTACACTGATGACTAACTACTCCTAGACCACTCAAGCTCAATTTGTGAGAGAGGCATATACACTAAGAATTTGGAATCCTTGCTCTCTTATTCACAGAACAATGATACTGAACAGGTTGTCAGCCCATATACTACACCTCCTGTACAAACCATGTTATCAACACATAAACCATCATACACAGAGGTACTCACCAGAAATTTACCCAACACCAGAGACCTCTGAAACACGAGCATGCTACACCTAATACAGTACCTACAGCACTCAGTACACATAAAACCACAAGCACAAGTGTCTCACCAAACAAGCCCCTAAGGCAAAATAGATCTAAACCAAATCTTTTTGTCATAGGTAACTCTACAGTGAGACACAGTGAGACACAAGATGTCCCACTCACCAGGCTAGACAAGGAGAATGTTGCGGTCAGCTGTCTTTTGGGTGCTAGGGTCCACCAGATCACACATTCACTCAAGTCTCTTCACAACAAGTACTGTTATGACTCCATCATAGTTCATATTGGTGTGAATGACTTGAGATGTACCTCACTGGACCATATGAAGACAGACATCACTGAGCTCTCTAAATATATGTCTCAGGCAGGCATGTCCCTAACTTTGAGCAGCATACTAACTTCACTTAAGTTGATACCACAATATAAACAAAAACTGATTGACTTCAACAACTGGTTTAGTTTCTGGTGTCATTCTAAGGGGATCCAGTACCTGTCAGCCTGGGATGACATGGTAGATAGACTGGTCTGCTTTGTTAGAGATGGTCTTCATCTGTCACTTCTGGGATTTTGATTACTGGCTAGGGTTTTTGCCTTCCACATAATGGCTTTTTTAGTCAATGTTACAACAACAAACTTCCTGACAAAAAATATCTTCAAAAAGCAACTTCAAGGTTACAATGATAAACATTACCAGCCTAAACCTAAAACTGCACTCACTGGAAGCAGACCTCACCAAAGAAGATGCTGCTATCTGTGCAGTAACAGAGACTTGGTTTATGGCTGCAGAAAGTACCCTGCCCATACCAGGTTATAATACCTTCTACACATTCAGACCACAAACTGAAAGGGTGTGAACTAAAGGAGGTGGAGTATCAATATTCATCAAAGATAAATACACCTCTAGATTGGTTAAACAAAACAATTCCCTTGAACTAATCCAGGTTGAACTGATTGTAGGTAAGACCCATCTCCGTGCTATTGCCTGTTATAGGACTCCCTCCATGAACCAGGATAACTACACTGCATGTGTAAAAAGTATGCTGAAAATAAAAATAGAAGGTACAATAACAATTAACTACTAAGAAAAACAAAAAAGTACTGAAGCTGACACAGCTGAAGGTAGAACAATAAACTTTAATGCACACAAAAGAGAGTAAGTGTTTTCACGGTGTGCTCTCACCGCTTCATCAGACTGTCCTGATGAAGCGGTGAGAGCACACCATGAAAGCACTTACTCTCTTTTTTTTACCTTCAGCTGTGTCAGCTTCGGTACTTTTTAGTTTTTCTTAATAACCACACTGCATACTTGGATCTACTTGAATAACCCAAGATACAGCCATACCCTGGTTTTAGATGACTTTAACTACCCATGTACAGACTGGGTAAATTATACATGTACTGAGACACTTACCCAAAGGTTCTTAGATTTCAACAACTCCAATGCCCTAGACCAGTTGGTTGATCCCCCCCCCCCCACATGAGGCTCAAACATTTTGGATCTGGTGCTCACTAACATGGGTGATTGTTGCACCACCCTATGCATGCGGCCCTCTCTAGTGAGGTCTGATCATAAATCAGTTTCATTAGAACTAACAATAACATCTGACCCCCATTAGCAGCGAATAGACTAAAAAACTTCTCTAAAGCTGATTACAACCTAATACATGATGGCATTAATAGCTTCATAGCCCCTGCCCTAACTGATGGCATGGACATATATACTGAGGTTTCCACCAATGCCTTGTATAAGCATCTGTAAAAATGTATTGACTCAGCTGTACCTGATAGGATTAAAACAAGATCCTCAAGAAAGGCCAAGCCTGCCTGGTGGACAGCTGACATTCACAGGTTATACAATAAGAGAAAGAAATTGGTGTCCAAGAACAAGAAGAAACAGTCTCTGAATTGGAAGCATTCCTTCCTTGGGTTAAACAAGCAAATAAGACACCTTGTAAGGCATTCTAAAGCTAACTGTGAATCCAAATTAGCCTCTTTCACTAAGGATAACCATAAGGCCTTCTTTAGCTACATTAGAAACCTTAAAGGAAAAACCCAGATCTGCCCAGAACTGGTTGTTAATGGCACCACATATACTGAATCCACAGAAATAGCCAACCTGCTAGCTGATAGGTTCAATGAAAACTTATCTCCCCGTCCTCGCCACATATCTGCTAAATCATCCATATCACCTGCCCTCCACCGAGTATCTCCAAAAAGCAGAATGTAAATGCTCTCTCCAAAGCCAAAAACACAACCTCTATAGCACCTGATAATATCCCAAGTTGTGTTATAAATGGATTAAAACAGGAACTAGCTTAACCACTGGGTACTCTTTTTAACCACAGTCTAACCACTGGTTTTGTACCTGCTGAATGGAAAACAGCAACTGTCATCCCGTTACATAAAGGAGGTGCTTCCACAGATGATGGGAACTATAGACTCATAAACCTGACCAGCCTAATCTGCAAGGCAATGGAAAGAATAATCATGGACTTATCAGCAAAGATATAGGAGACCTCCAAATGCTCAACCCGACCCAGTTTGGCTTTGTTAAAGGGAGATCCTGCCTTTTGAACTTGATGGACTTTTTTGAGACAGTCACTAAAGCCCTGGACAAAGGCAAATCCATGCATATGGCCTACCTGGACCTGGCCAAGTCTTTTGCCACTATCTCTCACTCAGGCATCATTGCTAAATGCATCTAGCTGCAGATCAATCCATATATTGTCAGGAGGGTTGCAAACTGGCTCACTGATTGAACATACACAGTCAAAATAGGTGGCTATACCTCCACCAGCAGACCCGTACTTGTTAGTGTTCCACAGGGATCTGTGCTGGGGCCACTGTTATTTGGAATCTACTTCCCAGAAGTACAGGCTAAAACAAAAGGGCTATGACTGACAAAGTTTGCTGATGATTGCAAACTGGGTGCAGTAATCAAGTCCCCAAACAATGTCAACATCCTGCAACAGGGACTTACACAGACAAAAAAATGGTGCCAAAGTCATGGGTTAAAACTCAATGGAAAAAAATGCATTATCATCCCCTTTGGCAAGGACAGTGTTCCTGCAGATTACCACATTAGTAACAACACCCTAAGCATACAATCAGTGGCAAGAGATTTGGGCACATAGGTTGAAAGCAACATTTCCTTTGACCATCACATCTCCACAGGGGTAAGCAAGGCTTTCTACATTACCCACTTCATAAGTAAGGGTATTGCATCCATAACAAAAGAGGTTAGAACCCCTCCTGTACTCCTCACTCATCAGGCCAATAATAGAGTACAGTGCTACCTTTGGTATGTACCTTACCAGGCACCCGCAGCAACTGTAAAGACCTCAAAGATTTCTTACAAATAAAATTCAGGGTCTTCAACATATGTCATACATTGACAGACTGAAATCACTGTCACTATACTATGTGTCTTACAGATTATTCAAAGGTGATCTCTGCCTTGCATATAAAGCAATATCAGATCCTTCTCTAATGGAAATACTGCACATTCATAAATGAAGTGGTATAAGATGTACTCGTTCCAGGGAACTCAGCCTAGTATGTGACATCAACAGGACTTGCTGGACAAACAGCTATGTCTCAGAGAGGTTACCTCTCCTCTGGATCAAACTTCTAATTTAGGTGAAACAGAGCCCCTTGCTGACCCTATTTAAGTGTAATTTGGATGATTGGATGGGAACCGCATATTCACTCCAGGAGTTTCACCTGTGTCACTCTTGGACAGGGGCAATAGTTGTTGACTTAGTTCCGCTTAATGCCTTGATATTCTTGGGAACAGGGGTTGTACTTGGCTTGGCTTGTAATGCTCTAGGGCCATCAGCCTAGTAACCTCTTATGATCCTATGATCCTATATATTAGATGCCTTTCCATAAATCCTCTGTTTAAAATCATTTATAAATATTTTCCATCTGTCTAATATTTTGTATAGCTTTTCCACTTGAGAATTTGTGTCTCTCCCCCTCACAACATATACATATTTTATTGATATTTTGAAACCAGTTCAATCTGCACCACCATTGGAGTTGGAAATACACCTAGTTAGATAATAAAAAACAAAATATAAAGAAATAAAAATTCAGTCTAAATTGCATATAAAACATTTACGGTTTCAAGTGAAATAAAACATCATGATGCATGCAATCACCACTAAATGTTTATGTATAACATTAAACAGTTTTCTGGCATTAAAAAGCTGCTTTTTCAAGAAAAGTTATGTTGGTAGTTTTATTCTGACATAAAAATGATCACAATGATTAGAGTTATGCTTCTACAAAAATACTTTGGCTATTTTAACTTGATATGAAGAATAAGCACATCAGAGATATATTTATTAATATCCCCACAAAGTTTCAAAGATCATTTTCTGGAGAACACTTCTATTTACTTAATACATTCTGAGTTTTTTAAAAGATATATTTGTTACTTTGGACAGGATACCATTCATAATTTCATAATAAGTGCAATAACATCTTCATTTTCTGTTAAATAATATATTATTACAGAATAACATCTCATTGCTATTCAAAAACAAGCACAGAGTGGACAGCCTAACTAGCACAATTGTTGCAAATTGAGCATATACCAATATTAAAAAGTCTGGCCATTGAAGTACCATTGAGCGTCCATAGATTCATAGATTCATAGACTGTTACTAGGCTAATGATCCAGTAGTGGGACCTTTCTAAGCCTAGACAAATTTTCTCAAAAGAATAATGATGTCCTGTATCCAGATAGGACGTTGAGGGCCAGGCATTTATAAGATACCTTTGTCAATAAGGGACATGGGTGCCAGGCCAGGTGTAAATTTCCTATTCCTCATCCACTGGTCTAGGTTGAATTTAAACTGGATAATACACAAAACTTTCTATTGGCATATGCTGGGGGACAGAGCAAAATACAAGAAAAATCAGGTATGTTCCGCAAAACTAAAAAACAAGAAACAGAAACATATTTGACTTTTCCTTGTATTTCTGTGCTGTCCCTTGTAAAATCTCAATTTTTAAACAGTAAAAAAAAAAAAACACAAAAGGAGATTTTCTTTTCTCTGTTGCTTCTCCTGCATTGCACTGATGCACTGTGTAAGCATGGGAACACAAGTAACATGTGCATGTGCAGTCAGGAAATGCAAAAGAAGGCTGAAATGCTGTTATACAAAGATATTATTTAAGAAATGTAATCAATTTCTTGTTTAAATTATGTCACTGTTTGATAGCAATAATCCATGACTGTGTGGGCATATCAGGATTTTCCCACAGTTGGCTTTGATTAATCACTTGGGCTTCACCCTTGCGGTCAAACCACACCAACCGTGGGTAAATCCTGATATGCCCATGCACATTTGTGGATTATTGCTTAATTACACAATTTCACCAATGAGGTTTTTTATTAATTTTACTACACATACATTTCATTCTCTGAGGATTGGAAAAGTCACTTGATCTTTGAAGAATAATATTTACAAGTACTCAAAGGATTTATGAGTTGAAAGTTTTTCCAGTGTTCAACCACAATGGTTATTTTAATAGGTTGTTGCATGGTGGAGAATTAAATTGCATTAACATTCCAGAAAATAAAAAGGTTGACATGTATAGGAACTATACCATTTAATTCAAATAAGAAATCACAATGGTCATGCTCTAGTATAGAAGGCAATGTTTTGTGTTTTTGCAATCATGATTTCTATTGGTAACTGCCTATTCCACAGCATTAGAACACATAGTAGGAAAATAAATACTCTCATCCATATTGTTAGTACCAATGACCTCCAACAACTTTATTCACTGCTGCTGGTTGAAAACTGTGCAATCTTAACAAAAATGAAACATAAAACAGGTAAGCCCACTGGATCTGGGAGCATTGTCTGGTTAAGTGACCTGCTCAGAATCATTCAATTGGTAAATGGGGGCTGTGGGAATCAAAACTAGGGCTGCTGTGGTGTGTAGGTCTAGTAGAGCAAAGTAACCACTACAAGTAATACTGTTCTTGACATTAAGAGTTAAAATGTGCATAAAAGTTACTGATGTGCTCTTCTTTTGGAGCAGTAAAGTTTTTTTTTTGGTATTCTATTCTAATTTACTCTCATCTGCACTACACTTACTGAATTTGTTAATCCTAGCACTAACCATAGTTCTGACTCCAACCCTGACCATAATGCTAATAATAACCCTATCACTAACACTGCTACTATATAGACACATTAGTTTTGACATTGTTTATTGTGGGAATGTTTGTGTTTCGATATTTGTATTATTTGGTTTGTGTTTTTCAATATTTCTGACACTGAGGTAGGCAGTATTGTTCCATTGTTAGGCACTTATTTATTACGGTATAAGCAAACATGGTTGAAAATCCCAATTCCTATTAGATCGTCGGAGGTGCATAATTTCAAATGCGTCTTTGCCAAACTTAAAATAATGAAAACTGAAAACAGCCAAGGGGCATATGACCAATTTTTTTCCCTGGGAAAGAAATTGCTTGCTCGCCTCTGGTAGTTTGCTGTTTTGTAAACTCTAGTGCAATCTCGGAGTTGGTATATTTAGTTAGGGGGTGTGTGGGGGTCACAGCCCCTCACGATGGTGGGTGTGGGGGTGAAGCCCCACCACTTTGTTTTGTGTGTAGTGATATATATATATATATATATATATATATATATGGTTCCCTGTCAGAAGCCTGAAACACTATAAGCCTGAAAATCAAAATCCTGAAAACTATAGACTGAAAGTTCAAAATCCTGAAAGACCAAAATCCTGAAACTCAAAATCCTGAAAACACAAAATGGACATACTGACGTCATTGTGGCTTTGCTATTGTTAGCCCTGTGGTGTTGGGTCATGCGTTGGGTTCAGGTAAGTGTGCGGTTGGTTTTATGTTAGGATTAGGGGCGGTTTAAGTGAGTTAGGGTTAGGGCGCAGGTTAGGAATGTATGCAATAGTGACAAATATTGGGGTTAGGGGCGGTTTAAGTGAGTGTGCGATAGTGACGGACCTTAGGGTTAGGGTTAGGGTCAGGGTCAGTTGGTAGATATTAGTGTCTTTATAGTGACATATTAGCATTATTTGTGTTTTCAGGATTTTGAGTTTCAGGATTTTGGTCTTTCAGGATTTTGAACTTTCAGTCTATAGTTTTCAGGATTTTGATTTTCAGGCTTATAGTGTTTCAGGCTTCTGATAGGGAACTATATATATATATATATATATATATATATATATATATATATATATATATATATATATATATATATATATATATATATATATATATACACATATATATATATATTTTTTTGGACAAGTGATTTCTTTCCCAGAGAAAGATATCGCTCATATGTAGTTTTGCTGTTTTCAGTTTTCATTTTTATGGGTTTCGATGAAGACGCATTTGAAGTAAGGCATCTTCGACATTGTGATATAGACCCGTGAATCCTATTAGATACTTGACACTGAGAGATACCATGTATGTCAGCTTCAAAAGTATGCAACAGTTACTTTCTCAGTATTGAATATTTTGAGGATGTTGAATAATTTCCCCAAAATGGGGTCATCCAAGATGTTACCTTTTAGTAAGACAGTCTGGGAGAGAGTTGCATCAGTCTTGTATTGTCATTACTAACGAAGATAGTAGTAGCATGCATGATGAAACTACTTTGATGGTGCATGTTAGCTGGATAATGATTTATGTCTTTACTGATACTTGAAATGTAATGGCTGCAGGGACAGCTGACTCTACAATCTTCTGTTGCCCGAGTCTGGTGTCCTCTTTTTTTGCAAATGAAGCTTAACTGAGTAAAATAAAATGATTTGAGGGATAAGCATTGTCAAAAAGAATAGTAGAATACAAACCCACTTTATTTTTAAAATGACGAATGCAGTGAAATCTAGAACAAGAATGTTCTTTCTTGATCAACAGATGGTTACTGGTGCTCAAAAACACATTTCTTCATTGCTTATTATACTTATAGGGATGTGGCTTTGGAAGTTATCCACAATGTTAGTGCAAATTAGTAATAAAATATAGCATAAAAGCAGCACAGAAGTGTGCAACATTATCAATTGTTTCTAGAGATAAAGTTATGATAAGTGGGGTCAGTGCTGCTTAAAAATACACCAAAAATGTGATGACAAATAGATTAAATCAAAAAAGGATGTAGTACATGAAGCAATAATTACGAATGTCTACAATATAAGCAAAAATGGTGCCAGTACAAAATAAAGCCAGTACTATAATTAATTCAGAGTTGCACCATGTGAAAACTAGCAAAGTAGTTATCACATTTAAAGAACTGAAATGCAAACAAGGTTAAGGGCTCTTTAACATAGTAAATGAGCAAATATATAACAGCAGCAAAAGACCTAGGCAAAACACCAGTAAAATACCAATGGTAAAAGCTGCAACTCTGTAATGCATATTCCTTTTCAAACAGTTTGGAAAATGTTTTACTGGGAACACATAACTTAAAGACAAATAATGTTGCATACACCTATAATTCTGTTAATTATTCAGTTGATGTAATAAAGACATAGTTTAGTCCTACAACACATAGGCATTTTTTTTCACCAGATTATCTTCTGGAATTTCACATACAGTACATAGTATGTACATTAATTATAGACAACCTACACAACATAGCTATAGAATGAAAAGCTAATCAAATAAATTGCAGTTAAACCAGGATGAGGCACAGAACATAAATAATGCTGAAACCTTTCATAACTGTTTATATGAAAGATGTTTGTTACTGTTCAAAACAAAAATACTTAACATTTACAGTTATTTCTAGATTTGCAAACATACGTTTGTTTTTGTTACAGTTTGTTCCTGAAAGGTCATAGAACTACTCTGTCATATAAATTGTATGGGATGGAGGAGGAGGAGTCTGGAAGGACTACATAAGAGACAGTGATGCTTGTAACGTGAGGTGCAAGAAGTAAGGATGGTTATTTGGTGGTGTGTGTGGGAATGCAGCATCGATTGCTTGAGCTGCTTGCTCTCTTCCTGGTAACAAATGGGAGTAGGAGATTGGTTTAATGACATTCATAGATACTTGTAGAATGTATCTCCTCTAACTGGTAGTCGTTGCATCTTCCCTAGCAAATTCCCCACTGTAGTATCATTGTTTGTGCTGTTTGTCAGAACCATTGGTACTAATTAGGTCTTAGTAAGAAGATTTAATATCTAGGGCATTTTATTGGGATGTTTGGAAGGACATGTACAATCAATCATGTATGTTTAGACTTATTTCTATGGCCTATCTCTTCTTGTGTACACCTGGTAATAATTGGGGGTGGGCAAGCCACAAAATGGAACACAGTTATTTGGCACTTGTTTCAGTAGTTGACATTACACATAAGTAGCCCTGCCTACCATTTGAAGCAGATTCTTCCTGTCATTTGCCCCCTCTACTATGGGATTATTAAATGATTGCCCCTTTCTGACAAATCTCTTCTTCCTGCTAATGTAGAGGCAGGTGAGCACTGTCTTGTCACACTTCTCCATCCCTCAGCCAGCTCCTTTAGCTTTTGGGCTGCTATTCAAACCCAGGTCATAGTTTATAATTGTATACAACAAATCTGGATTTTTTTAAGATAAGTATGATATTACATTCATATTTCTTTTAAAATCAATTCTACTTTAAGGATCTCCTCTTTCTTCTTCTGTAAACATGTATTGTTAGTCTTCCCCCTTAGTAACTCTTCACATCCATTCCATATTAAAACTAAGAAGTAATACATCATGATACATAAAGTCTTACCTGACACTGAGGGATGAATGCAGAAAAGACTGTGCATGAATTGATGATTTTTCTTTAACAAAAATCAGTTCAATGCTGTTAGAAACAATCAAAAGTTCTGTTGGGGAGTTTAATTGTTTATAGTTAGAAGCTGCAAAGATGACATTTCATCATCTTTGAAAGAGATTATTTTTCTTTGGAGTCATCCTTCAGATGAAACGTTAAACCAAGACTCCATCTGTCTTAGTTGGTCATAGCTCAGGTAGATGTTAAAGATCCCACAGCAACACTCAACCGAACCCACAGACATTGCCAACATCCTAGCTGACAAGTTCAACGCAAACTTCTCTCCCACTTCCCCACCAAAAGGGCAAATATCTATCCCAGCAGAGTGCTGCCCCCCCCTGACATCTCAGATGCTCAGGTAAGAGCCGCCCTCTCCAAAGCAAAAAAACACAGCATCAATGGGACCAGACGGTGTCCCGGGCTGCATCCTACATGAACTCCAAGAAGAACTAAACCCAAACATAAAACTACTGTTCAGTCTCAGCCTTACTACAGGATATGTACCCAAAGAGTGGCGTACAGCAACAGTGGTCCGTCTCCACAAAGGTGGTGCCTCAACGGATACTGGAAACTATCGCCCCATAAGCCTGACTAGCTTGGTCTGCAAAGCTATGGAAAGGATCATCATGGACCTCATAAATAAAGATATTGGGGACCTACAGACACTGGATCCTACCCAGTTCGGCTTTGTTAAGGGCAGATCCTGCCTCTTAAACCTGGTTGATTTCTTTGAAATAGTCACCAAGGCCATTGACGAGGGGAAGGTGGTCGACACAGCCTACCTGGACCTTGCAAAAGCCTTCGACACAATGCCCCACTCGGGCATTATAGATAAGCTCACCAGCTTAAATATAAACCCCTATGTCACTAGATGGGTTGCAAACTGGGTCAAGTACAGAACCCACATGGTTAGAATTGCTGGAGCCATGTCAGACTCCAAACCAGTTACAAGTGGTGCCCCACAAGGCTCAGTCCTGGGACCTCTCTTGTTCGGTATATATTTCTCAGAGGTACAGGCTAACACGGAAGGAATATGGCTGACCAAGTTCTCAGATGACTGCAAACTGGGCGCCATAATCGACTCTCCAGCCGACACAAGCATCCTACAATAGGGCCTTATAGAAACAGACAACTGGTGCCAGAGCCATGGCCTCAAGCTAAATGCCAAAAAGTGTATAGTCATCCCCTTTGGCAAAAACAAAGTGCCCACAAATTACCACATAGGTGGTAATCCATTAAGTATGGAAGAAGTAATTAGGGACCTGGGGACCCAAGTTGATAGCAATCTCTCATTTGACAACCACGTGGCCAAAGTGGTTAGAAAAACATTTTATATAGCCCACCTAATCATGAAGGGATTCACATCTAGATCAGGGGAGGTCATCATGCCTCTTTACTCATTCCTCATCAGGCCCATAATTGAGTACAATGCCCCTTTTGGGATGTACCTTACCAGACACCTGCAGCAACTGGAAAGACCCCAAAAGTACCTCACCAAGAGGATCAAAGGGCTCAAACAGATGCCATATGCTGCCCGGTTAAAGAAACTCCAGCTCTACTCAGTGGCATACCGCCTGCTCATAGGCGATCTGTGCCTGATGTATAAAGCCATGTCCAACCCGGAATTAATGGACATGCTGCACCTCAGAAAATCCAAATCCCATCGAGCTATGTGCTCGCGAGACTTGAACCTCAGCACTGAAATAAATACGACATGCTGGAGGGACAAATTCATAACCCAGAGGCTCCCTTCACTCTGGAATAAAATCCCAGTCCAGGTTAGGCAGAGTCCCTCATTGACTCTCTTCAAGAGGAATCTTGATGAGTGGATGGGAGATAGTAGGTTTACCCCGGGTATCACTTCTGTGTCACTGTTAGACAGAGGCACAGTATACTAACCCCGAAAAAGGGCATAGCAAAATTCATTTAAAATGGGTGGAGAAAGCCAAACACACTCTGGCTAGGCTTATAAATGCCCTAGTGCAGATAGCCTAGTATGAACCTATTGAACCTATGAACCTAACTCAAAAAGTGCAGGGTCCTTTATTTTTATACAAAAAAGAACTCTTGTTTACAACATATTTGCATATTTACAAATATTTACATATGTACAAATGTACAGATCTGCAAATATACACATATTCATAATTTTCCTTAAATTCATACTAATTTTCATACATATCAGACCCCTACTTCTTTTTCCATAACCAACATCTGATTTTATTTAATACTGTTGCTAAAATCCATATATCATTAAACATAATTTCATTTATTCTTTCATTCCAAATAACTCATATGACATAAAATAACTTTGCATCTATTATTTTAGCATATTATTCACTTCTGTTCTTATAATATCCATATTTAAATATATCCATGTTTATTTTATCTACTTCTTTTATATCTTTGAAAAAATCATGTTTACATATAGTTTTCCTGCTAACTTTTTTACTTGTTTACATTTCAAAAAAATTTAGTAATTTATTCTTCCTGAAAATACATTCTATCACTATTCTTTTCATATGGCATTATTCCTTTTACTGGGAATTTATCTATTACCAGTCTCCACAAAACTCCTGACATTCTACTTTCTGATTACACCATTTGTTTCTTATTGTTATAGCTTTACTTTTTTCATTTGTTAGATTTTCACATGGTTTTGTATAGTAATTTTTCATCATTAAATTCTTATACTAATCTTTTCTTTCTTTTTCTATATAATCAAATTTTATTTTCCACAAAAAAATATTTTTTCTTAGTAACATTTCATTTCTTCATTTATGCACTCTTACTCACTTTTGCTCTTTTTTACCATACCCAAACTTTATCGTGATTATAATCATACAGTTTTACTACTGTCTCTCATCATTTTCATCTATCCACTTTAACACATAGTACAAATTTAATGATGCAGCATATACTGCTGAGTTAATTAACCCTAAATCCCCTTCATCTTTATTTATATATAAAACTCCTCTTTTTCTGGGCTTAATCTAGATCTCCACATAAATGAAAAAAAATGATCTGCAATAATTCTTTTCCAAGTACGGTTGGCAACATAAATACATTTGCTAAGTATGCTATTTTTCCCATCAGTACTGAATTTATCAAGTAATCCTTTATTTTCTGAATGATAATTTATATGTTCTCCAGAAAAAGACGTTTGATTTATTTCTTCTATTTTTTTTCCCAATGAATTCTACTTACATCTTTATTCCCCAATTTTATGCCTAACACAGAAATGTCATTCACTGTAAAATATATACTCCCAGGTTTACTACCTCATCTAAACCTTTACTTTTCTGTTTATTTAAAGCCATCCCTATCATCTCTAAAGACTCATTTGTGCAAATTATTATCCCCCAGATTCACCAATCTTCTATGCCGGACTAGCTTAATCCTGCACAGAAACGCCCATTTAGGAGCAGGATGGCAGCGCGCCATGCATATCAATGAAGGCATGCTGCCCGAGCTCCTAGGCTTACACAGAGCATGTACAAGTGCAGAGGGTGTGTCTGATAGCAGAACTCTCAGAATAAACACAACCCTGCAATATAGAACAGCAGAAAGTGGGAAGAAATGAGCGATATCACTCATAGGTGTCTGCAGATTCCCACCAACAGTTTCCCATGTGTACAACAGCAACAGTACAGAAAAAGTAAATGAAAAAACCCTTTTATTTTTTTTTAAATCCGATTAAAGCTAACTGTAGGTGCGTGGGTGTGCCCATTGCCTAGCTAGGTTAAAGCAGCTTAAAAAGCTGAAATAGATAGCAAGGAAGACACATGCAAATGAAATAGCACAGCAGTAGTGCAGTGGGCAGAGCATTTGCATAACAAGCAGGCATTCCTGGTTTGAGTCCCACTGCAGCACAGTCTATTTTACATGACAAAGCATGTTATAACCAATAATTTTGTTGCAAAACTCAATAAATAACACATATTTATGAACTAGAGTACTGCAGGAAATGCATATGTGAAGTATCAGTGTCATAATGAATAAGGCATTAGTAAGAAGGTCTAAGTACAACTAAGCAGTAGTAAGTATATATAAGCACTAGTAAGCGTGTTTGTGCGGGGGTAAACACTGCCTACACAGATTAAGCAATCTGGAAGCTTACTGAGTATAAGAAACTGTAACCAGAAGTTGGCAGTGCTTAACTCCACGCAAACATGCACACACCTGCTTACAACTGCTTTAAAGTGCCTTAATCACTCTGTAGCCAACGGCCCATGTTCTGCCCAGCAACAATATAAACAGCCTCTGCAAGGCTCGAACCCAGGACCCTGTACACTACAGTCACAGTAGTTAACCACTAAGCCATCACAACAATACATAAGATTGAGGTTTCAACAAACAAATCCTCACCATAGGAAAATCAAACTGAACATGTGAAATAAATCTATGTACAGTGTGATGTTGTATAGCCTGCTACATAACATAAATATGTGAACTGGAGTACTACAGTAAGGCCAGATGTGAGGTGTTATTGTAATAAAGTGTTGAATTCCCCAGGACCTCATACAGTATATGTACACATGAATCACAGATACCAGACACAGATATAAAGTAACAAATAATAAATCAATGTTAAAAGGAAACTGTAAGGGTAAGCAGGTATGTCCATAGCTTAGCCTTTTCAAAACCATTCAATCACAGGAAAGTGTGGGAAATCGGGCATATTTAAACCCCACAGGTGCCAATAATTCCCATAACTGGTTGCAGCTCCCTACTGCAGGCAGAATGGCTGGAGTTGTGGAAGGCACTCAATTTAGAGCACAGTGCTGGGGCACCCAGGAGTCCAGATTCATGGTATGGCCCTGGAAAAACACCATGAGGAGAGACTACTGCAGGGCCAGTACCAGGGCTTTCAGTATAAAGTAGAGGCCTGGGACAGTCTCACCCGTGACCTCACCAGTATCACTGGTGTCCCCTGGACTGGTGAGCAGGTTAGGCATCACCATGCTGACCTGAAACAGTAGAGGGCTGATCTCTTGGACCAGTGGATCCAGGCAGATGGCTGATGCCCCAGCACTAAGTACTCATTCTACTACGTAGATAATGATTGCCTAGCTTGTATATACTATTGATAGGTAATGGCTAAATATCCCTATATTTCTCCAAAAGCTGCAGATGAATGGGCTGCGAACCAGCAAGCCCATGCTGCTAGGCTGCAAAGGCTGCGTCACGAGGCAGGTGAGTAATATTCTTGCATATACTGTCATAACAAATAAATATAACAGTACTAGAAAGAGTTATACCAGTAAAAAAATGTATTGTGTATGGGATGTACTGAATAAACCAGACAATATGGCAGGAAGACTGTCATATAGGTTGGGTGGAAAAAAGGTGTAATATCTAGTGATTAAAAGTATAACCCCTGGAGTGCTTGTGTACATTCTGCTTTCATATGTTGTTGTAGTGCTGCATTCTATAAATAGTACTGTTGCATTAAGCAGTGATACCCACACTCTGGATGCAATTAAAATGTGTAGGAAGTTCAGTATAACAATGTTGGAAGTCCCAAGAGGTCAGTCATATAGAATAACTGAGGGAGACTTAGACAGAAACCATTGGAATGATTTACACTAATCCCCTGATAGCACAGTGTACTGTGATGTTAACTATAATATTTTACCACACACAGCAGGGGTTTGAATCCCGGAAGTGGTAGTAAGTTTAAGCATAATCATACCCCACAACTGTACAGAGTTTGTGAGAATGATCAGATAGGAAGCTGTATGCATAATTAGACCCAACAACTGTACAGACTTTGCTAGAATGTTCAGATAGTACGCTGTAAGCATAATCATAACCATCAACTGTACAGACTGTGGCAGAATGGTCACGTAGTAAGCTGCATGCATAGTCATACCCCTCAACTGTTTTGATCTGTTCAGCATGTCCAGATAACAGGCCCAAATCTGCTGCCTGGTAACCTGTTCCACTGACAAATAAGTGTGATGATCCAAGAAATGTAGGCAGCTTATACTGACATATAATGTATAGTCAGACCTGAACATAAAAAGAGAATGTATATGGAAACAAGCCTGTCATTGTAGCATCTCACCTAAAGTGTATGACAGCTATTCCAAAATATGTCACATTAACACCTGCATCTTGTCAAGTCTTGACCAGAGTGTGTGCAATAACGGACTGTTAAGTATTTGTATAACATCAACATGGCATCTGTGAGTATGTGTAGAATTTGTCAGGCAGTGTTAACCAAGGTTTTCCAACAGCTGTAACAGGTAAGAGGTGTAGACTGTAGTTACAATGCAGTTCACTCATATACTTGTCTACAAGCATGGCATCTGGGAGTATGTGTAGAATTTGTCAGGTAGTGTTAACAATGCTTTTCCCAACAGCTATAACAGGTAAGAGGTGTAGACTGTAGTAACAACACAGTTCATTCATATACTTGTCTACAAGCATGGCATCTAGGAGTATGTGCAGAATTTTTCAGGTAGTGTTAACAATGATTTTCTCAACAGCTATAACAGGTAAGAAGTGTAGACTATACATAAGACACAGTCCACGTATATAATAATCTACAAACATACCATTGTACAAAGTAAGGCCATCAGGTAGTGTAATAATACATGTAAGAAACAGATCACTGCAATGACTAAGAAGGTTGTGAAAACTACAGGGATATATTATTTGTTAATTGACCTCTCTCTCTCACCCCCACCATATGTGCAACAATAACCCAATTATACACCTCAATGGGTTCATGTACACTCCATACTTTTGTTGGGACATATGTCCTATTGGTTTACAAATATTCACATTTGGTTCTATGCATGTTCCATGTTAAATACCCCCATACTGGTGGCCTGTTGCCATCAATGAAACCTGCATGCTGTTGTAATGGCCACTGTTCTCCCATATATGCGTGTGTTCTGCTTGCTCTTCAGCTGTTGTAAATCTGGTGTCTTGGGTTAATGGGAATACCTATGCATGCTGTTATAACTAAACCTGAATGCTGCTAAATATTACTAACACATATCATTCTTAAAACTGCAACACCATAGCTCGTATGGGAAGACCGGTCCCAGCGCACTCACCTGTCCCACCTCAGCTGGTCATAACACTGGGCACCAGCATGTCTGGGGCCCAGCCTGGGACCTCCTCCTCTGTTGGCCCTGCACCACCTTCGGGTGGAATTGCCACAGGGGATGGGGCTCAGTTTCCCAGAGAATGGGGGCAGAGTGGTACCTGGCACCCACACTCAGGTCCGGGCCGTGATCCATAGGTAGTTCGACAGGGAGTTTTGAGACCAGCTTCGCCAGCTTGAGGGCCACGTGGCACAATTAGAGGGTGAGCCTGCCCCTCTTAACCACCCCCCAGCACAGCCACCCTTGGGGCCGTGAAGGTGTAGTGGTGACTGCCCATGGGTGGGGACCTCAGTCCCACTGTTTCCATTTGGGGACTAATGGGCTTGCAACTTCCAAACACCCCTCCCCATCCAAGGTGTTTACCCCCTACATGTGTCATATACCACCCCTGTATGCATATTGTTTGTCTTGTCTGTTAATCTACCCAACCTACCTCCCCAAATATACCTACTACCCCTCCCTAACATCCGACTCTCACCTGAAAAAAAAAAAAAAAAGTCAATCTGTTCCCACAAAAAAAAATCACCCCATACATAGCTGTCTATTTCGCACACATGTCCACTGGACACATGTAATCCAGTCTAATTGGCATCACAACAAATTATTGTTGTCCTCACCCCATCCAAGGGGTTTGAGTGTCCAAATCTACCTTCAACTTCAGTGTATATATATATATATATATATCTAGATATAAATATATATATATATATATATATATATATATATATATATATACACACAGCTGTTGTAGAAGAAATGGGCAGCTATGGACCTTCCCTACACCCTTCCTGCACATCCCTGGCTATTTTCCCTACTGTCTTTCCCTCTTTGTGCCCATTTTTCACCACTTTCGTATGAACCCCTTTTTCTTTTCTTTTAAAGAAATTAGTGCAGAGGTAAGTGGGTGTAAGCACTTTTAGGCAGCAGTGAGCATGTTTAAGCCTGTTTGTGCAGGGGTAAGCCATGTCTACACAGGTTAAGCAATATAGAAGCTAACTGAGTATAAGAAACTAAAACCAGAAGTTAGCAGTGCTTACCGCTGCATAAATCTGCTTTAAAGTGCCTTAATCACACTGTATTCAATGGCCCATGCTCTGCCCAGCAACACTCTGCAACGCTCAAACACAGGACCCTAAACACCATAGATAAAGTGATTTACCACTAAGCCATGACAGATATATATATATAAAACCTAATGTTTTCAGAAACATATCATCCAGCCCAGTCATGCTACAGTACAGAGAATGTAACCAACATCTAGATGTATGTGTGTGTGTAAATATATTATCTAAACAGATACAACATATCTATATATGTTTGATATATATATATATGTATATATATATATATATATATATATATATATATATTTAGAAATATATACATATCTATAAATATATATGAACATATATACATGCAAATGCCTACATCGATACATATATATGTCTAAACCTATATGTCGACATATTCACAGCAAGGTACATATATGTACGCAGGTATATATCTATGTAGGTATATATGGACATAGTCATACATATGTAAGCAGATATATATCTATGTAGGTATATGTGGCCATACATCTGTAGATAGCAATGGTAGATTAACAAAAACAAATATGTCCACATGTACAGTTAATGGGATTGAGAGTCCCCAAACAATATACGTCTTGTACGAATAGGCATAACCCCCCCCGGCCAAACACATCCACCCTGCAATACACTACCAGGTGTTGCAGATCCCATAACCAGGACCTGACACAACATGGGCACAAGATGTTAACAGTACTACATCCCACCTGTATGATGTCATGCTGGTATTGGTAACAAATCATGCAGTACAGTCTGGCTCCCAAAGGAAATGTAAAATGTGGAAGCTATCAACTTCCCCAGGATACATATACACAGACACATATATGCAAATACAGATATATATATATTTACACACACACATATATATATATATATATATATATATATATATATATATATATATATATGTATATGTATATATATATATATATATATATATATATATATATATATATATATATATATATATATATATATGGATTCCATACATTTGGCTGAATTACACTTAGTCGAAAATTATTCCAGGCATTTCACTTGACTGAAAGCTCACTTGGTTGAAGTTCATATGTTCGAAAATGGAATATAGCCCCTGCCGCACTACAGTGCAACCCTGGAGTGAGAAAATTAAATAGGGGGTGTGGGGCACAGCCCCCCACATCATGCCAATAGTTTTTACTAAGGATATGTATATATAGATTTATATATATATATATATATATATATATATATATATATATATATATATATATATATATATATATATATCAATGTATTTCTAATGGATATACCTTCTTATAATAGTGAATACATTAAAATTATGTGGGGGGCTATGCCGCCCACACTCCCCCTTATTTAATATTCTCACTCCAGGGTTGCACTGCAGTGGGGCAGGGGCTATATTCCATTTTCAACCAAATTAACTTCGACCAAGTGAGCTTTCAGTCACATGAGCTTTCAGTGAAGTGCAATGCCTGTTATCATTTTCGACTAAGTGTAATTCGACCAAATGTATGGAATCCATATATATATATATATATATATATATATATATATATATATACATATATAGATCTGCATGTGACTACACATTCACATACAGAGATATGTACAGTAAGATACATATGTAGGAGGTGCACAAAATATGGAACAGCCACTATGCCTACAGTTCACTCCTGAACAACTAAACACTGTATGGGCCATCCATACAAATGACAATCATTGCCTGCAACATATACCCACAGAGAGGTCATAGGAAAAAATACCACACACAGGTTTTCAGGAATGGAAAACCTTTATTTGTGTACTATTACAGTTCTATATACTATTGCTACTGTAATTGAGATTGTCTTCACAGACATGGTGTGTGTGTGGGGGGGTCACATCTGCTTTCCACATGTGTTCCATTGGCTACTGACAGACATCCTAAGGACATCATAGTAAAGTACCACTGCTAGTATGTACTGCCCCTGTTGACTGCAGCACAGATATTGGCCAATATATGTGGACATTCTGACACACTTTGTACAGTCCAGAGGTATACACAAAACCCCTTAGTGCAAAATATGTACCATGCCTGACAACATGGATGTTAACAGCCATGTAGATGGGTTTAACACATAACAACTGGTATACATATGCCACCATAGGTTATGTATTCACACACACCTGTCTGGCCTGACACGTACTACCCGCTGGTACAGTGGTGCCATGGCCATGTACTACCCACTAGATATTGACATACATCTGTACAGCATCCCACTGCTCTGTCTGACATACATGACTGTTAAAGGAGGCCCGGCAGCAGTACATCTGACATGTATCTGCACATGACATCTCACTGGGTAAGTACACTAAGCTGCTAGGCATGTAACAATGCACTGTGCAGGCTACAGGCAAACTGCCTCAACACTGGCCTACATCTCCTATGGGGGAATGCACATGTACCTGCATATATAGCAGATTGTACAGGCGTGTCACAGCACAGGGTAAGATAGACCTGTGTGAAAGTGCATAACTACAACCAGTGAGAACAGAGCCACAGCCACATATGGCAAGCTAGCATAATATTACAGTATATGGACTATCTATTCAACACCATCCTCATATGTGCCACTCACACACTAACCCTACATAATCTGGGCCGCTACACAGTTTGGTCTGATGTCTGACTATAGTATGGAACATGTGCTGTGTGTGTATGGCCCTACAAACATGTAAGTCAATATGGTAACATACAGTGGAGCAGCATGTAACATCAGATAGGACAGGACCTAGGACGATGACAACTACCACAGTCTGTACACAGGCCAAGGTAAATATTAACAATACACACACTGTCGACATTCACCATAAGTACACAGACCTCAGTACTGTACAACCACAGTATGTCCAGGTTATGTCATCAGATATAACCCTTACTGTACATAACGTGTAGCAGTCTGATATCTCAATGGCTTGTTATCAGATACGATGACACTAATTATGGTGTACAGCACATATCCACCTCTTCATGCACGACATATGTGCAAAGGTTGAGTTGGGACTGGAAGCACATACACAGGGCCAATATCGACATGTTGCTGTGATAACCTCGTACATTTACAATTGTAACAGGGTTTGTTGCAACAGATGTCCTATGAGGGATATGAAGCCAGTAACTTTTCACGGCTTTCAACCATCTACAGACTGCAATCCTCACACTACCTTCTGCAGTCCACAGATAGATGCTCCGTGGATAACACATGAAACCAAAGGCACAACACACTGCCCAGTCTCCAGATGACCCTTTAGATTGGGAATCCTAATAAACATAGAACACATGTAGGACAGCCATATCCACACACACACACACACACACACACACACACACACACACACACACACACACGCACACACACACACACACACACACACTGTTAAACCAACATGACTCCAAATTCGTTATAGCAAAACTTACAGTCTGTAGTCAGTTCAGGCACATCCCCCTCCTGTGTGTTGCCCTATTTCCACAGTGTGTGTTGTTAGAGGTAAATCCCCAATCCATCTGAGATGCTGTTTGCCAAACAACAGATCTAGTTCCAGCTCACAGTGAATGAAATGGACCAACACCAACATGATGTTCCTAGATATTGGAGTGTGTTTCCATGCAATTGGCTATGGGAATGTTACCACAGCTGTTCCACATGCAATCAGCTAGGGGAGGGCTGCAATTTGTGCAGGGGCCATCAGCTGATCATGGGCATCACTTAAAATATACATGCTTCTGCCTAAGCAAAGAAGGTGTAGGTCTCCACATCCACCAGATAGGGAGTGGGAGAGGCAGACAGAGGCAAAAACAAGTCAGAGAGAGGTGGGAGGATAAAACCTAAACATGGTTGTGCCACACACCTACCAGCACAGGGTATCAAACTCCTGACAACTTTGTAGTGCTATCACAGTTCTATGCAGTTATTGGATGCACCAAATGGGTTACCTGTAGTGGAGCCCTCAGAACATATATGTGATGGTGAGTGACATCTGCAAAAGGGATGCGGTAGCTATACGGTAGATGACATACACATGCCTGTCCGCATGAGCAGGTGCCACTGTTAACACAGCCACACTCTCACAGGGATGCACACACATTGACACACTTGGCAGAGCCAGGATTAAAACTCATCAGTAGTGGGATTGCCACAACATATCACTGTACAATGATCACATGCACCACACGGGTCATACAGAGGTTGTATGGGCAAAGGGAATGGGGAGGTGTCTGACTTCAGATAGAATGCTTCAGTAACCCAATGGGGATTGCAGTGAGTGTGGATGTGAACATGCGCACCATACAACACACACAAACACACAGGGTGCCAGTACTGACATGCATGGGTGCATGTCTGCACAGGTGTGTGGTGGTTGATTGTGCCAGATGGCTATACAAGGCTAGGTGATGGGTATACCCTGGCATCAGGCCGCATGACAATGTTCTGCATTGTGGCTCAGGGCTGTGGTTTCTGCATTTGCCCACACAGGTGGGTATTGTATCCCCCATCCAGTTACCTGGGTGACTATTGTGTGTGTGGCCAATGCTGTGCATTGCTTGCCATGTATGTGTTCCTTAGTCCATGTCATGGACAGAGTCTGGGATGTGCACACCTCCAACATGCATGTACAGTGACATGTGGATCTGTACCTGGGGTGTCTGGCCCATGTTGGGAACACAGATTATCATCAGATGTGGCAGCTTTGCCCATCTGTGGTGGGAACTGGTAATGGGCAGCAGACTTATCCTGCACTTACATTGATAGCATGCTAACGGCATTCCCCGGTGTCAGTGGCATCTGTCCATACAGGGCATGTTGTCAGGCATGGTGTGTCCTTTGTGGGCCACTTGTGATGGTACCATAGATATTGCAAGTGTCCATTGGGAAGGTGCACTGTCTGCATGTACGTGCATACTGGACAGATGGACAGGGTGCCATGCCCTCTGTAGCCCACTGCTATCACTCCATAGTTACTATCAGTGGCCAGTATGCAGTGTGCTACCCAGATATTGGCTGTTGCCTAGGCATGTGTGTGTGTGTGTATGAGACATGGGTTAAGAGTGTGCTCTGGGTAATACTGGGTTTGCTAACTGTGATTGCCTGGCCATGATGTCACATGTATGGGTATGGTTTTGCACCCCAGCCTACCAGATATTTCACATCTGTTATCTCTATATGGTGGACATTGCGGTATATAGTAGGGCCACCATATAAGAATTATACAAAAGCCGCTCCACATTGGCCACAGGTGTCACACACTCACAACCACCTCCACACAGGATACAAGTTACAAACACACTTGTCATATCTTGGAGTAGAACCCCTGTCTAACTAGTTTATTACACTAGAACATGACAAAGTTATAGTACGTGCCATAGAGATTATTAGAGCATGCCTTCTCCAAAGGTGTTTATCACATTGGATGACATCAGCAGGATTGCCAAAGTGGGATATTCTAACTGTAGTAAGTGTGACTAGCCTAAAAGACATTGCTCCATACACAGACAGTGACACACACACACAAAACATCCATAACCGACATGTGTCAGGATAAAACTCCTAACTGAGGTCTATATCATACTACAGCATGGAGCTGTTATAGGGCTCACCACAGGGATTATTGGAGAGATGATTCCCCAAAGGTGTATTTCACAATGAATGGCATCAGCAGGATTGCCAAAGTAGGACATTCGAATTGTAGTGAGTGTGACTAGCCTAAAATGCATTGCTCCCTACACAGACAGTGACACACACACACAAAACAACCAGAACTGACATGTGTGGGTACAGAACCCCTAACAGAGGTCTATAACACACTACAGCATGGAGCTGTTATAGGACAGACCACGGGGATTACTGGAAAACTTCTTCCTCAAAGGTATATTTCACAATGAATGACATCAGCAGGATTGCCAAAGTTGGACATTCAAATTTTAGTGAGTGTGACTAGCCTATAATGCATTGCTCCATACACAGACATTGAAACACACACAAAACATCCAGAACTACCATGGGTTGGGGTGGAACCCTACCACAGTTCTAAAGCATACTATAGCAGTACACCATTATGGCACGTGCTACGGAGATTACTGGGCTACAACCTTCCCAGAGGTGTATTTCTAGTTGGGTGAAATCAGCAGCCTTGTCAAAGTTGAGCATATGAATTGTAGGGAGTGTGAGTACCCTAAAAAACATTGCTCTCTACACAGACAGATAGAAATATACACACTTGCCATCTCTGGAAGTAGAACACCTACCTAACTACTTCATCACACTACAGCAGTACACAGTTACAAGACACACTACAGAGATTACTGGGCTACAATCTTCCCAGAGGTGTATTTCTAGGTGGATGACATCAGCAGCCTTGCCAAAGTTGAGTATATGAATTGTAGGAAATGTGAGTACCCTAAAACAATCATTGCTCTCTACACAGACAGACACACATGCAAACACTTGCCATGTCTGAGATTAGAACACCTACCTGACTACTTTATCACACTACAGCAGTATGCAGTTACAGGACGTGCTACAGAGATTACTGGGCTGCAACCTTCCCAGAGGTGTATTTCTAGGTGGATGACATCAGCAGCCTTGCCAAAGTTGAGCATTTGAATTGTTGATAGTGTGACTACCCTAAAAAGCGTTGTTGTCTACACAGTCTGACACACACACAGTTGCCAAGTCTGAGATTAGAACTCCTACACAACTAGTTTATCACACTACAGCAGTACACAGTTATGGGACACACCACAGAGATTACGGGGCTACAACTCTCCCAAAGGTGTATTTCACATTGGATGACCTCAGAAGGGTTGTCATAGTAGGGCTATGGGGAGGGTAGTGTGTGTGCCTGGTCCATAACCCATTTGTCTAGGGGTTGACATACCACATGCGGGCACACACAGGGTCATGTTTCACAGGTATGTGTATACAGCTGCTAGATCACTACTTTCTTGTACAGTCATGCTGCACAGCTGGCACGTGCAGCACATAGTCTGTCATGCTGACAGATGCTGGTGGCTAGTATCTGCAGTGAGTGACATCTGCACCTCATGTGTTTGGGGCCCTTTGGCTGTGTGCTGGGTGGGAGAGGCCTTGATGGCTCTTTGTCACAGTCACCCTCTTCCACACATCTATGTCCATCTACTTTGGCTTGTTATAGTGTGTTGTCCTTACATATATGTCTGTATTCCTATCCACTGTGTGTGCAAGGCATGAGTTGTGCATACTGATGAGTGTCTGCACTAACAACTGCGACTGCCATATATGTCTGGTCCACTGGTGCTTGCAGACATGGCCTTCATGTGTTTAAGTGTGTGAGCATGCCCAGTATGACCGTTCAGTATGTTGTTAACTGACATTGCCTTCATTTCTCTAAATATGTGAGCATGCCCAGTATGACCATCTGTATTGCATGTGTGGATCAAGTCCAGGTAGTTTGTACTGCAGTGCTGACCTTTGTGTTGTACAGCGACAGGTAGCATTCTGTCTCTGCAGGGTATCCATCGATCATTTCTCATTGACTGTTAATACATGTCTGCATAGAAGGGGGAGGCACACCTGACTGTTTCTACATTTCTACACAGGATTGGGGGGGGGCACACCTGACTGTTACTATATTTCTACATAGGATGGGGGGGCACACCTGACACTTGTACACATTTGCTAGGAATGTACTGGTATGTCAGGTACTCCATTTCAGTCTGTAGTCTTACCTATCGTGCTGGCTAGAGGCATACCAGTGTACTACAGATCTTAGCTTTTAATTACCTATATATTCGTTTCTGATGTCCTACCCTTCAGAACTGACATCCCTCTGCCTGACCTGCTGTAGTCTGTGTAGGCCTGGGGGAGTTAATCATAGGCCTCATTCAGAGGACATAGCACAGCCTTTGTTTGTGTTTGTCTACACATGTCCTGCTGGCTGTGACTGTTGGTTATGTGACCCCCCCCGACTGAGATGTGTGGGTCACTTACCTTGTGGGTGTCCCAGTACTGAGGGTGGTGCTGCAGGGCTGCCTATGTTGGATGCACATAGTACACTCCCTACACATGGTTAGGCACAGGTATTATAATGTTTTGCATCCCTTTTACTGTATGTGAGAGTCGGAGAGAGGTGTTAGTCCCTGAGTCCATCCTGTGTCAGTGTATGTGCTATGCATTGCCTCTTTGCCAAGGCCAGGGCATACTGGGCATGTCTGCTTCTGCCTACTGTGGCAGGCTCAGGTTGTTCCTCCTCCAAGTCACTCTGTGCCTGTGCAGGCCTTGGCAATGGTGGGGGGCTGTGTGGCTCTGCCCCATGCTGTTCCTGCTGCAGCTGTTTCCACAGGATCATATGGTGTAGCATGGCACATACAAGGACAATTTGGGTATATGTAGCTGGTGAGTAGTGCAAGCCTGCACCAGATGTGTCCATGCACCGGAACCATGACTTGAGCATCCCAAACACACACTCTACTATAATTCTGGTCTGTGCATGTGCCTCATTATGGAAGTCTTGTTTGGGTGTGTGTGCATTTCTGATGGGTGTCATCAGCCATGGCTCCAGTGCTTTTCCAGCATCCCCCACTAGGTGACTGTGAGGGATGTCCCCATTGGCAAATCTCTGATACAGCTGCGTCAGATATCAGATGTGGGAATTGTGATAGTTTCCAGGGCAGCAGCACACACAGTCATTATTATGCCCTGGGCATTGCACATGACCTGGCAGTTGATGGATGGGAAGCCCTTGCGGATGATGTTGACCCTACCCCACACACTGGGTGGTGCTTTGATGCATATGTGCGTGCAGTCTATAGCATCCACTACCTCAGGGTATTCTGCTATTTGGTGGAACAGTTGCATATTGCTGGACAATGCCTCATGGGTGTTGGGGAAATATATGTGCTCACCGACATGTGCTAACATGGAATCCAGGAACTGGTGTAGTATCCTGGATGCTGATGCCTGTGAAATCTGCAACCTATCCCCAGTTGGCCTTTGGAAGGTACCTGTAGCTAGTATTTTTAGGCCTACACATACCTTGGTATCCACTGGGATGGGTTCCCTTCTGTTAGTTCTGTGTGTCAGGCATGGCCGACACAGCTCAACAATTTGCTGCAGGAGGTCCCTGTCCACCCTATAGTGCTCCACTATCTCCAGCTCATATAGCCCCCGGTAGGTTACCCTGGATCTCTACACTCCTCTCCGTCCCCTCACTGTGGGTTGGTCGACAGTATTCACAACCTCACCACCCTCAGCCTTTTCCACAAGTTGTATGATAGCTATTGCAGCCCCTATCATTTTCAGCTGTGAGTGTAAAAAGCTCCCCGCTTGTTTACAACTGTGGTGTAGAGTGTGAGAAAACCCAGCGGGGAAGGTGGTTGCTTAGTTTATACAGGTGTTCTGGGCTGGGCTGGTCTTCTGCCTGTGTAATTGGCTGATTCTAATACATTTCACCTGCCAGCTAAGCTAGTTCTCCTTGATTACCTTTCTACTGCTGTTTTTGCTTCCCATTGCTTTCCTGTTTAAGCCTGTGTGTGCGCTGCGCAAACACAGTGCTCAAATATGCACACAGCTGCTATTTCCTGGTTTAACTTCTTTTTTCTTCCTGTAAAACCCGGTGTGCGGTGCACACACCCGCTTAGGCTTTGTAAAGAGTGCTAGGCAGGTTTAGACACACCCCCTGGCTTAGCTGTGCTAAGCTAAGAGCAAACCCAAGCCACAGGGCTCCAATCCACTTACAGTATGCCTGACACACACCCCAATTATGTCACCTAACTCCTAGGCTTGCAACAAGCTATTCCTTCTCTTACACTGTTGGGACCTGACTCACATGCTGGGGAAAACTGGGATTCACAATCATTCCCCTCATTTGCATAGGATTGTCTACTGATGCATAGTTACATGTCTTACACTGAGCCTCCCCCCTTAACAACCACTACTTACTGGCCATGTTGCCTTCTGCCTACCATTGACTTGCATGGTAGAATACTGATTTTAGTTAGAATGGTTTATTTTGTTATTTTACCCCCGATCCTGTTTGTGCGCCGCTGCCCTACGTTTAAACAGCCAAGATCGGCTAAAACAAATTTAAAGTTGATTTTTTTTATTTTATTGTTTTGTTTGCAATGCCAATGGCCTTATACTTTGCCATTGGCATGCTTCCTCAATGATATGCAGCCTTTATTTGGAACTGTCACAGCTCCGTTTTGGACTTTGCAGAAATGTACTCAGTTACTAACAGAGTACATTTCTGCAGATTGCACTAATCCTACATGGACGGTCACCTGCTTCCTGGATCACAAAATCACCTCATTTGCATGGATTTCTCCTGCAAATGGGGTGATTTGCATACAAGGACTTAGTCTGTGCAGGATTAGTGCAAGAGCTCTTGTGCATGCCCCTGCAGGCTGTTCCTGGATTGCACAGCAGACATATTGCCTGCTAGAGCTCCTGCACTGACCCTGCATGCTGTGCAGGGCATAGTGAATCCGGGGGTATGTCTTTTATCCAAATTTTGTTTTTTTGCTATTATTATAATGTCATTTGCCTATGTTAACATAGCTAGAATTTTTAACCTTTCTTTTATTTTGTAATTTATTTCATATACTACCGCATTCATAACTAATGCAAAGATTATACAACTCAATGGACATCCCTGTCTTATACCACTCTTCATACATACCTCTTGGCTTAACCAGCCACTTACAAGTATTTTTACTTTAATATTACTAAATGCTGACATACATAATTTCCTAAATTTCTCACTTTTATATTATTTCATTATTACCAATAATATTTCATGTCCAGTTGTGTCAGATGCCTTATTAAGGTTTCCTACCATGATTTTAACTTCTTCTTTTCTGTCCATAACATCATCCACAGTTTCTCTAACTGTCATTAAAAATTCTTGACAACCCTTCCCCATTATACTATATATATATGCTATCTTCCATATTTCTTCTTTTAGTTTCAAATATCTTTTGTATTATTTTCATAAAGGTATTATAATCATTGTTATTCAATACTGTTTCCTTTCTTCTATATTAATTTAAGTATTCCACTAAATAATTCTTTATATGCAAAGCCTTCAATTAACCATTCACTCAAAAGCTTTAAAAAATATTTTTGTCAGTCCCTTAAATTTTTGTACTATTCCATCTTAGCCTACAGCTGAATATATATTTCCTTTTCCTAACAATTTATCTAGATCATTTAAAGTAGAACTCCGCCTTAGAAATAAAAAAAAAACATGTATTTTTTCATTGTATCTTTGTTTTCTGAGCTATTCCAATGCCTTAGAATAAGTCCAAGTGCTTCTTTTACAATTTTAATTTGTTTCTCTCAAATGGCAGATGATGGGACCTGCCTTGGTAACATTATCTTTTCTTGCTTTCATTCCTTCTTCCCAGAATACATTTCAAGTCCTCTTTATATGAGTCATGTTAGACATAAAGAAGTGGTGTTTTTTCATGCCATTAAGACAGAATGATAGGACTGTGAAGCACTGTCATCTAAATACACCTTCTGTAACAAAGCTACTTCTATTTTTCCCTGACTCTGCCTCATTTATGTGTCTGTTACAGCTTGTTCTATTATATAAATAGCCAGTAGCTAATTCCAGCAAAAGAGAGTAGGTAAATAGCAGGCTTTTGTGAAGGGATTATTTTGTAGTTCTAAAAGAACGGACAGACCTTCCCCCCACACTCTCATGCTGAGGTGTGAAAACTCTCATTGAAGTAAATTATCCTTGCTGTACATATACAGGTAACAAGTAGAATGACTCCAAGCTAGGTCTGTCTGCTACTTCCCAATGCCTTCAATGGGAAGTTTTTTACTCTTTCATGAATGATGCAGAATTAAAATGTGCTTTATTAGTTCCTTAATTGTTTCTGTCATGTTCAGCCCCCTTTTTTCTATTTCATATTTATTTATACTTTGCTAACCAATAAAGTGAACTGGTCCCAGGACCTTTTTCGGCCACAACTCAGGCTACATTGGAAAAGATAATAGCAAGCAATAAATGGAAAATACTGACATAGAGACATTGACAAAGATAGCATGTGCAACAAAATAGCCAATGTATAATAGTGAGTAAGTAAAACAATAAGCAAAATTTACTAGAATGTATACATGAATAATACTTTACTATGTTAAGTTTATTATAAATAATGAATTGTATGCACTGAGATTGTAAATATATATATATATATATATATATATATATATATATATATATATATATATATATAAAATAAAGGGAAAAAATCAAGTTTGAGAGAAATCTGCATTTTGCCATAATAGTCAATGGCATGCAGAATGAAAACAATACCAGGGAATAGTGGTTGCTAAGTAGAAAGGCTCAGTATAAATGTGGTAACTCATGAGTAAGGCAGTGGGGCATGCAAATGAGGGGATTTATACTGAATCACAAATTTCTTCTAAGTGTCAGACTGCACCTAACCATGTAGGTGCTCCAACACAATAGTGTAGACAGGAGGAGCAGCTAACATGAAAAGGGGGTGTATCATGATTGCTGTAAGCACATTGGAGCTCAGTGGCCCATGTTTTCCCTTAGCTAAGCACAACTAAGGCAAGGGGAGTGTCTGTGACTGTATTTCCCTATTCCATGAAATGCAGTGTGTTCGCATCTAGGAAGGGCCAGTTCTGCTGAAAACTATTTACGTTAGCTAAATGAGTGTGAATGGCGCACACCGGGCCTAAAACACCATAAAAAAAAAGAACACAGGGGATAGCAGAACTGTTGACATTTGAGCACCAGGAATGTGCGGAGCACATCAGGGCTTAAACAGGGAAAAAATGGGAAAGGCAAACTGCAGAAGGAAGGCAATCAAGGAGCACAACCATAGCTGGCAGATGGAATGTATCAGAATCAGACAATTATACAGTCAGCAGCCCAGCACACTACTATAAAGTATGCAAACACCTTTCAGTCTGTGTATTCCCACAAACTCTAAACCACTGATGTACACATTTGGGGGAATTTTAAACTGAAAAATCTAACAAAACATGTTAGGGGCTGCTGTTGCTCTAATCTATCAGCATGTGCTAGAGACTGAGGGTGGTGAGGAGAAAATGCTGACAACCAACTCAGACTGAGGAAGAGGAGAAGAGTTTTCAGACCTAGGGTAACCTACCAGGGGCTACATGATCTGGAGATAGTAGAGCAATACAGGGTGGACGGGGACATACTTCAGCAACTTGCTGAGCTGTGCCAGCCTCACCTCAGAGCCAGAACCAACAGAGGGGAACCCTTCCCAGTGGATACCAAGGTATGTGTCACCTTAAGAATACTACCTACAGGTAGTTTCCAAAGACCAACTGTGGATATCATGGGGATCTCACAGGCATCTGCATCCAGAATACTCCACCAGTTCCTGGATGTCATGCAACCACATGATGCTGAGCACATTCATTTCCCCAGCACCTGTGAGGAGAGGACCAGCAATGTGCATCTCTTCCACCATTTAGCAGACTACCAGAAGTACTGGGTGCCAGAGACTGCAAGAATATCCACATCAAAGTACCACCTGGTGAACTGGGTAGGGTCTATATAAACTGCAAGGGCTTCCCCTCCATCAACTGCCGGGTCATGTGCAATGCCCAGGCCATCATCATGAACTGGAGCCGTGACTGATGACACCCATCAGAAATGCACACACACCCACACAAGAATGCCATAATGAGGCACACGCACAAACCAGGATCATTATAGAGCATGTGTTTGGGATGCTCAAGTCACAGTTCCGCTGCCTTGACATATCTGGGGGAGCCTTGGAGGACTCTCCAGCCACATGTGCACACATGTTCATAGTATGTTCCATGCTACACAATATGATCCTGCAGATACAGCTGCAGTAGGAACAAAATGGGGAAGGGCCACACAGCCTGCCCCCACCATTGCCAAGGCCTCCACTGGCACAGAGTGACTCAGAGGAAGCACATCCTGAGCCTGCCCCTTTAGGCAGATGGAGGCGTGCCCAGTATGCTCTGGCCTTGGCAAAGAGGCAACACATAGCACATACACTGACATTGTAGGGCCCCAGGGACTGATCTCTTTCTCTCTCTGACTTGCACACACAGTAAAATGGATGCCAAGCATCACACCACCTATACCTGACCATATATAGGCAGTGTATTGTGTGCATCCAACATATTCAGCCCTCAAGCAACACCCTCACAACAGCTGCAGGCACAAGGTAAGCCAGTCTCTGTAACAAAATAAATGAATGGAGTGGAATTTTCTGATAGCAAATCTATGGTATTGATCAAGCATGTAAGGGAATAGGGTGTCTAACTGGGATAGCAGCAGACAACTGACAGCTCTGTAGGACAACAGGAAGTGTATCCCTAGTACTGCCCTACCCACATTATGCAGTACCACCCTAGTTGACAAATACCACTGCGATGTATGCGGGGGGTCATAGGTCACATACATGGATGTCAAAGTGGGGGTCCCATACCCACCACCAACCCCACACAGCAGATCAGCTGTAATAAATCATGCAGAAATGCCTGGCAAAGGCCCCCACATGGTGACATCTATGAAATCCCCTCCCACAGACTTTTACACAGTGATATCACACAGGTCTGGCAGTGGCAGTATGGCTTTGAAAGATAAGTAGTCTGAAACTACAAATGTTTATGCCAAAACCATCTAACCTGTTGTTGATACTGTTAAGCTTGTAGTCTGAAAGATAGGGTATACCACTATGCTAAATGGGACTAAAATGTTAAGCAAATATCATCACAGTCTGTGCAGATGTGTATCACGTACAGCTGTGCCCCCCATAGTCCCATAGAAATGCAGTAACATGTTCCTAGCCTTTCGCAGCATCCAGCTGTCATCCAGGGTGATGGCACAATAGTAACAGAAAGCAATTGTCAATAACACCCACAGTCAACTTACTGGTGCCATCCCAGGGGTGTCTCTTGCCAGCAGCCTGGGAACATATGATCATCAGAATGCACTGCCCTGCTACAGATGGCCTGCATCTGTCACAACTGGCCTACAGGCCTCTGACAAATGCCTATGTCTCACCCACAGTGCCCTTTAGGGAGTGTCATGGGGCCCATAACACCAACATAACACAGTCCATAAAATGCAAAGAAAGGCCATGCTGATAACTGCTAGGAGCAAACCTGCCAGCCTCAGGGGAGCCAGAAATCTAGACAAAGCCATGAATGATGGGGTGATGAAGGTCCAAAGAGAAGGACATCTGTGAAATACTGCTCTAATAATGTTATAAAGTCAATGGAATGATTTGTATTAGCATGGAATGTCTGATTGGTATGAACTCTGAAACTACAATGTCAACTGTCAGTAATATCTGACTTCAACCCTGAGTGACTTGCAAAACACTTTTGCTGGAAAATCACACTTGGTTGGGTAACCAACAAGATATATGAGTCATGAATGTGGACATTCTGTAATACTCTGTACAGTTGACAGGCAGGGCTAGGGGTTTAAACATGGGAATGCACTCATTGCAGGCAGGCCTAACCCTGGAAGTTGGTGACATGTCTGCACCCACAGAACCCTGGCCGCAGGCATAGGGAGTAACACACCCCTCCCTGATCACTCATACTATGCAGCATCCTGACCCCAACACTTGGCCATCCAAGCAAAATGAGGTGGGCCATATATATATATATATATATATATATATATATATATATATATATATATATATATGTATGTGTGACAAAGACACACTTCCAGGCTGGTCAAACAGTCTGACACACACAAGCCCCTCCAAATGTAGTCAACCATTGAGGAGAATCCAATGCAAAGTACTGGTAGCTATAGGCAAACATATCTGCCCAGGACCCCCCCCCCCACAAATCCTATCTCCTACAAATCTTTCTGTAGTCTGCCTGTCATCCTGATCCTGTCTGACGTATATTACCTAACTGTGGACTGGAAATCAGACCAGACCAGAACATACATGCACAGAGATTCCACCATTGTAATATATCACCAAGGTGCTGGACCATTTCCACAACACCAGCAGTCAATTGCTTGTAGGCACACCCCTCAACAGGGTGGCTTGTGCAAGAATGTGTAGCATTTGGCCCATAAACCTGGTGTGTGCATCATCCATCCTGTATTCCTCTGATAAATCATTGTGATGATCTGAGGGGGTATGTCACAAGGTACTGAAACAATACATGACAGTGTCAAATGGCATATATGACAGATGTCTACTAAAACAAGCCCTATAACCCTAGCAACCCATACATTACTGAGGAAATTGTCACAATCACTATATAGCCCATTGTCCCCACATTTGATAGGCTCTCTCCAGATATCCTGCACCAACAGGTTGAGAGGTATGGCTATAGCACAAAACAAACCAGACTGGAGTACACCAATCCCTGGAATGGAGTCCCACATGTACTATAGAAGGACACACTGGGCATGCTCATACACTTAGTCAGTAAGATCTAGGAATGAACAGGCCTTCCCCATCCAGTGAACTTCCTATTGCCCCACCTTAGCAGTCCTGAAGATGTCTGTCACCATAGAAGTCACTTTTGTTATGCCCAGCCCCATAAGTTCTGTGGCATATGTGACAACTGGATAACACTATAGTACAAATAGCTAGTTAGATAGGAGTTCTAATCTCAGTCCTGGCAAAAGTCCTTTCAACTGTAAAAGTGTGTGTGTGTGTGTGTGTGTTCACAACTAAAAGCTTTTGGGTCCATTCAAACCCAGTACACTGCCCCTTTCCATACTTTAGCAGTTCTGCAGATATCAGTCATCTTAGAAGTGCCTTCCATCAGGTCTCAGCCCCATAAGCTCTGTGGCACATGCAATGACTGCATAACACTATAGTACAAATAACTAGTTAGGTAAGAGTTCTATTCTCAGTCCTGGCAAATGCAAATGTGTGTGTGTGTGTGACAGTTGTATGCTTGCTTGTTTATAGGTGAAACAGTATTATGCCATTCCCACCCACAACACTTCACACTGCCCCACCTTATCAGTCCAGATGATGTCAGTCCCTTATCAGCAACTTTGGCCAACTGCCAGTCCTGTAAGCTCAGTAGTGCATGTGATAAATGCTTAACACAATAATACAAATGACTAGTTTGGTAGGGGTTCTACTCTTGTATCCGGCAAATGTCTGTGTGGGTATGTATGTTTATAAGCAGAAGTTTTTTGATATGTTTCCCACCCACTGCCCTACTTTATCAGTCCTGCTGATGTCATTTCCCATATCAGCACCTCTGGCCACCTCTCAACCCAGTAAGCTCTGTAGCATGTCTGATAACTACATAACCACTATGATACAAATACCTACTTAGACAGGCATTTTGCTCTCATATCTGGCAAGTGTGTCCATTTGCAGGAAGAAGTATTTTGATAGGCTTAACACTCACTGCCCTACTTTATCAGTCCTGCTGATGTCATTCCCCATATCAATACCTTTGGCCACTTTTCAGACTGGTAAGTTCCATAGTATGTGTGGTAACTGTGTAACACTATGGTACAAATAACTTGTTAGGTAGGGGTTCTATTCTCATATCTGGTGTATGTGTGCCTGTCTGTAGGACAAAGTATTTTGATAAGTTTAACTCCCACTGCACTACTTTATCAGTCCTGCTGATGTCATTCCCTTTATAGGTTCAGAAGTGTGTAGTAGGCTAATGGCCCAGGGGCCTTTACAAGCCTAGCACATAGAAAGGCCCTGCCATTGTGCCAACCAATGTTACTTCCCAGTGCCTCTATCAAGTATAGCCACTGCAGTAATCCTTGGATTGAACTGTCTATTACCCATCTACTCATCAAGATTTTTCTGGAACAGGGTCAGCTAGGTGCTCTGTGTGATATGTATGGGAAGTGTATTCCAGGGCATGTGCAGTCTCTTGTTGAGAGACCTGTCCCACCAGCATGTTGTGGTGATTGTGGTAATGAGGTAGAGGTCTCTGCAGTGTGTTGTGTGGATGTATTTATATGTAGCATTTCTCAAACAGCTGGGTCAGACATGGCTTTGTAAGTCAAGCACAGATAGCTGCTAATTAGGTGATATGCCACAGAGGATAGCTTTTGGTCTTCTGAGTCTCCCTGTGTAGGATGTGTGTGAAATGCCTAGGAACCCCTCTGTAAGGTACTTCTATGGCCTCTCCAGCTGTAGCAGGTGTCTAGTGAGGTACATGGCAAATGGGCCATAATACTTGAGGAGTGGTCTAATGAGGGAATGGTAGACAGAGATCATTACCTCTGTCTTCCTGGATGCAAAACCCTTGGTAATGCAATGTGCCATATAGAATTACTTCCTGACCACAATGGCCATGTGGTGCTTGAAGGAGAAGTTTCTGTCAATCTGTGTCCCTAGATATCTTATAATGCCTACAGTGTTCATTAGGCTCCCATTGATGTGGTACTTAATGGAAACTGAGTGTTTTACCAAAGGGGATGATGATACATTTTGTGGTGTTAAGCTTCTGGCCATGGTTTCCATACCACTCATTGGTCTCAGTGAGGCCTTTCTGTAGGATGTCTGCATCACTTGTGGAGTTCATGATAGCTCCCAGCTTGCAGTCATCTGGGAACGTCATCAGCCAGAGTTCCTCTGTGTTGGGTTGGATTCCTGAGAAGTAGATGCTGGACAGGATGCTATCCAGTACTTACCCCTGTGGGAGTCCACTCATGACTGCTTATCAGTCTGACTTGGAGTTTGCCACTGTCACACTGTGTGTTCTGTGAACCAATTTGAAAACCACCCCACTGATATAGGAGTTGATGCCTAGTTTGTTGGGTTTATCAAAAATTCCTAACTGAGGAATTGTATCAGAAGCCTTGGCCAGATTGAGGTAGGCTGTTTGCAGTGCCTTACTGTCATACACAGCCCTGGTAATTCACTCAAAGATGTCAACCAGGTTGAGGTGGTATGATCTGCCATTCACAAAGCCGAACTGTGTGGGGTCCAGAGTTAGGAGATCACCCATATCTTGGTCAATCAGGTCCCTGATGATGTGGTCCATATTCATACATAGTAGACTTGTCAGGCTAAGGGCCCAATAATTCTCAGGATCTGTAGATGCTACCCCTTTATGAAGAGGGATGACTGTAGCAGTCTGCCATTTTGGAGGGAAAAGGCCTGAGCTGAGGCTGTGACTGACCAGGGCACACAGATGTGATGCCAGGTCTCTTTCTATGTCATGTAGAACACAGCCACGGATATGCTGGAGTCCCATGGAAGCTATATTCTTGCCTGTGGACAATGCAGGCCTAACCTGGCCTACAGTAATGCTGGGTGCCTGGCATTCATCTGCCATTGTGATTGTCCCCTTGGAGGGGAGAGATGGGTAAAGCTGGCACTGAATGTGTTGGCAAGACTATGGCCAATATCTGTTGTCTCAGGATAGGAATTAGCATTGTGCAGTAACTCACAGCACTTGTGGTTATTGCTGTAGAGGTTGTTGATATAATTATCAAAGGCTTTTGTGATTGTCATCAGTGTCTGCTGTAATTCTGCCTTCATAGCTGCCTGTAGGTAATTCCATGAGAGATCCCAAGTTGTGTTTAAGGCTAATAAGGGGGTTCACATGTCTTGGAACACCATCTTTTTCTGCAACACTGTCCTCCTTCTGTTGTACACTTTATTAGTGGCAGGGGACCATCACATTGGCTTCCAGTGTTTGGAGGACAGTGTCTGGGTTCTGCTGGCTATGGCTAGTATCATGCATCCATGTACAGTGCATATGTGCATGATTCAACAGCCATGCAGCTATTTCCCATTGGTGTGGCTTCAGTGAAGTCATCCACCCCGGTTTTTGTGACTGCAAAGTCAGTTTTGGAGCGGTTTTGGAAGGTGGTTACCTTTGTGGGGGGTGTGGGTGAGATGTTGAGCTCCATGTTGATTACATCATGTTTGGATCTGACCAGGTAGGGATTGACAACTGTGGTCAAGCAACAGTCCCATATGTAAGTAATCAACACAGGTCAAGGTTGTTGCATTCTCTACTGGGGGTCAGTATGAGCTGGTCCAGGGCATTGGAACTGATGAATTACAGGAAGCTTAACTACTTTCCCCAGGAGATGGAGGGGTAGTTGAAGTCTCCTACTATGTCAGTGTTGGGTTAGACCTTCATAGATGCCAGGGTGTTGAGGAATGTGCCTTGATAGTCTAGGGACATAGATGCGGACCGATAGCAGGCTATGGTGTGGATTGCACTATTATCCAAAGTCGGTTGTACTGGAAGTACCTCCGATGCATCATGCTGGGATAATAGTCTGGAGGTGTGCATATCCATTATGCACACCTCCAGACTATTATGAGCACATATTCAGGGACATCTTGGTTTAGCCAAAGCCATCAGGCATTTCAGTGAGAGAGAATTGTTTGAGGTCATTAGCCGACTGAGGTCACCTGGACTACAGCTTAGACTAAGCACCTCATTGGTTCTTTTGAGATTTCTTTCTTAAAAGCTGTCTCGGGTTTCAACTTTCTGTTACCTAAGAAGTTCAGTTGTGAGTGTTCTGCCATTTTACACTGAGCTAATTGAAGGAAGGACACTGAGAAAATTCAGAGCTATAATATATTACATTAAGTATCCTGTTTTTTTGTTTATTTTGTTCTTTATTTTTTTGTTATTTGTAGCACTTTATGTACTGTGTATTTTTCTAGCTAGTTTCACTGTGTGTGTGGTATTAACTGGAAATTGTCCACTTTTATTAAGCATCTGTTGGGTTGTTTGTTTCTGATAACTTGTTGCAGTTAAACTCTTTTTTCTAGAGGCTCCTTTTGCTGTTTAAAACTTTCATTTAAAGGCTCACTGCTGCTTTTCAGCTGTGAGAAACATTTCTGCAGTTTGTTTCCCACCCTCCCTCCTGTTGGTATAGTGTTTTTATAGTTAGTGGCTTTGCAGTTGCCTGCTCCTAATGTAAATTTGATCCAGTCTAGTGTCATTACCTCATTCTACCCAGTACAGGGAGAACATTTGAGAAGGCCAATCAGCTTAGTTTCTGCTACTCCTTTCTCTCTTTCCACTAAAAAAAAAAAAAAAAACCTTTCTAAGCTTGTTTCCTGCCATTCCTGTGGGGAGTCTAGCCTGGATATAGATGTGCAGTGTCCAGGACTATTTGTAGGCTTCTAGGGCCCAAGCCTTTCTGTGTTGGAGGGAAGTCTTCTAGCTTCATTTTGTTTCTTAGAACTAGCCAGTTTTTTGTTTCAGCACTTGTTCAGAACTTATTGTAAGCACTAAATAAGCTACAACTTACAACAACACTCAACTTTCCTCACTGTCTAGAGGAAAACAGTTTCTAGTACTTAACAAATAAGCACCTATCCAGACATGTCTAAGGTTCAGCCCCCGGTGTTTTCTCCTTTCTACCTGATGAATCTGGGCATCTTGGGGCAATGCAGTAATTGCCTCATGTACACAGACAACCCTCTCCTCCTACCACCCAACACTACAACCTGTGAGAGATGCACTTATATAGCCAAGCTGGAAGCAAAGCTCTCTTCACCCAAGACTGGACTAGACAGTCAAGAGGAGAAGGTAAACACTTGCACCACACCACACTCAGCACATAGTCCCTCAAAACCTACACCACCAAAACACACACATAGAAACACAAAACACACACCTACATTCACGGAGGCTCTCAGTAAAAACCTGCCCAAGCAACAGGGACCTCCAAAGCAGAAACACAAGCAACCTCCACCCCCCAACACAACCCAAATGACACACAGCCCACAAACTCTGTGTGCCACTCAACCACAGCCCATAAGGCATAACAACGTACCCAATACTCTAGTCATAGGTGACTCTATAGTCAGGCACACTGATGTTCCACTCACCAGGCTAAACAAGGAGAAAGTTACTGTCAGCTGCCTGTCAGGTGCCAGGATCCGCCACATAACGCATGCACTCAGGTCACTCCACAACAAGTACAAATATGACTCTGTCATTGTCCATGTTGGTGTGAATGACCTGAGATGTACCTCCTTGGACTACATGAAAAGGGACATGGAGGAGCTGTCTGATCTTGTAGCCCAGGCAGGTATGACCCTAGCCCTGAGTAGCATCCTGCCATCACCCAGAATGATACCACAGTGCAAGGACAAAATGATTGACTTCAACAATTGGCTAAGCTTCTGGTGTCATTCTAAGGGGATCCAGTATCTGTCTGCCTGGGATGACATGATCGGCAAGCCACAATGCTTTGCCAGAGATGGCCTGCACCTGTCGCCCCTGGGATTCCAGATACTGGCTAAGGCTCTAGCCACCCCTATAGTGCCTTTTTTAGGCAAGGTTCAAATGACAAATTCACCACCCAAACAGGTACAGGCAAGAATAATCTGAGGGTATTGTTACTCAATGCTAGAAGTCTAAACCTCAAAATGCACTCTCTCGAGGCACTCCTTAAAATAGAGAACATCGACATCTGTGCAGTCACAAAGTCCTGGTTCAAGGCTCCAGAGAGTACCCCTGCATTACCAGGCTATAATTCATACCACACCTTTCATCCACCTAACCTGGACCGAAACACTAAAGGCGGAGGTGTGTCCATATTCATTAAGGATATCCACACCTCCAGGCTAGTTGCTCAGCATAATGCATCCGAGATTATCCAAGTGCAACTAACTCTGGGCAAGACCGCAATCCAAATTGTAGCTTGCTACAGATCCCCCACTATGCCCCAGGATTCCCACTCCTCATTTCTTAATATACTGGAAAACATTAGGGTACAACCTAACACCCTAATAATGGGTGATTTCAACTACCCTACCATTAACTGGGAAAACTACTCATGTACCAACTCTTGTGCTCAACGTTTTCTGGAATTCATAAATTCCAATGCCATGGATCAATTTATCCACACCCCCACCAGGGGCAGCAATATCCTAGACCTGATTATTACCAACATGGGCAACTGGTGCTCCACACCAGAAGTCAATTCCTCGTTGATCAGATCCGACCATAAGCTAATCACCCTAGACATCCACATCTCTCACCCAGCCCCCATTAGGGAAACCACAGTAAAAAATTTCTCCAAAGCCAACTTCACGCTTCTTAAGACAGAAGTGGCAAACTTCATGACACCCATGCTGACAGACAATAGAGGTATGACTGCTGAATAAAACAAAAAATAAAAATACCAGGCAGCAGCAACCAGATGAAAAACGGCACGGACTGTTTATTCCAGATATTCAAAGTGAGCGCTTTTGGCTGCAATAATATACAGCCTTCCTCAGACAAAATACAAAATACAAAGCCCCAGCATTACACTGGGCTTAAATACTAATTCAATCCACTTCAGCTGACCCAAACAATTAGCAAATTAACAGATTGACAAATTAACAAGTACATAGAGCTTTACATAATTAAGATTACCCCTACACTTTTCATTATATAAATATATAACTAAATAAAAACATTAGTATAATATCAGATAAAATAGGATAAAACACATTGATTTAAATTAAATATATGATGTTTACAAGCCACTCAACATGCATATAAGTATAAATATATATATGTATACTATACTTATATTTAGATTTAAATGTGGATATAACTATAAAAAACCACCAACCATATAATTTAATAACTTTACTAAGAAGGCATTGTTGCCTACTAATTTATCTACGTAAGGCTTTTAATTTTAAAATACACTTAATAGAGGCAACATCATTTAGCCCTGGTGGAAACTGTGCAGATGTTCTAACTTGCTAGAACAGCTCCTGCTCTTCTAAATGGAGCTGCCAGGGCCCGCCTCTAATAGCAGTATTTACCTGATGGATAACAGAAAATAGGAAACTGTGTTCTGGATATTCAAGAATATGCCTAGCTAATGCGTTTGTCAAGTCATTCCTTCCTATGGCATTTAAATGTTCATAAATTTGCTTTCAAAGTTTCCTCTCTGTTTTGCCAATATAAAAGGAAGGACATTTTTCACAAACAGCGACATAAACCACCCCACTTGACTCACAGTTAAAGTTTCCTTGGATGGAAATATTTAATTTATTAATATTAATTTTACTACAAGCTACAACATATTTACACTGGCTACACATTCCACATTTTCTCATACCAAATATTTTTTGTTTACTAGAATCTCTACTTTTTTCCACAATTGCCTTTAAGTTGGGACCCCTTCTTTATGCAAAAGTTGGATGCGTGCCCAAAGTTTTAGCTAATGCTCTATCTTCCAGAATGATATTCCAATTTTTAGTCAATATATCCCTACTCACCTGGAAGTCAATGCTATATGTGAACAAAAAAGTAATATTGTTTGATACCAAATCATTATTATTATTTGTACCCAACTTAGTCAACCTATCCAATAATCCACCTCCCAACAATGGCTTAAAGTGACCACTTTGTCTTTTGGTCTGCACTTCCTCTTGTAACTGTTTTATTAGATTATATGGATAGCCTCTACACAGGAACATTTTGCCTATATTATCACATTCTCTAAAATAGTCAGCCTCCTCTGATATCATCCTGGCAGCCCTAACAAGCTGTCCTTTAACCACACTTCTTTTTTGATGGATAGGGTGACAACTTGAAAAGTGAAGGTAACTATTAGAATAAGTTGGTTTTCTATGGATAAAAGATTTAAACTTATTGTTAACCCTATCTTTAGATATAGTTACATCTAAGAAATGCATTTCTTCCATAGTCATAGAGTATGTAAACTCCAAAAAGTCAGTCATCATTGAAATGCTGTCTATGAAGTCAGAAATTAGATCTGGTGAACCATTCCAAATAAAACACATATCATCTTGGTATCTTGTATACCAAGTGACATGTTGTTGATATAATTCATTATTAAACAAAAAATCATGTTCCCAGAATGCCATTACACTATTAGCAAAGCTACATCCGCATGGTGACCCCATGGCGATTCCAGTATTTTGTAAATAAAATTTATTCTTAAACATTAAAAAATTATTTGATAAAACAATTTCCAGAAGGGTCTCCACAACATACATCTGTACAGAAGTAGCATTTTTAGTAAGCATAAAATTCCTGGTCCAATCTATACCAAGTTGGTGTGGAATTACAGTGTCATTTATTTTTAGTTTAGCTGTTTGGTTTTTCATTTGTTGGTATGACTGATGAATCCTACACAAATGCACTTTATAAGCACTTACATGAGTGCATGGATCATGCAATCCCTAACAGAACCAAGATGCTATCCACCAAAAAAAGGAAGCCAATCTGATGGTCCCCTGCCATAAACAAACTCTAAAACAGAAGAAAGAAACTATTGCAAAAAAGAGTAAAATCCCATGATTGAAGAAACTCCCTGGTCAGCTTCAGTAAGAAGATGAGATCCCTCATAAAATCCTCCAAAGTTAGTTATGAAAACAAAGTCGCCACTGACTGTAAAGACAACCACAAAGCATTCTATAGCTATGTCAAGAATCTCAATGGCAACACTCAGATCTGCTCTGAGTTACAGCGCAATGGCACTAAATATACAGAACCAACGGATATTGCCAACATCCTGGCAGATAGGTTCAGTGCTAACTTTACCCCTCTCTCATCCCCTAAAGGGCCCATCTCTATACCAGAAGAATGCAAAGTTCCTGTAATCATGGCTGCACAGGCAAAAAACACACTATCCAAAGCCAAGAACACAGCATCCATGGGACCTGACGACATCCCAGGCTGTGTTCTACATGAACTACAGAACGAACTGGCACCCCACCTAAGTACCATGTTCAATCATAGCCTTACCTCAGGCTATGTGCCCACTGAATGGCACACAGCAACAGTTATCCCACTCCACAAAGGGGGAGCCACCACAGACCCCGGAAACTACCGCCCCATTAGCCTAATGAGCCTGGTCTGCAAGTCTATGGAGTGTATCATCATGGAACTTATAAACAATGACATTGGTAATCTCCAAACTCAGGACCCCACCTAGTTCAGGTTTGTAAAAGGCAGATCATGTCTCCTAAACCTGATAGACTTCTTTGAAGCAGTCACCAAAGCCATAGATGAGGGTAAGGTGGTTCACACAGCCTATCTAGATCTCGCCAAGGCTTTTGACACCATCCCCCACTCTGGAATTATAGATAAACTCACTAAACTAAGTATAAATCCCTATATCATAAGATGGGTTGCCAACTGGCTCACTGACAGAACCCACACTGTGAACGTAGCAGACTCCAAATCCAGCTTCAGACCAGTGACAAGTGGAGTACCACAGGGTTCAGTCCTGAGTCCTCTCCTGTTTGGTATCTACGTCTCTGAAGTACAGGCCAATACAGAAGGTCTTTGGCTAACGTAGTTCAGAGATGACTGCAAAGTAGGAGCCATAATCAAAACTCCAAAAGATGTGGACATCCTACAAAAGGGCCTTGCTGAGACAGATGCCTGGTGTCAAAGCCATGGCCTCAAGCTCAATGCCAAAAAGTGCATTGTCATTCCTTTTGGTAAAAATTCAGTACCCATGAACTACCACATAGGTGGTAGTCTACTTAACACTGAAAGTGTGATAAGAGACCTTGGGACACAGGTGGACAGTAGTCTCTCCTTTGATAATCACATCACCACAGTAGTCAGGAAATCCTTCTATGTGGCACACCTCATCAGAAAAGGTTTCTCATCCAGGAAAAAAGAGGTCATTGTTCCCCTTTACTCGTCACTCATTAGACCCATTATAGAGTACAATGCCCCTTTTGGTATGTACCTCACAAGACATCTACAACAACTGGAAAGGCCACAGAAATATCTCACAAAGAGGATTACTGGCCTCAAAGAGAAGCCCTATGCAGACCGTCTCAAAAAACTGCAGCTTTATTCCATTGCATATCGCCTACTCAGAGGCGATCTCTGCCTAACACACAAAGCTATGTCAAACCCAGAGCTTTTAGGTATGCTCCACTTAAAGAAATCCCAATCCCTATGAGCTACACGCTCTAGGGACCTAAACCTCATCACCACAATAAACAGAACATGCTGGAGGGATATATCAAACAAAGCTCCTCATTAGCACTGTTCAAGAAAAATCTTGATGATTGGATGGGAGATAGGAAATTCACCCCGGGGATCACTTCTGTGGCTCTGCTCGACAGTGGCACAGGAAAATAATTTTCTTGGGTGCCGAAAGCCAGGGTACCTTTGGCTAGGCTTATATAGGCCCTAGGGCCAATAGCCCAGTACCTACCTATGAACCTATGAACCTATGAATATGGAGACAACACTACCTGTGAAAGTGTGGTCCATGTTTGTAGGCTGACAGCTGTGGAATGCATCATAGCCTGTTGGTGCAGGGCTGCTGTCTGCTGCTGTGAACCACCTCTCCATTACAGCACAAATGTCAATGTTCTACACTCTGAGGAGTGCTTTGAGTGACTGCATCTTGACAGTTAGATGTTAATTGTTGAGCAGCATGACCCTCAGTTTGCATACATGTCTAGCTGTTACAGTGGTACTTTGATTTGGAACACTGCCTAATAATGCACTGTAAGGGGTGGTAAGACACTTACCTGTGCCTGGAAACCCAAGGCTGGCATATTTAGGACATCTCTGGCAAGGCATTGAGGTCTGGAAATCATGTTATCCCAAGCAGAGAGATACTGGATCCCCTGAGAATGACACACAACGCATAAGCCAAAGTTGCAGTCAATTATCTGTTGATAGTACTGCAGCATCATTCTGGGTGATGGCAGTATACTGCTCAGGGCTACTGTCACACCTGCCTGGACCACATAATCTGAGAGTTCAACCATGTCTCTTGTCATGTAGTCCAGGGAGATGTGGCTCAGGTCATTCACATCCACATGGATGATGACTTAATGATACTTGTAGTTGTGGGGTGGCCTGACTGGGTGTGTCATGAGATGGATGCTGGCATGTGATAGACAGTTGGCTGTTACTTCCTCCATAATCAACTTAGTGAGTGGGACATCTGTGTGCCGCAGTACTGAGTCACCCATGATCACTGTAATGCGCAAGGTGGTTAGCCTTAGGAGCTTAGGTTGAGGGGCACACTGTGTAGGTGGCATATGTGTCCTTTGGCATGTACTATGTTGTGGTGCCTGAGTGGATGTCTGTCTTGCTGGTCTGTGCTGTTTGTGTAAATGTCCATTCAGTGCCTCTGTGAAGGTGGATGTGTGGCTTTTCTATGTATGTCAGGGCTGTCATAGTGGGTGTTGTGGTGAGCTATGTGTTCCACATGGTGCAATGCAGGTGTTGATCTTATCCTCTTGACCAATCAGTCCAGTCTTTGCTGGAGAGTGCATATTTCCACATTTGGTGATATAGGGGAAACTCTCACTGGTCTGAGTGTTTGGAGTTTCTAGAAGAGGGTTGTTTGTGTATAAGAGGCAGTTGCAACAGTGCCTCAGAATGGACAAGTGCATCAAATTAATGGGTGAAAGCACATAAAACTGCACTTCATTCATGCCAGGAGGGGTAGTCATAGCTAGTAAGTACTGGGGCTAATTCCATGATGAACAAGTACTGCTGATGGCTCCCAGGTGTGATACACTTATTGATACAATAACCTGTTGAAGTGCAAAGCTATAATGCTATTTGAATTGCAAGACAGAAAGAACGAGCAAGATGTAAGGGAGAAACTGAAGGCAGACTTTCTGCCACCTGTAATACTTTACCTCAGCTGTGCAGTTATCAGCACCTTTGGCCAGTTGTAAGCCCAGTAAGCTCTGTAGCATGTGCAGTAACTGTGGAACACTATAGTACAAATAACTGGATAGGCAGGGGTTCTAATCCCAATACTGGCAAGTGTGTGTGTGTGTGTGGGGGGGGGGATCATGTATTGTGTGGGTTATACCATTTTTGACTTGTGTACCACCTTTTACACTTCCCCTCACTCCAATTTAGTAGTCTTGTTGATGTCATTCACCTTAGAAGTACCTTTGGAGAAGGCAAAATTGTCTATGCTCCATGGCACTTCTGATAACTGTGTAACACTATAATAAAAATAGCTACATAGGAAAGAGTTCTAATCCCAATACTGGAAACTGTGTGTGTGTGAGAATCATGTACTGTGTGGGTTATAGCATTTTTCACTTGTGTATCACCCTTTACATTCCCCCACCCTACTTTACTAGTGCTGTTGTTGTCATTCACCTTAGAAGTACCTTTGGACAAGGTAAAATTGTGTAAGCTTTGTGGCATGTCTGCTAACTGAATAATACCATAATACAAATAACTAGATAGGTAGGAGTTCTAATCTCAATAGTGGCAACTGTTTGTGTGAGAATCATATACTGTAAAGGTTATACCATTTTGAATTGTGTACCACCATACCCATCCTAATTTAGTAATCCTGTTGATGTCATTCACCTTACAAGTACCTTTGGATGAAGTGAAATTGGGTAAGCTCTGTTGCATAGCTGATAATTGTGTAACACTATAGTAGACATAAATAGATAAATAGGAGTTCTAATCTCAAAACCGGTGTGTGTGTGAGTGTGTGTGTGTGTGTGTGTGTGTGTGTGTGTGTGTGTGTGTGTGTGTGTGTGTGTGTATATATATATATATATATATATATATATATATATATATATATATATATATATCAAATACCATTTTGATGTGTGTACCATGCATAGCAGGTGACGACCTCCTAATACCATTACTTTATATAGTGTGGTAATGGCATCTGCCTCACATGCAACATGTGACACCATTGTACAAGCCATACCAGTCCTCTCTACAGATGTGTCTGGAACATCCAAATGTTTGGAACCTACTAGTGCTCTGTCTGCCTTATCAATGCCCATGTATGTGATATTGTTGGCAAATAGGCCACAGTGAGTGTACTGAGACATATGGCAGCATCAGGTATCATACCTGACTGAAACAGCATACTGATACGTCTGCTACCCTCACACTTGTCCAGGCTTGTAGGTGCAATACATGAATTCAGATGCTTGGTTTTACAAGTAAATTGTTCATGTCATGGGTCACATTAAAGGTCGGGAAAGGTGTGGGCTGACATATTCTGGCCTCAATAAGTATATATCAGAAACAAATGGCATCTTAACAGGTGTGCGTACACATTTGCTATCCACTGTATAGCAGTAATGTTTCACACATGTCCCTACCTTAGACAGTTTGTCAAACGCATTTTGCTGGTGTCTGTCCAGACATCTTGCACTGACAGGTTGTGAGATATGCTACAGAAATGTTACATTCTCTTCAGATAGGCCCCTCTGCTGACCACTGTGATGCAACACAATTAACTCCACCACATGTGAACATGCATATAAAGCGATATGGCTATTAGTCATAGTTGTGTGCATGGTAACTTGCATGCCTTCCACATGCCTAGGGTATTGCCCAAAGCACAACTGAACAATTACATACTCATCAGCTTCAAGCTACTGTCCCATATGCAGATCAGAGTGACCTATCTAGCTGTGGGAGAGAGGTATTGTCAGCAGACTCACATGTGCCCTTGAAACAGGATGAATGCAGCATGTCTGCACATTTACAGTAGAACACCCAATACTACACAATTTGCTATCCTTTACCATAGATTTGCACTTCTGTGCATTAAAAATCCCCATCCACAACTGCAATCTGACCTGGCACATGCATGTAGATACTGTACAGATACAGGTATGTCTCATACAGTAGTCTATTAATCCCCACTGGGACCTTACTGCATGCTGCTTGTCCATTGTGTGGGTGCCACCCACCTCCAACAAGTGGGGCTTTGTACCCTGGTGTTGTACTGTGATGGGTGGCTGAAGCTTGGCAAGGAGCTCCTCATTTGGTGACAGTGAGGTCTGCATGGCTGGGCCTCCACCTGTGGTTGCGGGGTCCATGGCCATGGCAGTAGCCCTTTGCCAGGCATGGCATATGAAGTTGGTGGCATGATGCCGCACATGCTCATATGTACGTGCGTGCAGGCTCACCTCATTCACCCTGTGGACAGGGTTATCCCACAGGGTGGTCCTCTCCTGCAGATGTTGCTGGCTTTGACCCAACAGTACTGTGTGGTTCTGTATTATGGCTTCCATTATCAGGTTGCATTCCACTGGTGAAAAGGTTTCCCGCCAGTGATGTGACATTGCACCTGGTAGACACTAACAGGAAAACACATCACAGGACCCGATACATTTGGCAACAGTATGTCCAGTGCCTGCACATGTACCTTGAATACCAGTAGCCAACACTCACAACCATACCAGTAGCCACCATACACAACCACACCATATCCCTGTAATCTATCAGCACAGTATCAGCTTGCATTGCACTCCTGGTTCTGATGAGTCATATTGCCTGCAGTGAGGGCAAGTTGATTGCATAATCCGTCATTCCTCATTCAGGTCTATGTAAATGGATGACATTAGCCATCTTCCATGCAGATGGTGTGTGGATGGAGCTGAAGTTTGGTGTGACTACAGTGTGTAATGCAGCTGGGAGCGCATGCTTGAGTTCATATAGGATGCAGACAGGGATAATATAATGTCCCGTGGATACTTACATGTGTTGCCTTTCAGTAGACAATATGTACCTGCTCACTGGTGATGTGGGGAGGGGTGTGAGTGCAGTACATATTCACCGCTAGTGATGCTGAGTCAGGGGGTGATGTTTACCCTAACCCTATCTGCAGCAGGTTGCCTGTAGCTATGTTGTGTGTGTATGTGATCTGATTTGCCACCATTACAGGTTGGGCTGGTTTATTGCTTCTGAGATTGCAGACATATGGGAAGATGGCCTTCTGATTGTCCTTGGTGTATGTCTCCAATTTGTACTCATACTTGGCCTTACAATAATCCACATGTGATCTTATATGCTTAATCAGACAATGGCTGACTTGATGTCAGGTTGGTTCCTGCCCTTACTTTGCCCTGTACAGCCACTATAGGGACCAAGTCTGTGGTTTGTGTAATGCTCCTGTCCAGCAAAGGGGATTACTCTACTTTGGTGGAGGCAGGTATGACAAGTAAGGTATTGCTGAGTCCATACAGCCATGTATGTGTTCAATCATTTGTTTGTAGTGAGCATGGTCAAAAAGTCATAACACAGTTGGACACTTCTCCAGTTTAGTAATGATAATCATGCTTATTGTACTAACCATAGCTATATCAGGGCAATGCAACAACCACTAGCTGTAGAAATGTCACTCTTTTGGGTGCACAGTAACTAAGATTACACATGTGTACATCATGTACAGCTTTTTAACTGACATTTTGCATCCCATGTCTGTTTTCATGAGGTGGACACATACACCTACTCATACTGGCATGTGCATAGGTAATGCCGCACATACATGTTTGTTCTATGTCAGTATGGCACACTGTATTCACACTGCTGCTGTGCAGTCATCCCTCACAACCTGTTACAGCAGGACATCTGTAGGATGCCATGCATACATGGGTGTAATGGTACAAAATCAGTGGCAGTGTCTCAATATTGCTGTAACATACTTAAGTCATTCAATAGCACAGTAGCCTTTGCACTGACAGGCATCCCCTGGAGGATATCCAACAATCATATGGCAGGAAGAGAGGAGAAAGGCTAGGAGGGTGGTATTGAGGGTAAGAATTGTTAATGTTGCTAGTATGACTGGTATAGTGACCAAGCTAGCTGATATGATGGCCAGGGGATAGTTGATATATTGTGTGTGTGCAAGAGACCACATGAAAAGGGATTATGGCTGGGTGTATGGTATGTAGGACACAATTGTGATATCATGGTCTGGACTGGAGGAGGAAGGGGGTATGACTTCTGCTGAAGGAACAGTTTGCCAAGAGTGTTTTTGGAGGATGACATAAGTGCCTGATAGAGTGATATTTCTGAAGCTGTAAGATGATGGTGTAATGATGACTGTTGTTGGTGCATATGCTATGCAAGTTAGTTGTTTGATGGATGAGAAAGAGAAATGTGATGTCAGTTAGATGACATGAATACTGTACCCATGGGTGACAGACTGGTCATTGCAGCACATGCTGATGGGCATGTTGGTGAAGGGAACATAGGGGATGGGGAATTGATGGGTATGTATGGTGTTAAAAGGAATGGAGATGGTGAGATGGTAGTAGATTTTGCAAAAAGGATGGACAAGGCTGTGGTGAATATGTACTATAACATGAGGGTGATATATAACAGTGGAGTAAGATGCACACGGGTGGAATATATCCAATGTAGGAGGGCCAGTTTGAAGAAGATTGGAGACTGGAAGGCTGTGACAGCGGGAAGTGTATTTATGTAGCAGAGAATCTTGGTATGTAAGATGATGTTGGTGATCAAGAAGAAGAAGAGGAGTGTGGAGGCAGCACCAAGGATCAAATGGTGTAAATTGGAAAAGGGGGATTGTGAGGTAGATTTCAGGAATGAGTTGAGACAGGCACTGAGTGGCAGTGACAATCTAACAAATATCTGGTTAAGTGCAGCAGAGCTGGTAAGGGTGCTTGGGGAGATGTGGATGGAGGAAGCAGTACAAGGAAACCTGTTGCTGGACTGAGAAAGTACTGGACATTATACAGAGACAGAGGTTGGGGAAGAAGAAGTGGGATTGTCAGAGATATGAGGAACTTAGGCAGGAGTATGAGGAGATAATGTGCGTGGCAAAGAGAGAGTGGCAAAGGCTGAGGATGGACATATGAAGAGTTCTATGACAGATTGGACACTAAGGAGGGATGAAAGGAATTGTACCAATTGGCTAAACAGATGCATTAAGCTAGGAAAGATGTGCAACAGATTAAGGGTGATAAAGGATGATGAGGTATATGTACTCACAAGCGAAAGAGTGTGTTGAGCTCATGGACAGTGTACTTAGAGAGGCTGATGAATGAAGAGAATGAGACAGAGAAGATTGGATGATGTGGGTATGGTGAATCAGGAAGTGCAATGGCTTAACAAGGAGGATGTAAGAATAGCTATGAAGAGTATGAATACTGGCAAGCCTGTTGGTCCACACTACACACATGTGGAAGCATGGGGTTGTTTAGGGGAAATGGCAGTGGTGTGTTAGCCAAACTGTTTACTGATATCTTGGGAAGTGTGAGGTTGCATGAGGAGTGGAGAGAAAGTGCTTGGATATGGTGTTAAGAATGAGGTTGATGTGCAGAGCTGTGATAACTCAGAGGGATAACATTGACCATTCACAGCATGAAGTTATGTGTAAGAGCAGTGGAAGCTAGGTTATGCAGGGAGGTGAGGAGTACTGGTCATCAGTATGGTTTCATGCGTGGAAAGGGCACTACTGGTCTGCTGCTTGCTCTGAGACTGTTACTGGTGGAATACAGAGAAGGTCAGGAGTTGCTCTGTGTCTGTCTGGACTTACAGAAAGCATATGACAGAGTGCCTAGGCAGGAGTTATGGTATTGTATGATGAAGGCATGAGTGGAAGAGATATATGTAAGAGTGGTACAAGATATGTACAAGGGTGGTGTAACAGCATTGAGGCCTGCATTGGGATTGATGGATGTGTTTAAGTTGGAGGTGGGATGACATCAGGGATCAGTTGTGAGCCCTTTCTGATTTGCAATGGTGATGTACATGTTGATAGACAAGATCATATTAGAGTCATCATTGACTATGTTGTTTGCAGATGACATTGTGATCTGTATTGAGAGTAGGGAACAGCTTTTGGAGACCCTGGAGAGGTGGACATATGCTCTAGTGAGGAGAGGAATGAAGGTCAGCAGTGTGAGGACAGAATATCTGTGTGAATGAGATGGAGTATAGCGGAATGTGGAGGATACATGGAGTAGAGTTGCCAAAGGTGGATGTGTTCAAATGATTGGGATCAACATTTCAGAGTAATGATGACTATGGAGTACAGGTGAAGAAGAGAGTACAGCCAGGATGGAGAGGGCGGAGAAGAGTGTCAGGAGTGATTTGTGACAGATACCAGTAAACGTGATATGCAAAGTCTACAAGAGGGTAGTGAGAGCACCTAGGTTATATGCATTGGAGACAGTGGCATTGACAAAAAGGCAGGAGTCAGAGTTGCACATGGCAGAGTTACAGATATTATGATTTGCACTGGATGTGACATGGGTGCACAGGTTTAGCAATGTGTATATGACAGGCTCAGGCTATGTTGGATGGATATGAGACAAAGTTGGAGAGGCAGCATTACATCAGTTTGGACATGTGCTAAGGAGGGGCGCTGAGTATAATGGGAATAGGATGGTAACTATGTAGCTGCCAGGTAAGAGAAAGAGAGGAAGGCCTCAAATAAGGTTTCTGGATGTGGTAAGAGAGAACATGCAGGTGGTTGGTGTGAGAGAGCAATATTCATAGGACAAGCAGAAATGGCAACAGATGATCCACTGTGGCAATCACAAATGTGAAAAGCCAGAGGACATTAAATGAGGATGTTGTAATGTCAGTCTTCACAGATTTGGCCAGGATTTGACAGACATAACACAATTCTATGGGTAAATGACCACAAATATGAGACACAAATATGGTCAGTGTGCAGAGCACTGGACAGTTGAATGGTATGAGCTCAGTATATAACATGCAGTTCAGCAAACACATCTCCAGCAGTTCTTTACTATTCAAATACCACGTATAGGTGCCTCACATTTCTGAGACAAACAAATATATCCTAGTTGTATTCACAAGTAAGATATGGATATGTACAACATCTCAGTAGCTGGCCTAGCATTGTCAAAATCAGTATTGTTAAACACACACTCCAGTATTAGTCATATGTGAGACATCCTTTCCTGGGTCCTTTCCTATGATCTCTGTCACTGCAGACAGACCCAGATGCTATGGCCATAGGTTCTGAACAGTAATATATTAGTACAGCAAGCTTTGTTGAGACATATATGTTACACTTTCTCTTTCCCATTATTACATACCCCCTACTGCAGTCCTTTACATATTTGCTTGTTCAACATACCTGTCTTTGTATTTTTTTCAAGTGTAGGTTGTTATATGCTGTTTTCTGTTTTCTTTTCCTCAGTTTCTTCCTCTCCCTCACCCACACATGTAGGGTGTACATCTGTTTTGCATAGGCAGCAGCTTGCCTTTTGTAGGTAATGGTCATGAACAGCTGATGGCCTGCACACCAATTATTGTCCCCCATTTAACTGCATGTAGAACAGCTGTGTTGTTATTCCTATAGACAATGGCATGGCAACACACTGCTATAATTGGGTACTTCATGTGGGTGTAGCCCCTTTACCTTGCCTGTGAGGGGGACTTCATGGAGGTGTGTGAACATCAGCATCACAGATGGCATGTCATGTTACTCACTATACACTTACTTTGGAAACTCACACTATGAGCTCTGTGCCTCCTATGATGACTGCATAATACTGTACTACCACTAATTAGATGAGTAGGGATTTCAACCCCAACACTGGCAATTGTGATTGTGTGTCTGTGTCTATGTCTGTGAACAGTATTCTATGTGTGCTGGATGAACACAATAACCTCTGTGTGTGTGGAAATTACAAATCTGAGGTGTGTTCCACCCACTACACTTACCATAGTCTACTGTACAAGAGGTGCTGATATCAGCCACCATATACTTACCTATATACACGCCTCAGCCCTATAAGCTACATAGCACATGCAAAGACTATCATACTGACCTGTCAATTGTGTACATCTCTACCCTGGATATGACACACTCAGTGTGTTATCACACTGCCATACCCTTTGTAGTCTGCACGGACACATCCTGCTAATACACAGACACCTAGAAGATAAACAGAATACATTATGGAAACTACATGCAGTCATCGTTAATAACAATAATGCATCATGGCTGACAGCTACACACTCTGACGTGTAACCATTAAACATACTGGCTGTCAACACTACACAGCATTACATTGCTAAACTGTACTAAATTCTAAGTTTACCATGTGCATCAGAACCATATTAGCATGTCCCTACATCAATGGTATGGATGATAGGGATGTGGCACATGTATCATCATATGCACATGGTGTGTTGTGGGTTTGCCAAAGGCCTAGGCTGGGCCAATTGGTTGACATCATGTGTGTGTGTGTGTGTTTCGGGGTTGTATGTGAGATTGGCTGTGCAGAGGTAGTGTGTGTAAGTCTGGAGGTTACCTTGCTGTAATGGTGATGTGTGTGTGTGTGTGTGTGTGTGTGTGTGTGTGTGTGTGTGTGTGTGTGTGTGTGTGTGTGTGTGCGCGCACGCACGTGTGTGTGTGTGTGTGTGTGTGTGTGTGTGTGTGTGTGTGTGTGTGGATGCACACAGTCATGCCATGTGGCTGCCCTACACAGGGGTATGTTGGACAGCTGTGGACCATACATGGCAGGGTGTACAGTTCACCATCTCTGGCCACAGATGTGGGAACTGTACCTGCCAGGGGACCCACGGGCACCACCAGGCCCGAGACCAGATGCACTACTACTCCCCGATGCTGACTGGTGTCTGCTGGATCTGCGTCCCTGTTGGGACAGATCAGGACCATGTGCCCATGCCCTGCTGCATCGTGGTGTGGACAGCAACCCCCCCTGCAGTTAGACGGGAATGAGAAGTTGCATGGCCACGTGGACTCTCAGCTGTTTGTGATGCTGTCCCACGTCCATGTGGCCGACGGCCAACTTCCACCACATGCTCTATCACAAACATTCAACATTCAAGGATTGACATGCCATGATCAAATATTCCCACCATCTCACCCAACCATCTATCCATGACCTTAGAATAATAATGGTGGGCATCAGCAAGACCAAGGAGGTTGTCACGCATAGCAGGAACAGTAGCATTCATAGCCTTGAGAAGCTGTCTGGTGTTACATTTACTACATGCCTGTGCCTCCATGATGTTCCAAAACATGTATCTGGTGACACTTGCTGTGGCACTTGTGACAGGGGCATGTTGGACAGCAGGCCTCCTTTGAGCATCCCTGCCCAGCTGCCTGTGTGGGACCTTGCCTGTTCTCTGACTGGCTGGTGACTACAGAAACACTTGCCATAGTCAACACACATGCCTGTCCCATGCCACTACTTGCCAACTGTCCATCATCTATGGCCACTAGTGATTGGGTATGTGTAGGCATTGTGTCTGTGTGCGGGGATGAGGTGGACAAAAGTGGGATGCCAACCAATGGCACAGATTCAGCCCCTGACAATCTAGCCTGTGCCTCACTATGGCTATCATCGTTGTCAGAGTATGCAGAGACACTGACATCAGTTCCCAAGTAGGAGGGACACTGACCCCCATTGCCACCTGTGAGGGGAAGACAATAAAGGTAAATTAATGGGTCACTGTCACAATGTTGAAACACAGTTTATAGAAACTGTGTTTCGGCGGACACAATTTAGTGAAAGTGCATTTTATCGAAAATGCACTTTCGCTAAATGGGGAGTGGATAATTAAAGAAAGCATGCAGTTTGCATGCACCATTAGTTGTAAATCAAAGTATAGTTTGATTTACAACTGACAAAGCTATCGCTGACATCATGGTACAGTGGGGATAAGGGAATATTCCCTTTTCTCCACTGTAGTGCAATCTCGGAGTGAGAATAATAAAGTAGGGGGTGTGGGGGCTGCAGCTCCCCACATGGGGGGGTGCAGAGGGGCTTGCACCCCTGAATAACACTGTGCAATGTTATTTTTTTACTTTTTTTATGTTGATTTCTTTTGCGAAAGTGCATAGGGGACAATATGCACTTTTGACAATATGCACTTTCGCTAAAGTGTATTATCAGAAACGCAGTTCGATGGATTGTGCTTTTGATAATACAACAGTGACCCAAATTAATACCTGTACATTATGGCTGCCTTCCATGCACACAGACACTTACAGGTGAGTTGGCACAAAGCGATTACACAGACCTCACATTACCCAGAACGTGACATGCATGACACACAGAACCCTCATCATCATGCATTGCAGCCATTCTCAATCCTTGTTACTAACAATATACATGTCTGGGATGCATGAGTACTGTTAGTAAGTGACATCCTTCACCTGTGCTGTTCACCTGTTTAGCACAATGGCAACTACTGTAGACCATACCTCACAACTGTACAAATCATTGAAAAATGTGTAGATGTCTGGCACATATATTTGCTCTGTCCCTTACAACCCCTATGTGTTTGTCTGACACATAATTGGGATCATATGAGGATTGATGTCACTAATTAATGACATGCATTCGATTTGCACACATCATCACCAGCAGTGAATGCATGTTCAAACAAATCCTGTTACACTAACAACCTTCCAATCTTAACATGGATATGATAAGTGTACACACCCCTGTTAACATGGCAGGCTCTTGTAACATATAAAATGAGACCAGAATACTGCATTCAAAAACTTTACCCACCTTAAATGTGACATATGACCTGTGCAATCCAATTGTGAACATATTGTTTGGTTTTACAAGTTAATTGTTCATGTTATGGTCACATTACAAGTTGGAAAAGGTGTGGAACGTAATACTGTGGCCTCCCATTGTATATATCAGAAACACTTGGCATCTTGACAGGGGTGTGTACACTGTGGTATCCATTGTATAGGATTAATGTTTCAGACATGTCCCTACCATAGCCCATTTGTCCCCGCAGTTTGTTTGTCTGTGTCCACATGTCTTGCACTGACAGGTTGTGAGGTATGCTGCAGGAATGTTACATTACCCCTCAGCTAGATCCCTGTGGTGACTACTGTGATCCACTGCATTTAACATCACAAGTGAACATGGACATCAAGCAATATGGCTAGGTGTGTATTGACAAAGCACAAAAAAAAATTACATACTCGCCAGCTACAGGTTGCTGTCCCAGTAGACCAGAGGAAGCTAAATACATGTGGGAGAGAGGTACTGTCAAAATGTGGCCTTGGTATGGGGGGGTAGCAGCATTTCTGCACATTAACAATGCAACCCCCAATAGTACAAAATATGCTGCCCATCACCATAGATATGCAGTTATGTGCATTACCAAACCCCGTCCACAGCTACTATCTTATTTGACATATTCATGTATATACTCTACAGATACAGGTTATGTATGCTAAAGTACTATAGTAATGTGCACTAGGGCCTCAACTGCATGATCCCCGTCCATTGTGTTGGGGGCACCCACATCCACAATGTTGGCTTCATGGAGATGTTCTGCTCCTGGGTGGGGGGTGTGCCCCAAGGTTGGTGAGGAGCTTTTCTGCTGTAATTGGGGGCTGCATGAGGAGGCCCCCATATGTGGCTATTGCTTCCCTGGCTATGGCAGCAGCCCTTCACCAGGAATTATGTAGGAAGTTGTTTGTATGATGCCAGACCTGCTCATATGTTCTTGTGTGCAAGCCGACATTGTTTACCCTGTGGACTAGGTTATTCTACAGGGCAGTCCACTCCCGCAGATGTTCCTGGCTGTGTCCAAACATCATGTTGTAGTGTTGTATTAGGAATTCTACAATTTCAGTGGTTTCTGCTGTGCTGTACAGGGGATTCCAAATAGGATGCATCCTGCATGGACGACAAACAGTGAAACACATCATAGCACCTTATACAGTTGTCAACAGTATGGACAGAAATTGCACATCAACAGTGGATATTTCTTGCTGGCACTCAACTACACCATACCCCTGTAATCTATCAGCACAATATTAGCTTGCATTTCACTCCTGGCCCTGATGTGTCATAGTCCCCCAATGATGGACAGTTAATTGCATAACCTCTATTCCCCATTCATTTCTGTGTAGAGGGATGACAATGGCCATCATCTATGTGGATGGTGTGTGGATGTTGCCGAGGCTGTGTTTGAATACGATGTGATGGTACTGTGAGCACTTGCCTGAGTTCATGTAGGATGCAGACAGGGATGTTATCAGGCCCGATGAAGAGTTGCTGCTGCCTTTCAGTAGGCAATATGTACCTCATACCCATTGATGAGGGGAGGGGTGCAGTTGATGTGCATATTCCCCTATAGGGATGGGGGACAGAGGTGGTGATGTTCACACCTAACCTGTCTGAGGCAGGTTGCCTATATCTATGGCATGTGTGTATGAGGTGTGATTTAACACCAGTACATGGTGAATTGTGTTGTTGCCTCTGGGACTGACAACATATGTGGAAACATCCTTGTGACTGGCTTTGGCAGTGTGGATATGTGTGATTTGTACTCATAGTTAGCCTTACATGGAGTCACCTGTGACCTTACATGGTTGTTCAGATAGAGGTGGGCATGCTTCCAAGTTGTCTGCACCTATGTGGCCCTGTACAACAATATAGGAACCTATTATGTGGTTTGTGTATTGCAGCTGTCGACCAAAGGGGATTACTCTACCTTGGTGGAGGCAGCTTTTACACATCAGGTATTGCTGAGTCCATACAGTTACAGTGGATATATAAGTGTACACACCCATGTTACAATGCATGGTCTTTGTGCTATTGTAACTTGACACCATAGTAACTCATTTCAAAACAATTCCCACCTTTAATGTGACCTATAGCCTGTACAATTCCATTGAAAACATAACATCTGTTGTGGGAAAGTATACGCAAATTGAAATCAGTACAATAAGCTGTTTGTATGAGTGTGCACACCCTTACACAGATACTTTATGGAAACACCTGTTGAGATAATGACAACATTCAGTCATCTTAGGTCAGAGTCATGGCCCATCTTTACTTGGTAATAGTTTCCCAGTCTTCCTCCCAACAGTGCTACAAATATGTCAATTGCTGAGGGCATATCTTGTGCACAGCCCTATTCAGGGCAACCCACAGATTGTCTATTGGGTGTAGGTCTGGCTGGCACATTCCCAAACTGTAATTTCTATCTGGTGAAGCCATTCTTTTGCCGATTTGAATGTATGCTTGGGGTCATACTCATGTTGACATACAAAATCCCTCTTTATCTTCACCTTTCTAGCAGATGACTGAAGGTTTGGGGACAAAACTGGTTGGTGTATGCAATTGTTCATAATTCCTTCCATCTTGAGTGGAGGCCCAGTTCCAGCTTTTGAAAAGCAACACCACAGCATGATACTTCAACCACCATGCTTCACCAGGGGGATGGTGTTCTTTTGGTGATGCAAAGTGTTATGTTGGGCCAAACATATTTCTTGGAATTGTGGGCTAAAGGTTCAACCTTGGTGTCATCAGACCATTACACATTGTCCGATATGCGTTTTGGAGACTTGTACTCTTTGTCAATGTTTGTCCAGCCCTGGATGTTTTTTCTGTGTAGGAAAAGGCTTCCATCTAGCAACCCTACCCCATAGGGCAGACATATGGGAAATACAGAATATTGTTGTCACATGTGGTGCAGACCCAGTACTTGGCAGGCATTCCTGCATCTCCCTCACTGTTGCTGTCAGTCCCCTGTCATTCTCCATGACCAGTTGTCATCTTGTCATGTCATCCATTTTGGATGGACATCCAGGTGTTTGCAGTGCCACTGTTGCCTCATATCTTCTCCACTGTCTGATGACTGTCTGCACTGTATTCCATGGTATATCCAATGTTGGGGGCACTTTCTACTCTTTTCCTGATTGATAACTTTCCACAATGAGTTCCCTTCAATGCTTTGTAAGCATCCTGCCAAACATGTATTTTGCTGTAGCAGACAATTGGGTAAGTGTCAAATATATACTACTAAGACAGTTGAACATTAAATGGTGGAGAAGACTCAAGACTTAGTGGCAGAATGTGAGTATTGCTGTTATATGTTTTGAATACTGCTTGTTTAACAGTGTTTGTCTGAACATGCTACTTCTGCATGGGTTTCAGTCTGACAAGGTTTTGTGTCTGCGTAGTTCTCAACTGTAGGGCTATCCACATAATGGCCAGAGGTTTGCCTGTTATGTGTGGTCTGTTCCCCAGACAGGTGTTTTCTTTGGAAAATCAGTAGCATACTGTGGTGATTGCATTCAGTAAATGCTAACATCCATTTGTGTTTCAGACTTTATATACCTCAGAAAAGAAATGTTACAACAAACCCTATAATACCAGCAATTTTCTCAGTGTATAACAGCAATATTTCAAGTATGGCCATGTTTTTGGGCCTCTGTTCCAAATTATGTCAGGCTTTGTACAGATGCCATAAAGTAGGAGGTTTATAGGTAGAGTCTACCATTATTTTGTTCTGACATTCCTGCTGAGGAGAAAGGGTGGATAACATGTGGGACTCTGTACTTTCAAGAGTTTGGTGTATGGAGAATGCTCTTAGATGCCCTTGTAACATATTTTATGTGGGGAAAGAGTAACAAGTGTTTTAAAACTATGCTGTTAGAACATGTGAGACATATTACTGATGAGAAAGAAGACAGTTCTATAGCTGTACATTTTAATAACTCTCACCATGGGGTAGTAGTCATGAAAGAACATTTATGTACAGAATCAGTTTAAATTCTTAAATGTGATACTTTATCCCCTAGGGGGTAAAATGAGTAGTATGAGTAGTATAATTGGAGGCTGTGTATATATATGTTATTAAGTGTAGTGGGTTACAAGGTACTGCTTTGGAAAAAGTCTGTTTTTCAGTTTGATTAAACTGTCATAAAAGAGCAATTGTTATGTACAGAATCAATGTTGGTTTTTAAATGTGATACTTTATCCCCTAGGGGGTTGAATGAGGAGTGTAATTTGAGGCTGTGTATTTAAATGTACTTAAGTGTTAATTGCTTCCTCTAATTAAGGCAAGTATTTCTTGTAATGTGTTACTCCTTGAAGGCTTTGGCAAAGACATCAGAGTAAAATGAATTTGTATGAATTACTGGCTGTTTGTATTTTTGTTTACTATCTTCACTCATTGTAGCTGTTTTGCTAAGAGGTCATTGTATATGTCTGGCCATTGTGTATGGCCTATCATGATTTTGTAGCAGTGTACTGTTCACTTATTATTTGAACTGGGGGGGGCAGATCTGAGTGTCATGGGTCCGTTTGTATCCAACTGTGCATGCTGCCCCAGTTATGGGTGGTCTATCAGCAGCAAATGTTCTTATGGGCCTTTAGAGACATGTCTGGGGGGGGCTTTGATTATGTATTTTATCCGCGGACACTATCTTGTGATAGTGTCCGCGGACACTATTACTAGCTTTAGAATTGCTGTACGGCAATTCTAGAGTGCAGGAGGCATGTATACTGTGCGAGCAGTGCTAGGGCATGCCTCCTGCACTAGTTTTTGTTTCACGGCCATCTAGTGTAGACATCAGCATGTTCTCATGACTATGCAAGGTGCACTGCTGTCCTAGACGGCCATGGAATGCTCCATGCAAGAATAACACTATTCTTGCATGGAGCTTGATGAATCCCTAAAAATAATCTATTCTGCACTGTGTGGCAATCTCCATTCAAAAAGTTTTAAGTTTCAAAACTTTGATCTTCTGGTCTCAGCCATTTGAAGTTTTGAAACTTCAAGCTTCTGATGGGGCTCCATATATATATATATATATATATATATATATAAAGTACATGTGTAGAAGTGTAGAAAATCACATGAGTGTGTGTGCGTGTGTGTGTGTGTGTGTGTGTGTGTTTGTGCATGCGTGTGTGTGTGTGTGTGTGTGTGTGCATGCGTGTGTGTGTGTGTGTGTGTGTGTATAAAAACGTATGCAACATGTAGAATACAGTATGTGGGATGCAGTGCTATGTTTAAATGCACATGTATGACTGTGTGTGTGTGTGTGTGTGTGTGTGTGTGTGTGTGTGTGTGTGTGTGTGTGTGTGTGTGTGTGTGTGTATAAAAATGTATGCAGTATGTAGAATACTGTATGTGGGATACAGTGCTACATTTAAATGCACATGTATGACTGTGTGTGTGTGTGTGTGTGTGTGTGTGTGTGTGTGTGTGTGTGTGTGTGTGTGTGTGTGTGTGTGTGTGTGTGTTTGTGTGTGTGCATTTAAGCACAGTTAAGTACTTCTGATTTCCTTTTCTTATTTTTTTTAGTATAGGAGCAGATGTATGTTAATGTAAATTCAGCTGTATATTATGGTTACCATTAATGGTCACATTTCCTTTGTAGACTACAAAATCCTCATGCACTCTAACAATGTAAGGACTGACTCAAAGTCAGTGGGAATCTATTACCATGGATCAGTGTGTACCAGATATACAGCCCTTTCTGCCGGACTGACCTCTGGTCAACTGGTGCCCTAGGCAAAAGACTCCACAGGGCCACCTGCAGGTGCCTCCATCCTGGTCTACCTATACCACTCAGGTTACTTTTTTCTTCCTTTTTCTCATAGTTTGTCTTACTCTTCAGTTTTCCTGTATTCATTCAATATATTAAAAAAAATATTTTCTACAAAAAAATAAACAAATAAATACTGGAAAAGTGCCCCTGCTAAAGTGGCATCCTAACAGGCTGCCTAATTGGCCTATACCTAAGGCCGGCTATGCCCTTCAGGAAGGTTGTCATAAAAAAGCACAAAAAAGACCTTTTTAATGAATGTTGTCAGTGCACATAGTTGATCGGGTTGCCAACTATCTCTCTTTCTCTGGTTCTGTCCTGTGAGTATGTAGGAAGCAAGCTTGAAAATGGTAAATGTGTTGATATTTTACAAGAAAAAAAAAATTCTGACTTTTCTCTACATGTAACAGAAATTGTTGATATTACATATAAGTTATGTTAGCATATAAACTAATAGAAAATAACCTTAGCTTAGCATTTCAATCCTGTGTTGCTGCTTATGTAAATTTGTGAGAAGGGGTGACAACTGCCTTTAAACCCCTACTAGATCTAATTGCTTTGTTTTGCTATGAAATGGGAGTGTAAACTTCTCCTCTCTTCAATAAAAATAGTGGAACACAGTTACACAGCTTTCTGTCTTTTTTATATCAGCTACTGTTTTCCTGACATTAGCAGGATTAATTGCTCATCTAAGATTGACAGAAGTACCTGACACAGTAAAATACAGATTTAACTGTGTCTATGATATGTCATGCAGGTGGTGACAAATTACTATGCAAAGTATGTGATAAGTTAAACTTAAAATAGTAGGTCTTTCCATTCCTTTGATTCCAATGCAACAAAATAAAAGATTTAAGTGCAAGCAGATTTTTAGGTACCTACACAATACTGGAACAATACTGCAGGGAGAAAAGAAACCAAAGTATTGAGTTAAACTGTCAGAGAGGGTCAAGTTTTCCTTTAAAGAAATCTCCTTTACCAACTCTTTATTCTCTTTTTCTGTTAACTTTTTTGCTTTCCAATTTTTTTCACTACCCTTTAAACATTTCTTGTACATATTGTACTACACTATTCATAAACTTTTCCTGAGTTCTTTCAATTTCTCCTTTTACATTTTTTCATTTCTCTTATTATACCACCATCTTCCTTAAGTAACTCAACACTTCTCTTTTTTCTTGTAAAAATAAATTTGCTTATATGTATAACAATTCTTGTATTTTTCTTGATTTCTTTCATATAATTCTTTTCCTTTGTGAAAGTACTTTTTATCATTATTTACCAAATCTTCCAATGCATCATTATATGTTCTTTTATATTTTTCTTTCTTTCCTTTGCCTATTTTTATATATTCCTTTTTTTTTTTTTTTTTTTTTTTTTTAATCTCTGGCCATATTTCAAGATGATCAGAAAATCCTGTTTCAGCTATCTCACCTTCTTCCGTAACTAAACCTTCTGATACTATGAAATAATCTCTTTCAGTTCTATACATACCCCTTTTGTAAGTCCATGAATTTTTGTCCCAAAATTTTAATTTACCACAATGTATAACTTGTAACATTTGTCTTATATTGTTTCCTTTCATTTTATACTTGTCTCTTAAATCACAAATAAAGTTTCCTGTTATTATAACATTTATATTTCTCACTATATTATCCAAAAATCTGATGAAATTACTTTTCCTTTTCTTTACAGTTAGTATAGGCATACAATCTTATAATTCTGTAGACTTGTTCTTCCCATCTTAAATCTACAATGGTTAATCTTACCATTTTTGCTAATGTTACATTTAATCCCCTGGATTCAATAAACTCCATGCAGGAATAGTGCCATTCCTACATGGAGTGGTTTGTGTCTCTTTAGCCGTAACTTTAACAGCAGCGCACCTTGCATATTCATGAAGGCACGCTGCTAAGGCTAAATGGACAATGAACAGTGAATGAGTGCAGAGGGCATGTTTAAGTAGAGCATGAACATCAAACACACCCCCTACACTCAGAAAGAGACATATGGCACTTTCAAACAGTATTTCAGTGTCTGCGGACTTTGAGCATCTCAGTGTCCGAGGACACTGAAATAGCACAGTGGGTGTGTGATAGCTTCTGTTACACACCTCTGCATTGTAAAAGTGCTGTACAGCCATAGCCACTAACTGTACAGGTTTCTGCAGAATGCCTAGATGCCTGCCTCACATTCATCTCATCCTCCCTGAGCAATAAATTAGTACAAAGCCATAAATAATGGGGAGACAAAGTCACAAAAATAGGGACACATTTTGAACATTGCACTGACAAACCCGAAAGCTGATAGAATAAAAGATTAACATTAGCACGGACCTCCTGAAGGGTATGAAGACTGAAACACAAATGTCTGTCATCTGAAAGTGCCATATGGCCATACCACTCAAATGTACAGGTGTCTGCAGAATGCCCAGATGCCTGCATCACATACCTGTCAACCTCCTAGAGTAACAAAGCTGTACAAGGCCATAAATAATTAAAAATATTTTTCCCTACCAAAGTATGTTTAAGCATAGCTGAGTGAGTGTGCATGTTATGGCCCTCTGCCCAGCATTGTTTAAACACCTCAGAGGAGATAAATAAAAATATACAGCTGAAATCCTAATGTGGGGATAGCTTTGTGGTTAGAGTCCCAGCTTTGTAAACACGTGTTCATGGTTCGAGTACCAAAATGGGCACTTTATTTTTACATAGGAAAGCAGTGTTAAAATTAATTTGTTTTTTTTTTTTTTGTAAATGATGTAGTAAGTGATATTTTCAACCAGGGTAGTGTAGGTGGTCTAAAATGGAGGTGTCAGTGCATATAAAATGTGAAACCACCAATGTATACACAAGTATCCCATACAGTATAGTCACGCCCCTTGGTAATGTAATGAAAGCACATAGAGGGAAGTCATGCAAAGTAAATCATATACACTTACTAAATTAAGTTATTATTCTAATATTTTTAAAAATTAAAAGTGAGCAATGGTTAGCAATGCTCAACTATGCTTAGCCAGTTTAAGCAATGCTTAGGCTTGAATGCTAAGCAGCAGTCAGCTCAGCTAAGTGGATTTGCATACTGTTACGCAGTGCTCAACAATTTCCCCTTTAAGCATTGCTAAAATTGGCTTACTGGGTTTGTGTACTGCTAAGCTGTGCTCAATATTTTTAAAATCGACCAATGATAGCAAAGGGTGGGAATACAGCCTTATTTAAACCATACAGGTAGGAACACAGCCAGTACCTGTTATAGTTCAACCTGTGTAGGAACCATGGCTGGCATAGGTGAGGGTTTGCCCTTTATGGCACAATGCTGGGGCATCGTGGAGTCCAGGGTCATGGCTGGACTCCTCATAAGTAACCATGATGAGACACTGCTGCAGGGCCAGTACCAGGTCTGAAATATAAAGTGGTGGCCTGGGACCATCTTGCCTGTGATCTCACCAGTGCTACTGGCATCCTCCAAACTGATGATCAGGTCTGGCACCACTATGCCAACCTAAAGCACAGGAAGGGGGCATTCTTAGACAAGTGTAGCGAAGATGCCAGGGACAGCCATGCTCCAGCAGTTTGTAAGTATAACAGATATAGGTGTACAAATTCTAGCCTGAGGATGTGATAGACAGATATAAATAATGTTTGTTTTTCTCCCCTACAGCTGCAGCAGAGAGGGCTAGTAACATTGAAGCCCATGCCGACAGACTGCTGAAGCTGTGCCAATAGGCTGATGCGTAAAAATCTATTTTGCAATATATTGTGCAAATAACTAAGAAGGAGTACATTGTAGAGTGCTAGTAGGTATACTGTTACTGTGTTAACAGAATAAATAAAGTATGTCCGATGAATATTGATCTGAAATAAACATCTATATCACAAACTCTTGTGTTTACTCTGGTATGTTGTTGTAGACTTCGAATGGAGCTGTAAAACAAGATATACATGTCCTGTGTTAACCTTTGCTTTCCAGATTGTAGTAATTCAAAAGATTAATGCACAGTACACTATCTGTCATGCATGCATTAGAGGATTACAAGTTTAGACTGTCTAACCAACAGACTAAGCAGAAACCAGTAAAACTAGAAACAGCAGTTCCCCAGTAGCTCAGTGTGATGCAAATTAGGTTAGTTGTTATTTTGCACACCGAGACATGGCTCAAATCCAGAGAGTGGTACTAAGATGTGTGCATATCTACACACCAGCAATCAGGAATATACATAAAAACAGTCAGGTAGTGTTAACAGATATTTTGTCCACAGGTTTTACAGGTAAGAAAATGTTGGTAGTAGCTGTATGAAGGGTATACTAATTCACTGTGCACAACTATTCAACTGTTGCACCACCTGCCTGTAAATGACAGCAGAATAGGTATATACAACATGCACACTTCCCAATACATGTCTCTCATGTGCCATGCTGTCACAGATAGTATTTACTGCTGCCAATAACCCAGGACACAGATAGGAGACCAGTTGAAGTATGCCAGTAGCACACTCACATAACAGCAGTTCAGGGTACCCTTCCTGTGCCAGATATGTAACCGTGACATGTACGAGTCCCCTCTAGTCATGTACCTAGAGTTGTCACATTTTGCCCCATACCATTCCAGGCTGACAGTTTAATAAGTATGTTTGTGCTACAGAAGCTATGGGCTATAGGTACATGTAAAGTGAGGGCAGACACATAGAGTATTGAGCAGTACTGTTGTGGAAAATAGAAGCGTAAACAGTTGTTAATGTACTTTTTGTCTCTCCCCCCACCCCTCATCTGCATCAGTAATTATCATTCATATACTACGGGTATGTTGTTCTCCAAACCTAATGTTGGGACTTGTGTTCTATTATTGTTCATATATTTGATTGGTTACATGTTAACATACCTTGTTCAAATACCATTGTTGGTGGCCTGTTGCCGTCAATCTTGCTCCCATACTGTCACAATGCATAATGTTGTTCCATTTATGCATGTGTTTTGTTTGCTATGCAACTGTTTCATATCTGTTTTATGGGGTTAACTGGAACACCCATGCATACTATTATAACGAATCTTGAAATGTGTCTTTTATGACTAACCAACATATTTTTAAAAACTCAACACCATGTCACATTTGGGAAGGCAGATCCTGACGGATCCACCTGTCCCACTTCATCTGGCTGTGGCACTGGGCCCCAGCACATCTGAGACCCAACCCGCGACTTCCTTGTCCATTGGTCCTGGGTGGAGCTCCCTCAGGGGACAGGCCTGCCCCCCCTGGGAGCAGGTGGAGACAGGAGCCTGTCACCCACAGTCAGTTTCAGGGTTTGTTGCACAGCCCCATCTGAGCAGACTTGGGTGGGCAGCTGCACCAGATTGAGGGCCCCCTGGTGCACCTCAAAGGGCAGGATACCCCTCCTGTCCAGCTCCCAGCACAGCCACTATCGGGCCGTGAGGGTGCAGTAGTAACTGCCCATGGGTGGGGACCTTATTCCCACTGTATCCATTTGGGGGATCATGGGCTTCAGATTCCCAACCACCCTCCCCATCAAAGGTGTTTACCCCCCTCTTGTGTCATATACCACCCATGTCTGCTGTCTTGTCTGTCTTGTCTGTCTGCAAGTGTAACCTACCCTACTCAACCTACCTCCTCAAATATATCTATAGCCCTTCCCCAACATCCCACTCTTACCTTAAAAAAAGGGCACCTGTCCTGCAAGAAAAAACATTGCACCATATATAGCTCTACATTTCGCCCCCATGTCCAGTGAAACTAATCAATCAACACACAAGTTACTTTGCAAATGTCTGTCACCAAAACCCCTCCCTGTGGGGTGTGAGGCTGTAAATTCCAAATTATACACATTATTCACAGATGTTGCTTCAGAAGAAATGTAGAGCTATGGTCCTTTCTGACACACATACTGCACATCCCTAGCTGCTTTTCCTAATGTTTTACCCCCTGCTTGCCCCCATTTCACCACTTTCCTATCACCCCTTTTTTCTTTTCTTTTCTTTAATGAAAATTAGTGTGGGTGTAAGTGGTGCTAAGCGAAGCTAACAGGGCTTAACCATCTGTTAGCATTGCTTAGCTTCACACAAAACTGCACAAACCCATTTACAACTGCTTAGAAGTGCCTTAATCATTCTGTCTCCTTCAGCCCTTGTTCTGCCCGGCAACAAAATAATCAGCCCTGCTAAGTCTTAAACCCAGGATGATGTGCACTACAGTCACCGAAAATTACCACTACACCATCTGAGGTGTTGGAGCTGCTAATGCTTTTACAAACATATCATGCATTTTGGTCATTTAACAGTAATGAAAAAAAAAAGTAATCACTTCCAGATCTGGAACCCAGGATCCTGTGCACTACAATCACAGTAGCATCCCACCACACCATCTGAGTTGTAGAAATTTGTAAAGTTTTTAGAAACATATCATGCACAACAGTCATTAAACATAAGGGGAAATTATACATCCATAGTACTCTTATATACGTGTGTGTGTGTGTGTGTGTGTGTGTGTGTGTGTGTGTATGTATATATATATATATATATATATATATATATATATATATATATATATATATACATATATATATATATATGTATATATATATATATATATATATATATATATATGTGTGTGTGTGTGTGTGTGTGTGCAAAAATCCCAACAAAGTGGGGAGGTAAATGGCAAACAATAGTGGCATCTTTGAAATATGGCTGTCATATGCATAGCAGTCTGCTAGAGTGGCATGGTTTGCTTTAACATACAACTCCAGATAGATTCCAAGTCTGAAACCCAAATTAATGTCATTATTTACTGATGCCAATTCTCACATCATACCAGTGATTTCTCAGAAACCCACAACTGTTATGGGCAACAGACCAAACATATGAGCCATACATCTGGACAGTGGAGAGGTATGACTGCAGTCATGTAACAGAATGGAACACCCAGCACATTCTGAACCACACTAAGACCAGCACAACTCTATCTCAAATCAGCTCTGAGCAATTACCCATGTATATCCAAATATATCATGCACTACAGGGATGGAACTGTGGGGAAAAGCAGATAGTGGTGCAAAAATGTCAACCCACACCCATTTGCACCACAGTCACAGCAACATACCAGTACCCCAAATGGACTCTAGAGTAGAACGAATGAACAAACATATCCTGATTGCCAGTCACACACTACACAAACATATATTGGTCCAACTGACAGTGTACTGGGAGTCATGAGGTATTACAGGACATTTTTCAGTCTGCCCCTACAAACATACACACCTGATAGACTACCAGCAGCCATAGCGGCACGCATAGCCAGATATAAAAAGGATCTATGACACTCACATCTGCTACTCTGCCTACTCAGCCCAACACATCTACACACAACACTGCTACACAGTTTTGGCAGTCTGTTCACAATGGCCAGACATACATAACTCTCATATGTACAGAATTCCACAGAATGTCTAGGGTGTGAGACCATATTCATGGCTACTGTCACATACAACTTCCAGGAGTCTGCTAAGTCAATGGGATGATACCTGGAGTGCAGTCACTAAATAATGATATATAATACCTCTGAACCTCTTACTGCAAGACAGCTGGACAAAGCATGACATACTTGGGGGACAGGGGGTCGGAAAGAGGGCCATATCTCACATAATGGTGTTACAAACTGAAACAGTTGCTGGTGTCACAGGCTTTGTTGTATCATAACATCCATGAAGGATATGATGTCTGAAACACCAATGGATGTCAACAGTTACTGACTACAATCCTCACATTATCCTACTGATTCCACAAAAAAACAGACATTGTCTGAGGAACAGACCAAACATAACAGGCAAACATCTGAGTAGTCTGTGGACATCAGAACAGTTGAGAGGTATGTCAGAGACATATCACTGTCAGACATTGTCACACAGAAAATGCATGTCCAAATGAACCCTGTTAATCTAGCAACCCTCTATTTGTATAACAGCACTACTGACTTAAAATCTGTAACCAATTCTGGAGCTTGGTCCCCCATGTTGTTTGGCTGTCTCCACATGTCCTGTCCTGAGAGATATTCCCACCTACTGTCGGTGAAGCTGTAGCCCCCACACCTCCATAATGTCCTCCACACAGGCAAGGAAAAGGGGCAAGGCCCACATGAAGGGCGTAATTACAGCACTGTGTTGCTATGGCATTGGCAAATGGAAAGACAACACAGCTGCTCTGGATGTAAGTAGCACATGGGAGATACCGATTGGTGCACAGGCCATCACACACTCATGAGTAGTACCTATAAAAGGCAAGCTGCTGCCTATGCAACACAGGTCTCAACTCATATACACAAAGACAGACTGTGACTACACAAACCTAACCATTTGCATTGTTGTGAGGAAACTCTTCAGCACTATAACAGGTATCTCAATCATGTAAGCTTGTAATGGAATGCAGAAGGGGGGGTGCAATGATGTCAAATGGGACATTAAACACTAGGCTGCAACAAGACCTGCTGGACTCACATGCTGCTGTCCAGCACCTATGGCCATTGCTGCTTGCCTTGTCTGCATTGACATGGAGAACATCTCTGGCCCCTGAGTCACCCCAACAAAGGTCAGCTCATGTATGACTACTACTGGAGTGTCTATTGTCCAATACTGAGTGTGCCACTGCTAGGCCAGCTACCTGGGATGTTGTAATTATTCATATGTCACCTGTCAATGCTAGTCTGATACATATGCTTGTCTTACAAATGTAAGAGATGTATATAGGGTATGTGCATACTACATAACAGGTGCAGATGTGTGTGTTGAACTGTATGTGATATACTGAGCCCATACCTGACAACTGTTCAGAGTTTTGCAGACTGACCACATCTCTGCCTCATATCTGTAGTCAATGCCTCAGACAGTTGTGTATTGTCTGGCACATCACTGGCAACCCATTAAAGACTGAAGTCATAACATATTAGCATACATTTGAATGTCAGATGTCATATGCTGCAGAGTAGACCTGTGAATGTGACACAGTTTTTGCTGGCAACTAAGTGCATTTCAGCTAGATTCATAAAGTGACACTATTTACTGGCCTTTGCCCACCACTGATGTGAGCCTTTGTGCAGATGTCTTGCTCTAACAGGAGCTAGATGTCTTACCATGAAAGCCATGTCAATGCAAGCATAACTTGTCATGTAGGATGCCGACATTTGTGCAGTCACTGACACCTGCTTTGTAGCTGTACAGAGCACACCAACCTTGCCAGGTCACTCATCCCATTATATATTTAGACCTGAAATGGAGGCCTGCAAAGCCACAGGAGCTGGAGTGTTGAACATTAGCATACTCATACACACCTCCAGGCTGGCCAAACAGTATGATGCATGGGTGACATCCCGAGTACAGTTAACAGTTGACAAAACACCTACTCAAATCATAGCTAGCTACAGGCCTTCAACCATTACTATGGACACCCACCACACCTATTGGAACCTGCTGGAATCTGTCAGGATTCAATCATCTACCCTGCTCCTAGGTGAAATCCCCAAACGTAGTGTGCATGACCTATGCCACCTGAACATGAATGCACATAGATTCCTCGGCTTTGTCAATGGCAATGCAGTGGATCAGTCAGTCAACACTCTATGACAGGTGGAAATATCCTGTATCTGCTCCTTCCCAACATGAGTAGCCACTGTAGCACTCCTACAGTGCCATCCTCCTTGTTAATATCTGACCACATAGCCATCACTGTTCAGGTCACCATTCCCCCCCTTTACAGTGTCAAACAGAATGAACTGTAAACAAATGACTTTAAACCCCTAAGAGCAGGTAGAAGTAGCTGCACAGCCAACATCCCATTTGTTGGAACTAGCAGCAGTGTCCAGGCCCACAACACAAAACTATGTGGGCATCTACAGAGCTGTATGGACTCAACAATACTTGACAGGACAACATCATCTCCCTCAAGGTAGGGTAAGTGCCAGTGGTGGAGAGCAGCAATACACAAATACCATAATAGGTGGAAACAATTGCTGGGCAGGCCAAGAAGGAACAGGTGCTGCATTGGAAGCAATGTTACCTTGATCTGCACAAGCAAATAAGGTCACAGATGATGTACCCTAAGGCTGTTTTTGAGTGCAAATTGGACACATCCATCAAGGCCAATCACTAGGCCTTCCACACTTGTGTCTGCAATTCCAGAGGCAACACATAAATCTGCTCTGTAGTGTTGGTCAATAACAACACATACACATATGGCATAGATATAGGCAACTGGCTGCAGATAGGAGAAGTGTAAACATCACCCCCCTGTACCTCCATTGGTGCATATGTGCATGTACAGCACCTGTCCCCCTGCCCTCATCATCAGGAAGGAGGTCCGTAATGCCCTCTCAAAGACAACATGCAGAGGTATCCATAGGCCTGATACCATCCGTGGCTGCATCCTACATGAACACAGGCATGGTCTCTCAGATCCATTCTGCACTGTAGTCAACCACAGCCTGAGCACCGGTGTCATCCCATCTACACATAAGACAGCCACTGTCATTCCTATATGTACACAAAGATGGAGTAATCCACTGACCCAGCCAATATTATGCACATCAACCTAACTTGCCTGCTCTGCAAAGCCATGGAAGGCAATATCAAGGACATTATGAACAGGGACATTGGCAACATTGAAATGCCTGAGCACACACACCATGTTATTGCCAAAGGGAGATCAGGCCTGTTAAACCTGGTTGACCTCTCTGAAGTTGTCAACAAACAGGGATGAGGGGAAGATGGTGAACAATGCCTACCTTCACCTAACCCAAACCTCTCACACTAATTCCAAGGTGGACAAGCTACATATGCCTACAGAGCTAGGTACCAACCTGTAGGTTACCAGATGGGTAGGTAACTGGCCCAATGATAGTACCCACTCAGTCAAAGTAGTGGAACCCTCCTTTAGTAGTAGATTCTTCCACAATGGTGTACCCCAATGATCGGTCTGGGGGCCTCTACTGTTTGAGATATATGTATCTGAGGTACAGGGCAAAAGCAATGGTCTATGGCTGACCAGGTGTACAGATGCTTGCAAGCTGGCCACTGTCTTACATTCCCCTACTGATGTGAGCATCCCCCAAGATGCACTCACCCAATTATTGACTTGTGCAAGAAGCATTACTACAAACTGAATGCCAGGAGAGGCATCATTCTCCCTGCTGTGGTAGATGTCATCAACACTAAGTATGACAGTAATAATGTACCTAGCATGCAATCAGGTGTGAGGTGACCTGTGCACCAAGGTTGATAACAAATTGACAGTTTTCCACTATGTGGGCACCATTGTATGGAAGGCCATCTACATGGCCTACCTCAAAAATATGGGTATGTCACCCAGGAACCAGGATGCCACAGCATCCCTGTATGCCACCCTTACCAGATGCATTACCAAGTACAATGGTTCCTTTGGCATGTACCTTGCCAAGCAAATGCAGCAGTTGCACAGACCACAGAGGTGTCTGACCAGGCAATTCCAGCATCTGCAACACCTACCCTATACAAGTAGGCTGAAAGCCCTGTCCCTGTACTCAGTCTCATACACACTGATCATAGGTGACCTGTGTTTGGCATACAAGGCCATGTACATACCAGCCTTGATGGTGTTTCTGCAAATCTGTAAGACATATTGCACTCACTCATCATGGACGCAAGGTCCTCACCTAGACTGTGTCATGTATAGTACTTGTTGGTGGGATAGTGTGGTGTCCCACACAATACACTGCTTGTAAAGCACACCCCCTCCCCATGTCTAGCAAAGTACATGTATAGCCTTCTGGAAGAGGAAGCTGGACAACAGCATGGAAAATGGATGAGACACCCCTGGGATCCTGCGTGTGTCCCAGATGGACAGGAGAAACAGGTGCTGGCTTGGAAGTGCATGGGAGAAAGTCTGGGCCAGGCTTATGAAGGCACTAAAGGCCAATAGCCTGGTATCATCTTATGAGGCTATACACCTAGTACTTTACATGTGTCCTGTATGTATTGCAGACTGTCCTGCAATGTTGTGTGAAATGAATCCCTGTGAGTCTGAACTGTGTATGTACTGCAGTAATAGTGTATAGTCCTGTCCCCTCATCAGTTATCATCACATATCGTTACACCTTGTCAGTGTGTGTGGTCTGTATAGCAGTAAGTCAGCTCTTACAGTACATGCATATGCACTTGGTGACACTGTACAGCTCACTCCAATAGCCTAGGTCTTGCCCACAATTACCATTCTGCTACTAGGCCCATCACACAGTAGGATTTGTCACCCTCTGTTGTGGGCCAGACAGTAGCAGTGATAGAGATGGATTGCAACAGGCAGAACTACTGGAAGGTCTGCCTTGAAGGTCCCATAGGTGTCACAGCTGTGCCAGACTGTACCAGGAGTGTGTGTGTGTGTGTGTGTGTGTGTGTGTGTGTGTGTGTGTGTGTGTGTGTGTGTGTGTGTGTGTGTGTGTGTGTGTGTATGTGTGTGTGTGTGTGTGTGTGTGTGTGTGTGTGTGTGTGTGTGTGTATCAGCCAACCTTATAGTGCAGGTATTAATTTACATATGTTGTCTTCCTCTTACAGGTGGCAATGGGGTTGTTGTCCCTCCTGCATGGAACCTGATGTCAGTGTCTCTGCGGACTCTGACAATGATGATAGTCATAGTGAGGCACATGTGGTGTTATCAGGGGCTGAATCTGTGCCATCGGTTGGCATTCCACTGTTGTCCACAATATTCCTGCACACAGTTACAATGCCCACACATACCCAATCCCCAGTGGCCACAGATAATGGACAGTTGGTGGGTGGGGGCATGGAATAAGCTAGTGTGGTCACTATGGCAAGTGTGAGTGTAGACACTTGCCATAGCCGGAGTGCAGGTGAAGTCCCATACAGTACCACCAGCACTACCAAAGGGGGAATGCTGTCCATACCACACCACAGCAGGCCATGGGCACGTGGTCCTGGCCAGTCCCATCAGGGACATGGATCCAGCAGACAGACCTCATCATTGTGGAGTAGTACTGCACCTGACCTTGGGCCTGATGGTGCTAGTGAGACCCTTGGCAGGCCAGTTCACATGTCCATGGCTGGAGATAAACTCTACAGCCTGCCATGTACGGTCCACAGCTGTCCAACATGCCTCTGTGTAGGGCAGCCACATGTTGTGAATGTGTGCATACAAACATGCAAACATCACCATCACAGCCACGTCACCTTCAGACACACACACACACACACACACACACACACACACACACACACACACACACACACACACAAACCACCTCTACATGGCCTATTCATAGAACACCCATCCAAACACACACACATGATGTCAACCGTAAGGCCCAGCCTAGGCTTCTGGCAAAGCTACACAACACCCTGTGCATATGATGATACCTGTGCCACATCCCTGTCATCCATACCACTGATGCAGGGGCATGCTAATATGGTTCTGATGCAGAGGGTGAATTAAGTAGTTTAGCTATGTAATGCTTTGTACAGTGCTGTCAGCTGGCATTTGTAATGGGTACACTTCAGAGTGTGTGTACCTTTTCAGCCATGATGCATTATTGGTGTTAGTAACAGTGACTGACTGTATTCACACAGGCTGTACTGTGTTTGTGTTCTAGGTGTCTGTGTGTCAGCAGGATGTGGCCCTGCAGACATTGCCAACAAGGGTATGTCAGAGTGGTAACACATTGTCCTTGTCATAGCTGAGGTACAGCTGTATATGTACACATTTACCAGGTCTGTTTAACAGTTATTGCATGTACCACAGGGCTTATAGGGCTGAGGGGTGTATACAGGTAATTCTATGGTGGTTGACATCAGCACCTCTTGTAAAGTGGACAATGGTAAGTTTAGTGGGTGGAACACACCTCAGTTTGCTAAAACTCACACCCCCAGAGGATATTGTGTCGACCAAATACACAGAGAATACTGTTTCCAGACACAGTCTGACACACACACACACACACACACACACACACACACACACACACACACACACACACACACACACACACAGGATCACAGTGTTTGGTTTGGAACCCTTACCCATCAAGTTAGTGGTAGCACAGTGTTATGCAGTTATCGCAGGTGGCATGGAACTAATAGTGTGATGAGTGTTCCAAGGTACCTGTAAAGTGAATAACATCATGTGCCCTTGTGAGGTATGGTAATGGGGGATGTACTGGGTGGGAAAAAACTCATAACACTGTCACCTACAAGACTACACTCTCACAAACACTGCTATACACACACCAATGCACACACACACACACATTTGCCAGTACTGACATTAGCAGCCCTGCCTACCATGTTATTCATCCCATACTGTTACATAGCTGTTTCATGTGGCACAGGGTTTATAGGGCTGCAGAGTGTCTACAGATACCTCTACAGTAGATGTAAACAGGGGGTTTTGTAAAGTGGACTTTGGGATGCATACTGGGAGTACCATGGCCTAAAATTGTAAACCACAGCCACCCAATGGATATAGCTCTCACTCAAACACACACATTTACCAGGACTGATATTAGAACCCGTACCTATCTAATTATTGCTACTACAGTGTTATATATTTATCACGTGCACCAAGAAGCTTACAGAGTAAAGAGTGTCCCAAGGCAATTCTAAGGTTAACAACATCACCAAGCCTTGTAAAATATGGCAATGGGAGATGTACTGGGTGAGAATGGACTTGAAATACATTAACCTACACTTATACACACTAACAAACATAAATACACTCATACACACATTTGCCAGGACTGAGATTAGCATCCCTGCCTATCTTTTTAGTCAGTCCATACTGTTACATAGTTCCTGCATGCGACACGGGAGTTATTGGGATGAAGACTGTCAACAGACACCTCTACAGTTGATGAAGACAGCGTGCCTTGTAATGTGGACCTTGGGATGTGTACTCTGGTCTAAAAATGTAAAACCCAGCCCCCCAATGGATATAGTTCTCACTCAAACACATACACAAGATACAGTTCTCGCACTCACACACATTTGTCAGGTCTGAGATTAGAACCCCTACTTATCTAGTTATTGCTAGCACAGTGTTATACATTTATTCCATGGGCCATGAAGCTTATAGGGTGTAGAGTGTACCATGTTCTTCTAAGGTGGACATCACCAGCCCTTGTAAAGTATGGCAATGGGCAATGTACTGTGAGAGTGAGGTGGCTCATAGGGTCAAGAGTGTTCCAAGGTACCTGTAAAGGGAATAACATCACCAGCCCTTATAATGTATGGCAATGGGAGGTGAACTGGGTGAGAAGGGCCTCAAACTACTTTCACCTGCATGTTTACGCACTCACGAATACTTTTATACTCACTAATACACACACACACACACACACACACACACACACACACACACACACACACACACACACACACACACACACACACACACACACGCACACACACATATGCCAGTACTGAGATCCATAGGTTCATAGGTCTGCACTAGGCAAATGGCCATGGAGCTTTTACAAGCCTATCCCATAGGATTACCTTGGCATCTTGCCACCTGACATTACTCCCCAGTGTGTCTATCGAGTATTGCCACTGGAGTAATCTCTGGGGAGAGATTTCTATTCCCCATCCACTCATCCAGATTTCTCTTGCAGAGGGCCATTGAGGTGCTCTGCTTGACATGTATGTGAAGTCTGTTCCATAATGTGGCCAGTCTCTAGGTTATGAACCTGTCCCTCCAGCATGTTCTCTTGATTGTGGAAATGGGGTTGAAGTTTATGGGACATGTAGTGTGGATGGATTGGGTTTCTTTAGATGTAGCATGCCTAACAGAGCTGGGTCAGACATGGCTTTGTAAGTCATGCAGAGATTGCCTCTAAGTAGCCAATATGAGACAGAGAATTGTTGGTGTTATTGGAGTATATCCATATAGGACAAGTATTTAAGGCCTAGGATCCTCTTTGTGAGGTACTTTTGCAGCCTCTCCAGTTGCTGCAGGTGTCTTGTGAGGTACATGCCAAATGGTCCATTGTACTTGATGACTGGCCTAATGAGGGAAGAATAGAGGGAGACAATGACCTCTTTCTTCTCGGATGCAACACCCTTAGCAATGAGATTTGCCACACAGAAGGACTTTCTGACCACAGTGGCACTGTGGTGGTCAACGGAGAGGTTGTTGTCAACCTGTGTCCCAGTTTTCTTATAAAAACTTCTGTGTTCAGTGGACTACCATCGATGTGGTGATTCATGGGAACCAAGTTGTTCCCAAAGGGGATGGCAACACATTTTCTGGCATTGAGCTTAAGTCCAGGGTTCTGACAGTCATAGGTCTCAGTGAGGCCTTTCTGCAGGATGTCAACATCACTTGGGGATGTAATAATAGCACCTACCTTGCAGTCTGCAAACATTCTCAGCCAGAGTCTCTTCATGTTGGGCTGGACTTCAGAGGTGTAGATAGTGAACACGAGGGGATCCAGGACCTAACCCTGTGGTACTCTACTCGTGACTGGTCGGCAGTCTGACATGGAGTCTGCTGCTTTCACACTGTGGGTTCTATCTGTGAGCCTGTTTGCAACCCACCTAGTGATATAGGGGTTGATGCCTTGCTGAGTGTGTTTGTCTATGATTCCTGAGTGGGGAATGATATCAAAGGATTTGAAGCCCAGCATATTTTGTTATTTATTCCATACTGTTACATGGCTATTTCATGTGGCACAGAGCGTTTAGGGCTGCAGAGTGTATACAGCTACATCTGCAGTGGATGACAACAGTGGGCCTTGTAAAGTGGACATTGGAATCTGTTCTGGGTGGACCACAACAAAAAATTGCAAAACCCACACCCCCAATGCATATGGTACACACACACATACTTGCCAGAACTGAGATTAGAACCCCTATCGAGTTATTGCTACTACAGTATTATGAATTTATCGCATGTGCCATGGAGCTTACAGGGTGAAGGGTGTCCCAAGGTTCTTCTAAGGTGAGGAACATCACCAGCCCTTGTAAAGTATGGCAATGGGAGATGTACTTGGTGAGAAAGGCCACAAAATACTTTAACCAACAGATGCAGACACTTACAAACACAAATACCTTCATACACAAATTTGCAAGGACTGTGATTAGAATCTCTACCTAACTAGTTATTTGTACTATAGTGTTGCACAGTTATCACAAACACCACAGAGCTTATAGGGGTGAGGGCTGCCCGAAAGTACTTCTAAGCTGACTGACATCTGCAAGACTGCTAAATTAGGGCAATGTGAAGTGTACTGGGTGTGAGTGGGCTCAAAATCTTTACCCTACAAACACACAATTTTACATTTGCCAGGACTGAGATTAGAACCCCTATCTAGCCACTTATTTGTATTATAGTGTTACACAGTTATCACACGTGCCACAGAGCTTGTAGGGCTGAGGGCTGCTCAAAGGTACTTTTAAGGTGACTGACATCAGCAGGACTGCTAAAGTAGGGCAATGGGAAGTGTACTGGGTGTGAATGGGCTCAAAATCTTTAACCTGCAAACATACACACTTTTACATTTGCCTGGACTGAGATTATTCGAACCCCTAACTAACTAGTTATTTGTACTATAGTGTTGCACACTTATCGCACATGCCACAGAGCTTATAGGACTGAGATCTGCCCAAAGGTACTTCTAAGGTGACTGACATCATCAGGACTGCTAAAGTAGGGCAATGGGAAGTGTACTGGGTGGGACAGGACTAAAACACTTACTCCTACACACACCCTTCTCACACCTCTACACACACATATATGCCAAGACTGTGATTAAGACCCCTACCTATCTAGTTATCTGTATTATAATGTTATGCTGTTATCACATATGCTATAGAGCTTACAGGACTGAAACCAGTCCAAAGGTACTTCTAAGGTGAATGACATCAGCAGATCTTGTAAAGTAGGGCAATGGGAAGTGTACTGGATGGGTAAGGCATCAAAATACTTAGACCTACAGACACACACACACACACACACACACACACACACACACACACACAGAGAGACACACAGACACACACACACACACACACACACACACACACACACACACACACACACACACACACACACACACACACACACACACACACACACACACACACACACACACACACACACACACATAGGTGATGTGATATTACAACCCCCCACCTCAGTACTATCAGACAATGATTCTCTTCTTCATGCTGGTTTGTGGCAGTGGTTACAACTAGTATGCAACTGTCTGCAGAAGGACATCAGTCTTGGCCATTCAGGGTATCCCTGTGTATGACTCCCTCTCTGTGTATGTCTTCCTGTATGTCTCACTCTATCACTGTCTGTCTATCTCTTCCCTATGTCTATGTGTGTGTATGCTTGACATATTGGAATATGTTGCCCATATATATGTGTGTGCATATCACACACAACAGATGCAAATATACCACATATGGGCCACCTACAGCTGGCTGTGGGTAATCCTGTCTGATGGGTATGTGCGGAGACAGTTAGGTGTCCATAGCTGTGTGTATACAAAGACATCTGCACAAAAAAAAAAAAATATATATATATATATATATATATATATATATATATATATATATATATATAGGCCATGGTTGTTTCAGACATGGGCTTTATTTTTCTAAGTGTAGGAGCATGCGAGTATGACCTTCAATAGTAAGTGTGGGAATCCATTCCAAGAATAGTTGTAACTCCAGTCTAGGGTGTTATGTGCTACAGCCATACCTTACAACCTGTTTGTGCAAGTTATCTGGAGATAGGGTAACAATATGGGGAAACAATGGCCCAAACATAGGGGGATACTGTAACTATAGCTCTTATTAATGTATGAGTTGCTTGAGTTACAGGGTTTGTTTTAGCAGACATTTTCTGACTTATGCAATGTTTGACACTGTAATGTATTGTGTCATTACCTACTGACAGATATCATCAGATCATCATAGTTATTTACCAGAGAAATGCGAAATGGATGATGCACAGACCAATACTATGAGACAAAGGCTAAACTTTATTGTACAATCCGGCCAGTTGGGAAGTGTGGCTACAGCAAATTGACAGATGAAACTGTGTAAAAGGTCCAGCACCTTGGTGATATACTGGCTGGGGATCTCCTGGTTGTGTAGTATTCTTCTTACCCGAAAGGTCATACCCTGGTGTGGCCATACCTCTCAACTGTACAGATTCTCACAGATTATCCGGATTCATGCCTCACATATCTGGTCAGTTTTCATTTACATTGTGGTTTTCTAGCAAGTTTGTTGCAAATCACTCAGGGTTGCAGTCAGGAAATAATGACCGAACATTAGAGTTTTAGACTTCACACCCTTCATGACATCAATGCTACTACACACCCCCTCTGTTATTCTATCACCTTTATAACATTATGAGAGCATTATTTCAAATGTGTTCCTATAGTTGGCCCTTTATCCCACCATTATGTATGGCTTTGTCCATATTTCCTACTCTACAAGGTTAAGAAGTATGTCACTCACATTTAGCAGCATGGCCTTTCATTTGCATTTTGTTGACTGTGTTATGTTGGTAGTATGGATCCCATGACATTCCCTACAGTGGCACTTTGGGTGAGGCATGGACCTTTGCCAGAGGCCTGTAGGCCATGTGAGACTGCTGCAGACCATCTGCAGCAAGGCAGTGCGTTCTGTCACTCATATATTCCCAGGCTGCCAGGCAGTTGATCCCCTGGGGTGACAATGTTAAGTGAGTCAGGTGTTACTGACAATCACTTTCTGTTCATATTGATCCATCACTTTGGGTGACAGCAGGATGCTGCTTACGGCTAGGGACATACTTGCATGGGACACATATTCAGCATGCTGCATCATGTCTGCCTTTCTATAATCCATGAGGTACTTCTGATATCATTCACACTGCCATGGACCAGGCTAGTGTGATACCTGTACCTGTTGTGGGGTGACTTGCATGCATGTGTGATATGGTAGATTATGGCACCTGCCAAACAAGTAATCATGACTTTCTCTTTATCCTGCCTGGTGTGTGGCACATCTGTGTTTCTCACAGTGGAGTCTTCTGTGAGTAATATGTTGTGTGTATGGTAAGGCCTTAGTGTTTGCAGGACCCTGGGGTGTGGAGTATATATGGTGTGTAGTTTTGGGAAGTTCTCATGTGTTTTTGCCTCTGAGGTGTCCTTTACTTGGGGTTTGATCTTTTGTGGACCTACACTTATGTGGGTGTGTATTGTGCATTTGCAGGTGATGCTTACTGACTCCATATACTGCAGGGCATCTATGTTACTGAAAACTGTGCACTTGTGTGCACATTATCCATTTGTCTGTCTCTTTATCCTTCTGTAGTCCGGTCACAAGTTTTGCCCACAGTGGTTGCTGTTATGTATGTATTTGTAATTCTGGTGTGAGCATGGTAAATGCCACAACATCACACACAAGGTTGTGGACTACACACCCCTGAGCATACCTATTGGGCAGGTTGTCCATCATTGCACCACTACATCTGCTGGGATCCTCAGACAGTTTGTGTTACTATGTTATTATGTGGCTACATGTTGTCCTAGCTGTCAAATTGTCACTGACTCTGACATCTGGACAGGCTCACATATGACAGTCAGATGAAGGCCCGCACATGGGTACAGGGTGTTGATACTGCTCTGACATACATAGACAGTTGGGGAACCAGTTTGTTACTTGCTTGCTTTCTGTTATGGGTGTTACATCTGCTTCCCCCCTGTCTGGCATTGATGTTTTGACATGACTTTTTCTTGTTTTGCAAATACTTTGCAGGCAAATGCAATGTTAGGCAAGCAGAACAGATATACAAGGAATATGTGTGCTCCTTCTTTGACAACCTGCCAGTCCAGAGGTAATGCTGTTGACCAGTGTCATGTTGTCAGTGCTGACACAGTAAGGTGGCAGCCTTTTATGACCTGCCAGTACACTGATCTTCAGGTATCTTCTGTGCTACAAGGCACCATACCTGTCTATGTATGAGAGCCAGACATCTGGACAAAGCTATAAGTAATTAGGTGACAAAGGCCAAAGTATAGGGACCATTGTAACTATTGGCCTTACAAACCTAGAAGGGTGATACAATAACAGATTTTGCATTAGCATGCATTTTATATAGGGTATGAAGTCTGAGACACTACAATACTTCATTATGTTCCTACGTTTGACTTTCATGGTTTGCCAGTGATTTGCCACACAACCACTATTCCATGATAAAGATACCACAAATATGATGCAAACCTCTGTACATTCTGAAAAAGGTCTGTACAGCTAGGAGGTATGGTAGGCACTGTGTAGGTTACTCTGACCTGTGTACTGTTCATATGTGTGCCACCCTGTCCATGACCTGTCCAGTTTACCAGCAGTAATGGATATTGACATCTGGACAGTGTGTACAATTCCCACTTTAGGTGTAGCTGACATGCAAAATAGTTGGCACTGTGATTCTTGGAACATGGCCCTGTCTACCACAGTACTGTCAGAAATAAAAAGGCGTGGTGGCTGGAGAGTAAAAAAACTCACTTTTATTACCAATAAAATAAAATAAATGAATAGTTTAGGTAAGCGCTTTCGATGTGACCCTCTTCTTCAGACCTTAAAAACTTCTACAAACATACAGTTTAAATACAAGTGACAACCAATAAAAACACACAATCAGAATAAATGAGGCAAACCTCTTTTTCTTAGAAGAGGTTTTAAAGAGACGGCACTGTTCAGGCCAGGTGAAACATAAGCTTTAAAATCAACAATCCTTCTAAGCTCTATATATTCAGTTTCATTTCGTAAATCTCCTTCTCTTAAGCTCTCGTTAATTTTCTGTAAAACCAAGAATTTAAAGTTGTGCTGTGTACCATAATCTGAAACATTTTTAGCCAGTGCATTTGTAGGTTTATTATTACATATGTCATTCAGATGTTCCATGACACTCTCCTTCAACATACGATTTGTTTTGCCTATATAAAATGCACTGCATGAATTACACTTGGCTAGATAGACTATGTTCTTGGTGCAACAGTCTGCATAGAAAGAAAATTCTACTGGTTTCAAGTGTATCGGATGCACAACCATGCAGGCTGACCATATATTACAACAGATTTTGCAAGCCCTACATGCATATGTTCCTTTACGCTGTGAAATAAACCTTTCACTAGATCTGTTGTGTTTGTAACATAGCCGTTGCTTTAAATTCTTGCTATTTTTAAAACTGAAGCTAGGAGCAGACCCCACAATTCCACTAATATGAGGGTCTGTGAGTAAAACAGGCCAGTTCTTTTTGACTGTCTCACAGGTCCTGTTAACATCACTGGAAAAAGTTAAACACAGCCTATTCACCACCTCAGCACATTTTCCTCCTTCATCATGTACATTTGCAGGGAGTTCTTCAGAGAAATAGGGTTTGGTCATATTACTATCAAGAGAGCTCACTTCTTACATAGCCTTATCAGTCTCATAGGTTTTGTAGCCCCTATTCATAAGATCTACACCCAAACCATCTAATGCCTCTACAAGGCCTCCCCCATCAGTATATAGTCTCTTACAGTGCAATACTTGATTTTTAACTATATTCCTAGTTATGTGTCTGGGGTGCATGCTATAACGATGAAGAATATTCTTCTTCCTACAGCTTTTTCTATGTAACCTAGTTGAAATGCTGCCAAACATGTTTTTGTTCACACTAATGTCCAATAAATCAATTTATTTAAATATATAGTAATATAACCAGACCCTATTTCTCTGAAGAACTACCTGCAAATGTACATGATTGATGAAGGAGGAAAATGTGCTGAGGTATTGAACAGGCTGTGTTTAACTTTTTCCAGTGATGTTAACAGGACCTGTGAGATAGTCAAAAAGAACTGGCCTATTTTACTCACAGACCCTCATGTTAGTAGAGTTGTAGGGTCCACTCCTAGCTTCAGTTTTAAAAATAGCAAGAATTTAAAGCAACGGTTATGTTACAAACACAACAGATCTAGTGAAAGGTTTATTTCACAGCGTAAAGGAACATATGCATGTAGGGCTTGCAAAATCTGTTGTAACATATTCTCAACCTGCATGGTTGTGCATCCGATATACTTGAAACCAGTAGAATTTTCTTTCTATGCAGACTGTTGCACCAAGAACATAGTCTATCTAGCCAGGTGTAATTCACGCAGTGAATTTTATATAGGCAAAATGAATCATGTGTTGAAGGAGAGGGTCATGGAACATCTGAAAGACATACGTACTAATAAACCTACAAATGCACTGGCTAAACATGTATCAGATTATGGTACACAGCACAACTTTAAATTCTTGGTTTTACAGAAAATTAATGAGAGCTTAAGAGAAGGAGATTTACGAAATTAAACTGAATATATTTTTATTTATTTTTACATTTGTTGAGCTTAGATGGATTGTTGATTTTAAAGCTTACGTTTCACCTGGCCTGAACAGTGACATCTCTTTAAAACCTCTTCTAAGAAAAAGAGGTTTGCCTCAATAATTATGATTGTGTGTTTTTATTGGTTGTCACTTGTATTTAAACTGTATGTTTGTAGAAGTTTTTATTAAGTTCTGAAGAAGAGGGTCACCTCGAAAGCGCTTACATAAACTGTTCATTTATTTTATTTTATTGGTAATAAACGTGAGCTTTTTACTCTCCAGCCACCACGCCTTTTTATTTCTGATTATTTATATTTTTTGGGTTTGTTGGTTCCACCACTTTCTTCTCATTATACCACAGTACTGTACCTAGGCCACTAAGACACAACAGCTGGGAGTAAGTGCTGGCCACATCCTGACAGTATTTCCCATGCATAGACATAGATCATTGACCCCTGCATATTGTGGACAGTTATCCTATTGATTGGGACAGCTCTGGCAATGTGTGCTCTGTTGTTATTACCCTACAAACTTACATGTTACTCCATTTCTATTGGAATATGGGTGTGTGGGGGCACACCTGTCAACGGTACACATTTGCACATACTATGCTGATATTGGCTTTATGTTTTGGTTCCATTTAGCATAGTATTGTGCCCTGTCTTGGAGAATAGAGGCATATCACTAAAAACCACAGGTCAGATTGTAATGGCATACAATTGAGTTTCAGACTTCTTACCCTTCAGAGACTTACTGCAACTGCAAGGCCTGCTGTGATATCACTGTGTAAGTCTGTAGGGAGGTATTCCATCATTGAAACCATTTGTGGGCCTTTGCCAGACATTCCTTTATGGTTTTCTATGGCTGACTTGCTGGATGAGTCTGAGGGGTGAGTATGCTATCCCCACATTGATATCCATGCATGTGACCTATGATCCCCCCTTAGTTGGCTCCCCACACTTACTGCAGTAGGACTTGTCACCTTGGATAATACTGCATAGTGTGGGGAAGCCAGTTTTGGGCAGACATTTTCTGGTGTCCCACATAGCTGTCAGTTGTCTGCTGCTACCCCAGTAGGCCACCCCATTCTCTTGCATGCATGCAGCAATACCATAGATATGTTACCAGAACATACTACTCCATTCATCTATTGTTTAGAAGACTGACTTACCTCGTACCTGCCTCAGTTGTGGGGATGGTGGGTGAGGGATGACTGTCAGATGCATGCAGTGCACTGCCTATACAGGTTAAGCTACAGGCAGTGTGATGTGTGTAGCATCCATTTTACTGTGTGCATGAGTCAGAGAGAGGTATCAGTCCCTGGGTCCCTGCAGTGTCAGTGTGTGTGCTATGTGCTGCCTCTCTGCCAAGGTCTGGGCATACGGGGCACACCTCCGTCTGCCTATAGGTGCAGGGTCAGGGACTTCCTCCTCTGAGTCCCTCTGTGCCTGTGGTGATCTTGGCAATGGTGGGGGGCTGTGTGACCCTTCCCTGTGCTGTTCCTGCTGTAGCTTTTTCCACAGGATCATATTGTGTAGCATGATATATACTATGAACATGTGTTCACATGTGGCTGGAGAGTACTGCAAGACTCCACCAGATATTTCAAGGCAGTGGAACCATGACTTCAGCATCCCAAACACACACTCTATAATGATCCTGGTTTGTGCATGTGCCTCATTATGGCATTCTTGATTAAGTGCGTGTTCATTTCTGATGGGTGTCATCATCCATGGCTTCAGTGCATAGCCAGCATCCCCCACAAGATGGCCATATGGGATGTCCCCACTGGCAAATGCATGGTACAGCTGTGATGAATGCCAGATGTGGGAATCATGATAGCTTCCAGAGTTGCCAGCACACACATTCATGATAATGCCCTGGGCATTGCACATGACCAGGCAGTTGATGGAGGGGAAGCCCGTGTGATTTACTTAGACCCTACCCTGTTCATCAGGTAGTGCTTTGATGTGGATGTGCTGCAGTTTATTGCACCTTGTACCTCTGAGTAGTCTGCTACATGGTAGAAGAGATGCATATTGCTGGTCTTCTCCTCATGAGTGTTGGGGAAGTAAATGTGCTCACCAGCATGTGGTAGCATGGCATCCAGAAACTGGTGGAGTACCCTGGATGCAGATGCCTGTGAGACCCCCATCATGTCCCCAGTAGGTCTTTGGAAAGTACCTGTAGCTAATATTCTTAAGGCTACACATACCTTGGTATCTACAGGGATGGGTTCCCCTCTGCTGGCTCTGGGTCTGAGTTGAGGCTGGCACAGCTCGATGATTTGCTGAAGTATGTCTCTGTCCACCCTGTAGTGCTCTACTATCTCCATATCCTGTCACCCTGGTAAGTTACCCTAGGTCTGAGCACTCTTCTCATCCTCCTCAGTCTGTGGCAGTTGTCAGCATTATCCTCCTCACCGCCCTCACTTGAGTTAATATGAATGTCTCATCTAGTATATTGCATGAGCAACGGAAGCAAGTGGTAGCCAATCCGTCCATTGTTTCCTTTACTTATGTTGTAGTAAATGGTCCCAATGGGTAGAGTAATGATGATATTCATGAAGGATTCACTATGTACCCTGTGATGGGAATGAAATAGCATGTGACCTTGCAAGAGGTTGTTTTAAATGATTTGTGTTGATTCACTTGTTTTTATTGTCTGAAGAAGTTTGGTCAGAAAACCGAACGAAAAGTGTGCACCGTAATAAAGCAGCTTAATGGTTTCTTTTCTGGTTTTGTCGTGGCATTTCAGACAGTTTTTATATATAACTGTATGTGGGTAGGGTCAAATTAAATATACACACACCATTAAACAATAGACTATAACCAATTTAAAAACATTGCGTAGAACAATTTAGTCACATCTGTTATTTTCAAAGAATATAACTATCTGTAAAAAACATAAGCATACTTTGCTGTTATAATAGCAGACCTAGAATACTTTTTTGTTTTGTTTTTTTTTTTTTTAAAAGTTAATGTCACAGCATAAAACTAACACTACATTAGAACATTGTCATTAAAAGTATGGATGCAGTTTTTTCTATTTCTTTTAAAGCAGAAGGGGTGTTAATTAAGACCAGTTTATACCTAACTATCCCAGCATAATTTTGTCAGAAGTTAAATAGATATAAAGCCCTTTATAGACAGGAAACAAAAAATAACAAAAAGGTCAGGCTTAGGGGCAGGCATGGACACCTGAAAACAGTCAGCACTAATTTAACTGTAGCTGTTTATCCATTGCTTTAAATGCTTTGTGGCAGCTGGCATTCTTTTCCAAGTAGAATGGAATCTATTGGTTCTGTCATATGTGTGAAATTCTTCCCCAAGGTACAATCTCCTTCCCTAAATTCTATTAAATGTATGCATAGAACCTTTGGCACTTTCACTCCCACTAAACAATATTGTAGAGAAAGTCTGAAAAATTCTAAAGTGTGCAAGTTTCGTCAAATATGGACTTGTGTCTTTTATTACTGCCATAACATATCTCAAAGCATTAGAGGACTAAGGCTTAAATAAACTGAAATCTATCAAATAAGGTGTTGACTAAAGAAACAGATGTAACAGCAAATTAAAATATCAAAAATGGTGACAAAATTGCACCATGTAAATATATAGAAGGTATAGTGAAACTTAGTGACCCCATTTTTGAGACAATACTGTATAACCCCAGTGATTAATTCATAAGACATTGTATATTGATATTATGAAGATGGTTCCTTTGTAGGTGAATGAGATTAATTTCCTTTGGCCTCAGTTGCCTGAAGATAAAGATACCAAAGAGCATGCTGATCCCTTGTTTTCCATATGAAATAATTGCTGGTACAATTTCTAAGTATGTGCCAGCAATGGTTCCCTTCTTTTGGGAGAGTTCTCCCTAATTGGTGCGACTGTTCATATATATAAGTTTGTGGGGAGTATAGGGGGTTTGCTGCTTTGCAAAAAAAAAAAAACACTTCAGGTTAACTTTTTCAGTCTTCTGTGCTTTGGGCATTATTATTCAGCATTTCTGATGCTTCACATTGTACAATTGTATAACTGATAGTATAACTTATAAATCGCTTCATATGCTCCATACTTTGTTTATTTCTAGCCTTGCTTCTATGCTGCATTATCACATTATAAATAAAACTAAGTATTTCAAATGCTGCCATTATGGTACATTGGCTAGTAATAAACCTTTGTTTATGGAATATAACTTTATAATGTATGTGCTGAGTATAATATTAGATTAAACAAAACTCTTTACCAGGTTTGTTATTATTATTTAACTATAATTTTTTCTAGTGGTTTGGAATTTATTATCCTAGATTTCAGTTGAGAGCTTCATTCAGAAAGTTGTGAAAACAATCTAACATGCATTATAATTCTAAAGAGTTTAAACAGTAAACGCACAAAAGATTCATCTGTTCTTTCTTGCTTAATACAAAACAGGATCATGAGAAGCCAGAGCCTAGCTCTTAGTGTAATAGAGTTAATCATGGATGGGGCATCAGCCCACAGGAAGACACAGAAACACATGTGTACCGCTGTCCAGGTTCTTGCAGATTGTCCACATTTTTGCCTAATAATTTTGGTCTGTTCCTTATACAATTTGTGTTTTTTGGCAAATCATTGAAAACTAAAGTCACTGAATGATAGTACAGATTTATATCCTTCAGAAAATGTATGCTGAAACAAGACCTGCTATTCTACCAATGTTCTAAGTTTATAAGAGCAATATTTAAAATCTGTCCCTATTTTTGGGCCTTTGTCCTCCCATTATGTCCAGATTTCTTATGCTAAGAGGTTGAGAGGTATGGAGTTAAGCGGATGTAGTTTGCATATCTCAGGATAAAGCAATTATAGAATTCTTATGGATTTACAGCACATCATCTAATGCTTCATTAACATCCAGATCTGTAAACAATAACAGAAGTCTCAGAAATATAATATATAACATAATAAATTTAGGCAACTTTATTTCAACTGGTTAACTCTGCAAGATGTTAATTACATTTGAGCATAAATTCAAGATAGCATGCCTCTGTATTGCTTAGAAATCAGCTGGTTGGGAATGACCACTTAGGACCAGATTCTGAAAAATCACTTTCATGGCTTTGTAAAGGCCATATAATACAGACAATGTAGCTCAATGTGGCCTACAGATGATTAACTATGCAATAAGGGTAGCACAGCATGATGGGAGTCAGAGAAAGTGTGATAAGAGACTTAGGGACACAGGTGGACAGTGGTTTCACCTTCAATATCCACATCGCCACAACAGTCAAGAAATCCTTCTATGTGGCATACCTCATCACTAAGGGCTTTTCATCTAGAGAAAAGGAGGTCATTATCCCACTGTACTCCTCCCTCATTAGAACCATTATAGAATACAACGCCCCATTTGGTATGTACCTCTCAAGACCTCTGCAACAACTGGAAAGGCCGCAGAAATACCTCACTAAAAGAATCACAGGCCTAAAGCAGATGCCCTATGCTGACCGCCTTAAAAAACACCAGCTATACTCTGTCGCATATCATCTACTCCGAGGCGATCTCTGCTTAACATACAAGGCCATGTCAAATGCAGAGCTGTTGGACATGTTAAACTTAAAGAAATCCCAATCCCTCAGAGCCACATGCTCCAGGGATCTAAACCTTGTCATCACAATAAACAAAACCTGCTGGAGGGATAGATTCCTGACCCAGAGACTCCCCAGACTCTGGAATAGACTGCCCATACATGTCAAGCAGAGCACCTCTTTGGCTGTCTTCAAAAAGAACCTTGATGATTGGATGGGAGAAAGGAAATTCACCCCAGGGATCACGTCAGTCATCCTGCTAGACAGGGGTCCAGGGAAGTAAATAGTGTGGGAAGAAATAGCCAGGGAATTATTATGGCTAGGCTTCTATAGGTCCTAGGGCCAATAGCCTAGCACCAACCTATGAACCTATAAACCTATGAACCTATTTGTTGGCAAAAACTCAATAAGTTGATTAATGATTAGGGCAGCATGAGTAGCTTGCATGTAACATGCACATGATGATGTATTGTCACATGTACAATGACATGCCATTCATATCACAGATGAGAACCCATATAAAGGCTACATGGCAAATGCCATACTAATTTTGTTGTTATAAATGGGATGGAATGGGTATAGGACAGGTATAAAGAGAGCAGAGCAAAGAGAAGTACAAACACATGGAGGAGGAAAAAGTAAGAGTCTTAAGGGGTTTGGAAAGCAAGTCTATATTTTGGGGGTACACACACACACACACACACACATATATATATATATATATTGATAGATATTTCTCCATATTTATAAGACAAATGGAAGATGAATATAGAAAGAGCAATGTGTAGGTAGGAAACAGGAAAGAGGGTATAGGGATGGCAGCAGGTGAAGACAAACACCAAATGCTGACAAAGACCAATAGGGTCAGTGCTGACACAAATGGGCTAAATAACACATAGGAGAGATACAGATAGACTGAGGGAGGAGAATTGGTAATGGGGAGGATTGGGACAAAATAAGGAGGGAAGGAATGCACAATGACAACAAACACCATGTGGGAGGATAAGATGGGATTTCCATGCTACCCAATGACACATAGAACCTCAGACCGGTTATTTTCGTGATCACCCAAATGTATGTAAACATGAATTTTAAACTTGAAATACAGCTCAAGTGATTATTTTGTTTGTTACAGACAAGAGAGTACATTGTTCTGCTGTTTTTAGCTGGCAAAACCTGCATTTTTTAACACTGATCATCACAAAAGCTGCAAACATTCTTTGAGTTGTATTCCTCCACTAGAAGCCATCAGCAGAATGTCAAATGTCAAATTACAGCAGGAGCCTAAGCTCGGTTAAGAAGCTTATTAATTACTTTGGGTGTACTTTGTCAAAAGACTCCTGTTTACTGAAGGATGTCAGTATGGGAGCTGATACAGTGTGTGAATTTTACACAAAGACCCCAACAGCTAGAGTGATAAATGAAGACATAAAAAAATGCCTGTAGCTAAGAATACACAAAAGGAAATAAGGACAAAAACTGATAAAAGTAAACATGGGCCTCATACTGAAAGAACAGAAAAAGAAGAAACCAGAGTCCTAAGCTACTGCTGCTATATTAAATCAGACTCATAAAGAAATACAAACCAGTCTCTGAAGGAAAGGCAGATAAAATCCTGAGTCGTTTCATCTTGCTCAACCAGTACAAAAGTAATTTCTTCAAAATCCAAAGATGTTTTAATTCATATTTACTCATCTCTTATTGGACACATTAGTAACTATAATGTCCATTTTGGCATGTATTTCTCAAAACATATGACTCAGCTTGAGATAACGCAGAAATTCCTAACTGAATGGATCAATGACTTCAAGACCCTCAATTACCTGGACTAACAGACTGCTCTCTCCCTGTGCTTGGTCTTTCAAAAACTACTCCATGGTGATTCTCATCTAGCCTTTAAAGCCAAAAGACCTGACACTCCTTCACCTAATATTCCTTTGCAGAAAAAATGGTTCCTCAAATATCAGTTTAAATTACATAAACCTTCACCGAGAAATAAATAAAGCAAGTTGGCATGATAGATTCATATCTCAATGTATCACCCACCACTGGAACAAACTTCAACTAGAAATCAAGCAGAGTACAATCCTTGCCACCTCCAAGACAAACTTAAATCATTACATAAACAGTTTGAATCCCCCCTCCTGGTCTTTTTTGTTCTGCCCTAATTGAGGCAAGAGATAAATTTTAAACATGGTTTATTGACTAAGTTTGTAGTGGAGGGTAGACTGATTGCCAAGCATTTATCTATGAACCTATAAAAAAATATTATTACAGACATGTTCTGGAGAAGTCACAGACACATTGCCCATGACATGTAATTCATGTTTACAACATCCACTCTACCAAAACAGCATATGAAGCAAAACTTTTTTTTTTATGACATAACAAGCACACAGGCAATTAAGTACCATGATATAATGTCAACAAAGCAGACCTACCACATGTCAGATTAGAAAAAACACAAAGATAACGTATTCTGAACACATTAAAACTGTAGTCATTGCTCTTCTTAGCTGACTATGCATAGTGATGCAGCTTGTTAGGCCTTTGTGGTAAACTATGACATACTAAGGGAAGGATGAACTGTAGTATCATATACTAAGGAAATATACTATTGTATACTAAGGGAAGGATGAACTATACTGTCGTACACTAAGGAAATATACTATCATATACTAAGGAAATATACTATCGTATACTAAGGGAAGGATGAACTGTACTATCGTATACTAAGGAAATATACTATCATATACTAAGAAAATATACAATCGTACTAAGGGAAGGATGAACTGTACTATCATATACTGAGGAAATATACTATCGTATGCTAAGGAAATATACTATCATATACTAAGGGAAGCATGAACTGTACTATAATATATTAAGGGAAGGAGGAATTGTACTATAATATAGCAAAGGAAAGATGAACTGTACTGTGATATATGAGGGGAAGGACAAATTATATTATCATATACTGAGGAAATATGCTATAATACACTAAGGAAGTATGAAGCATGTGCTATAATATACTAAAGGGATGATGAACTGTACTATAATGTACTAAGGGAAAGTTGAACTATAAGATAAAGAAAGGGAAGAATGAACTATGTTATACTGAGGGAATGATGAACAGAAGGATGAACTGTACCTTAATATGCAAAGGAAAGGTTTAGATATGGTGTAATATACTTAGGGAAGGATGGACTGTACTATAATGTACTAAGGAAAGTATAAATATAGTATAATATACTAAGGGAAGGATGAGCTAATCTATAATATACTAAGAGAAGAATGAACTGTGATATAATATAATAAGACACAAACTGCATTATACTCTGGAAAGGATGAGCTGTGCCATAATGTACTAGTGCAAGGATGAACCATTCCAATATATACTAAGGGAAGAATGAACTGTACTATAATACACTAACGGAGAACACTCGTCTACACAGCAGTATATGAATAGTTCTGGCTGATTTACAAAATTAGGTATCTGCTTAGTCATCCCCTGAAGCTCATGATTTATAATGTACTTCATTTCAGCTAAACTGCATCAATGAAATAGTGACTTTGAAAGTCTCACTATTCATTTTCTGTTCCACAACATAAAAAAAAAATTGTGACTTTTAAGGCACTAAGTACATTTATCTCTGCTATAAATACTTATGCATGGAAATACACCCAAAAATCAGGAACTCTTCGGTGTCCCATAAAAAATTAAAATAGCTAGTAATACTTATACTTAATGTATAAATTACTCCTACTGAATGCTATGTCATTGCACCTGATTTCAGAATTATTTGTGTGAATGGGCTTATTTAAGAGTCACATAGTTATGGTTCTACTAAACACAATAAATGCATTATGTAAATGTATTATTCAGTTAAATAAAATAAAACTGAATGCTGTGTATTGCATTCAAACAGTCCTGCCAGAGAGACTAATTACGCTAAAGGCATCTTATATTATTGGAGACCTTTCTTTACCAAGAAATGAGGTATGTTTTAAAACTAATATTTTACAATATTTCCTCCCACACACAACTGAAAAAACTCAGTATAAACTAATGAAGAGTAGCTCAGAAGACGTCCCTCTCAAGGCCAGTCTGCATGGATCTTAATGTTTTACACAGCCAGCAATTTATTTAGACAAGGTCAACTATGTTTTGTCTAACCAGATAGAAAATCAGCAGACAGTAATACATGACATCTGAAAAACAACAAACAACTTCCAATGGAGAAATGGAGATTTTTAAGCTTATAACAGTATTTTATTGAATAGTGTTTTAAATTGTTGTAGGAATTATAGGCTGACTGTAAATGTTTCTTAGTTTATTTGGTCTTGAAATTATTTCCCAAACTGCAGATAATAATTTTGTCTGTTTTGTCGACTTCTGCCATTCCATATTTTCCAGCACTATTTTGTCAGCAAATAAAACTACGGATCTTACATTCTTGTTTCTGGAGCTGTCATGAGCAGGCAGCATTTCCTTATTTTTAGTTAAATCTGTATTAAACAGTCATTATTCTGATGTTTTCTTTTTGTTTGTTTTTTGCCAAGTGTAAGTTAGTGAGTTAGATAATAAGATAAGAATAAGCCCATGCGTGTTTTTTCTCTTAATTTAGACTGAATAAAATAGAGTTTAATTTAATAATGATGGTGCTTGTCTTCTGATGTGGCAAAATGGTTTAGGGAGTGAGGGATTTATGTGCTCTCTCAGCTCCTCATGACAGATGTTGGATTTTGTTTCTATGCTGCTGATTCAGGGTTTGTTGCAGACATTGTACATATGCATGCAGTGCAGTCTGAAGAAAGATGAACATTTTGAATTATATTTTTTCAATATGAGTAGGTAATGAAATTCTGACACATTGTTGCCACATGCCGAACTTTACAGGTGTGCTACTGCAAACAATATCTTGCTGTCTTGGCAGTTCTCATAGGTTTTGATATTTTTTAATCTGTGTGTCAACTGGGTAAGCCTCTGCACACAAGTGGTCCTTTTCAAAAGCAATTATGGAGAATTGCCTGACTAAGTGATTGATATGGTTGAGCCAGTAACAGATAATTGTGCTGTTGTATACATGCTCATTTCTAATGCACAGTGCAGAGGGAGTGTGTATATATCTATATCTTTATATATATATATATATATATATATATATATATATATATATATATATATATATAAAATAGACACACACACACACACACACACACACACACACACACATATATATATATATATATATATATATATATATATATATATATATTTTTTTTTTTTTTTTTTTAATTTAATTTTTTTTTTGATTATCTAATGTTACGTTGGCATTCACATTTGTCAATAAGGAAAACAATATCCACAATACTTTGAAAATGCAAATGCTGGCACAACACTACACGTGCATAGAGGACCAGCCTTGGTGCATGCAAAAACAAAAATACAAAAAAAAAATAAAAAATAAAAACAAGGTCTGTTCAGGAGACAATCCCCCCTTGCACCCCATACACACCTTGTTGATTGTATATACTAAGTCTAAGATTGCACAAAATTGGGAAAAGGGAATATTCCCAAACACAGAGAATTGTGCATTCTGGCACACCTATTGACCATCTGTTTATTCAACCAAAAGCAAATGACTAAACAGATGCCAACCAAACACACTTTTGAGCTAACCATCTGTCTCATCAAATATCAAATACTAAAAACAGTAAATGAAAGGTGACCGATCATTTCATACCAAATCTAAAATGATCAAAAGCTAACAAAACCAAAACTGATATTTTATATAAATATATATATATATATATATATATATATATATATATACACACACACACACACACACACACACACACACACACACACACACACACACACACACACACACACTCATACTGCTGTGCTAACATTCCCTGTGTTTTATGCTATGTTTTTCCATTGAATCAACCCATGCTGCTAGTGTTAACATTCAGACAAGCATAGACTATGACTCTACTTGTAATGATGTATGTAAAAACCTTATAGTAACTATAGTCAGGTGAGTTTTAACTATGTGCATGGTAATTATTTCATAGTGGTGTTCTCACAGGCACTGATGTACTCATATATCACCTTAAGCTGAAATGGGAGCTCAGTTAATGCCAGTCTTGCAACATGTCCTCCTGTGTTTTATGTAGATGAGTGGGTAGTGATGTTTTTGAACCAAATGGGGCTAAGCAACTGTCTCACTGGGTGGTACCAGACAACACACCACACTATTCTACCCCCTGCAATGTCTATGCACTGCAAGATATTAACATTCAAATATCAAAATGGGGTAATCTCTTCAGAACATTCTTGCATTCCAAGTAGTGTGTGTTATCTAAATGTTGTGGCACATGGAGTCAAACCTGACTGTTCTGTTCTGCACATTAATGAGAATGAACAGGGAATAACCACTGAATCCATGTTAAAGCATCTGCTGTGACTCATACAATTCAAAAATGAGATCAGTGCAGTGACAAGTGATGTCATCATCATTTGATAGGTATAATTTGTCACAGCAGACTGTTCATCAACTGCAGTTGGCCTTCTATGAGATGCACTTCAACATGGCATTCATTTCTTTGTGATTGAGTTTCATTTGTTATCGTAGTGATATATGGGCCTGTGCATATTGAATGCGTGTTATTACTTCATTGTGTTGAGCCCTGTCTGTGCCTAAGCTATAATTTTCTGAGAGCTAGCTGTGTGAGACCAATACGTTCTTGGCATGCTTTCTTCTCTTCAGTCTCAATTGGTTTGTTAGTCATTTTTCTTGCCATAGGCTTCATGTGAAATGCCTATAAAACATTATGAGAATTGCAGTTTGCACCTGATACATTATTTCAGCAGGTAGGAATGTGTGTGCAACTCTGATATGATGTATATCACTGCATTCATGTTTAATTTGCTTAGTATTATTTATGATGCATTTAGGTTTTGACGGTATAAATCCATCTTGCAAAGTACAGTCTTCAACTACTGTAAGTGAATTCTCCAAAGGTTCTCCTTTTAGAGGCCATTGCACCCCACACACTGTCACCATACAGAGGTAACCCATTGTACTTCAAACATGTACATATAACCTGTTACAATGTTGGTGTACACCAGGGAAAGGGGTACAATATATGAATGGAATCAACAACTCATACAATTAGCATTATTCATGAGGGATCACAGAAGTGGCATTCATGAAACTGTATTATTCCTAGTTTTGATCATATGTTTTAACAAAGTAATATGGTTTTAGATATAACACTTGTCATGCTATTCACAAAATTGCTACTATTATAATGTTTTTTTTTAATTTATCCAAATGTTTAGGTTTCTTAAAACAGTGAAAGGAATGGACTCTGTTCCTTTGTCATGATGCAGTTCAAGTTCAAGAAATCAGTATTATTTCATTCTTTGATGTTTGCCAACAATACTTTTTTTAGCACCTGCAATGTACTTAGAATTCCTGTCTTCTATAGTTCTTATGGTGATCATTGTAATGCTAGTATATTTAGGCATGCTTAGAGTTTCTTTTATTAACCCCATTGCTCCTTTTACAGGAACTGTCTGGTTGTCCTTATTTCACTTTGTTGTAATTGTTTTTTTTTTCCAGTTATGGTACACAAATATTTCTTACATCTGTTAGTTTTTAGATTTTACTTTTGATAGAGAGCCTATTTGATAAATTACACTTCCAAGGAACATTTTTACAGTGTCACATCAAATTACAGTTTCATTAATTAGCTTATTTTTATAAGTTTGGTTGGAGTTATAATTTGATTTCAGTGCCAGTACAATTCAGTTACATTTGTAGTTAAATTATTTTTGGCTTTGTAGAACTACTCTTACTGCCGTGTCTTTACTGTTTTTTTTTTCTGATTTGAATTATTAACAGTGGATTGGCACAGACAATGGATGTCCCCTGTTGTTTTGAGATCATACGGTTAGTGCATTTAAGTAAGGTGGTGTGTTGTGCGAAGCAGATCCCTTGTTTTCATTTTGACTTTTGCACCGATGCATACATTAATACAGAGTGGGATTCGATTTTACTGTGAGCAGTTGCATGCATTCTATTGTTGTAGTAAGCAATAAAGCCACACACATATGCATGTCTGTGTGCTTGTGTGTCATATAGGTTTTTTATGGGAACAAGGACATGTGATTCTGTTGTGCCTGTATACTATTGCATGACTTGTTCATTGTCAGTGCAGATGTTCAAATATCTTACCACAGCATGTATAAAAAAAACTGTTCTAAACACTACAACAGAATCCTCCTATGTACTGCATAAAACTAGCAAAGCTCACTTTTTAACTCTAAATATAAACTAGTCATATCCATAAACCTAACACTATCTACTTACTTTAACACTAACACCATCTCTTGCTCTGTAACCTGCTAGTAATCTGGTTCTGAACTCTCACGTGCTACTAATTATGCAACCTTTTTTAATCATTGATGCTTCCACAGACATGAGACAATCTATTCCATAAGCTTTTCTAAAGACCTAGGTGACATAAAGCACTTTAAACATCATGATCTTTAATGCCTTCCAATATATATTTTGTCAGGTCAGTCTATCAAACCGTGCAGTAAAAAGCATCTGGCATGCATAACCTCACTCATCATGTAGTAGAACTTTATCACTGTTAAGTGTGAGTATATAACTGGAAAGTTACATATCTTGGTTTTCCTGTGTTAGGTCCTGTTGCTATTTAAAATAATGTCATATTCTTCCTGCAAAATATATGCTGCCATGGCTACAGAAAGATTCATCCTGTATATCTGTCACTATCTGCTTCTTACATCCTGCAAACAACAACATGTACTTATGAAATAAAATACATATGCAGTGCTGTTTAGATAGAAACACAAAAGCAAAGCAAACTAATGAGCTCAGAAACTGTAATAAAATGACCACCAGATGAAGTAACTGGGTGTCCACTTACAACATTGAGTTCAGATTGTATGTATTTTGAAAATTATGAAACTAAAGATGCACTTTATGCTTTTTTTTGATAATGTTGACTCAAGACTGCACTGTTTGTAGGATGCTGACTTGCAACTGATGTATGTTATTGCCACCATTTATGTGTTGCTAATATCTTGTAAAACGGATTAGAATAGTTTTTGCTTTTATCCTTCTATCCAAACCTCCTTTCCTATTTTTGCATATGAGGTCCAGGTGTCACTTCAGCAGTGGCAGTCATCTAGAGCCAAGGTTCACACTGCCATGTGGCTAGCCCTGTAGTGGCTATTCTTCATATGGTATGGATGGACAGCCACTGCAGGACTACCCACCTGGAACTGCTGAGGATAAGAACTCAGTGCTGTAAGTGGACACACAGTTACTCCATAGATGGTACACTCACACCTATGGCCAGTTTTAGAGTGTCCAATCCAACTACTGCATGTCTTTTTAATGTGGCAGGAAGCCAGAGCACCTGAAGGAAGTGATCAAAAACACACACACAAAAAAAATATTTATTTTTATTTCTTTAATTTATTTGTTTGTTTATTTTTTATTTTTTCCTTCACAACCCTGATAATTATGTATACCAGATCTCACAAAAACAGAGTAAGGGCAAATTCCCTTACCACGCTCCACAACAATCCCATACAAAAGGCTGCCACCAGGAAAAAGCATTCACTCACATGAATGTTCATGCTTTCAAATGGTAACCGTGGTAACTATATATATATATATATATATATATATATATATATATATATTTGGTTGCAAAGCTAGATGTATAAGGACCCTAGTAGTCTTTAGCCTAGTGTACTTCTATGAAATTATAAACAAGAGACTGAGTCTAATACATTAGTTTGTTACACCCCAGCAGAGCAGTCCAAACCTGGAGCATTTGAGAAAGTGAATTAAATGAACATGTAAAAATGCTTTAAGGTTGTCAATAACTGTTTATCAGGCAGAACATTTAAGATGTCTATTCGGTCTAGTGTAAATACTGTTTAGGATATTCAAGGCAGCCATTAGTCACTCATAATTAAGTAGGTATTTTCTAGACACAAATGCATTATCATTGTATTACTGTTGTACAAGATGCATCTGAGACTGGTAATTATTTTAATTCTATTACAATCAAAATAAAATTAAAATAAACATAAACTTGCTGAATTATACCATATTGCATTTAATTTATCAATTGTCATGTTTTGGTTAAACAGCAAGGAATTTCTTTCTTTGACATACTGTGTTTCTTTTTTCATATTTTACTACAGTGCTCTGTCACACGCAAGAGTAAAATTGTGAGTCTCAAAACTCTGAAAAATAAACTGTGATTCAAACAAAATTACACTGAATTCTAAGCAAGCAATAATGCCCAACAGAGTCTGTGTTATTGTGTAAATAATGCAGGCCCAGGGGTGTTCTGATGCACACAAAGCAGATACAAGGACTAGCAATTTTACTTTTCTCTTGCTTACCATAGGTGAGTGAACATGAGAAAACAATAAACAAAGTTGTCCCGGTCCCCTTCAATAACACACATCACACCAAATGACATTTGACGGCCTTTATTAGATTTCCATAACATAGCTTTGATCACCAACTTTATTAATTACAACTATTCATGATATAATTGATACTAAATACAGCATAACATCCTTGTAATGTTAATCAGGGCAGTGTACCTACTCACCCTGCCCCAGTAAGCAACGTCCATATCTCTACTCGTTTTACTTATGAAGCAGTGTCCCATCTCACTTCATACACCATTCATTATAATGTTAATCAGGGCAGCGTACCTACTCACCCTGCCCAACAAGTAGGGTCCATACCTCTGCTCGCTTACTTTACTTATGAAGCAGCATCCCAACTCACTTCATACACCATCCATTAAATTACCATCCACCAAATAAACACCATCCTTACCTCACCTTGCTTATCTAGTCATCAAGCTTCCTCCAACTACTCATTTCCTTTCCCCAGATCCTTGAAATGAACATCCAGACATCAGAGGGGGAACAGAAGAGGGCAAGCCTATCCCTCTTCTCTGCCTACCCCCACTGATAAAATAACCCTACTCCCCACCAACAAAAGAAGAGAGGGTGGGTGGGTAGCAAGTTCACGCCAAAATGTGACTGCTTAACCCAACTACACTAGCCTAAACCTCTTAAGCCCCTCCCCATCACTATCTCACTTCCTTCCAACCATCCCTGCCTCCACTTAACCCTTTCACCTCTCCAGCCCACTTAACTCCCCTTAATATTAACCTACCCCCCCCCAATGAAGATGTCCCGGGACAACTTAGTTTGTTGCCAAACTTCATTAATGCAACTGCGTGTGCTCACATGCATTGTGTGTGTGTGTGTGTGTGTGTGTGTGTGTGTGTGTGTGTGTGTGTGTGTGTGTGTGTGTGTGTCTGTGTATGTGGAAGAGACATAGAGAGTGCATAACTGTCAGCTTCTTTGCCCCATAATTTTGGACAAAGCCAGTGATAATGGGAGAGACAAAGGTCCAAGATCCTGGACATTTATTTAAATATTACCCTAATTCACTGAAGTTAATAGACCAAAATATTTTACACCAATTTACATTTTCTGAACAATAAGAAGTTTGAAATTTCAATGTCTCATATATTTGACTGTCTGTAATTCTCAATGATTTACATGGAAAATCAAACATTTTTAAGGGACACAGTGAATATATGAGGCAAATCAGTGGTGGGGTGGTTGTAATGTTGTGCATTGTATGCACTGTTTCTTTCATTTGACCAAAAGTGGCTAAAGTAGCTGAGCACATTTGGGTGTGTGTGTGTGTGTGTGTGTGTGTGTGTGTGTGTGTGTGTGTGTGTGTGTGTGTGTGTGTGTGTGTGTGTGAGTGTGTGTGTGCACTTCTATGTATATGTGTGTAAGTCTGTCTGTGCCTCTGCAGTGTGTGTGTGTGTGTGTGTGTGTGTGTGTGTGTGTGTGTGTGTGTGTGTGTGTGTGTGTGTGCATATGTGTGCGCTTCTATGTATATGTGCTTAAGTCTGTCTGTGCCTCTGCAGTATGAGTGTGTGTGTGTGTGTGTGTGTGTGTGTGTGTGTGTGTGTGTGTGTGTGTGTGTGTGTGTGTGTGTGTGTGTGTGTGTGTGTGTGTGTGTGTGTGTGTGTGTGTGTGTGTGTGCGTGTATGTGTACGTCTACACATATGCATCTGAGTTTCTGTATATGACAGACTGTCTCTGCATCTGTTTGCATGCTTAAGCATATATGTTACTGACTGCATGTGTGTGTGTGTGTGTGTGTGTGTGTGTGTGTGTGTGTGTGTGTGTGTGTGTGTGTGTGTGTGTTTGTGTGTGTGTGTGTGTGTGAGAGTGTATTATTTAATACTTGCATATTATATATTTTATATGTAAAATGTGTCCTCCACGCCGGTGCTGTGTCATAGAAGAATAAATGCCTGACTATAACCAAGGCAATTGAATTTGATTTGCATCTTTGACAGAATTGGCAAGGGGCATGGGCTGAGTCACCACAATCGGTGGACAATATGCCAACATATCCTCATTGCATTTCCATTCCTGGACATTAACTGGTGCTTGCAAGGAGGGCAGTTAAGGCATAAAATGCAGAAACACTCCTCGGCAACAATATGATCTGCATCAGGAGCCTTATTCTCCTTAACAGCCTTGAACATACATCCAATCAGGTCCAAGAAAGATAAGGACTGCTTAGCAGACCCATTGTATAGGAGATACTTTGGTGACAGCTGATGGCCAGCTGTGAGGAACAATAACAAATGTCCTACAAAGACATGTCCCACAGCAACTTTGAACCATGAGGAGGAAACTATTTTACATCAAAATATAAAACATGTTTATGTTAACAATAAAAAAAACACAAAATAATTAACAAATACCCCATTTTCAAGGCACAAAAATACCTCTTAGGACGGGCATTATGGGGAGATAATGGGCTTTCCATTGGTTTGAAGGCCATCATCCTGTGGTGTCTAGCCTGACACCATCTGTGGGCAGTCCTTAACTTCTCTGTAATTCCCACCCTGCAGGGCATATATCATGGTCAAAAACTTTTTCTATACTGTTGCCTAGGTTTAGAAAATCATTAAATGAACTGTGCAGCAGTCTACAGGAAAAAGTATGAAAAAAATCTTAGCTCAAAAGGTGAGTTTAACAAGACTAGTAAACAGATAGATAAATAGTACTTTAAATATGAATTTCATAGGACATGCATTTAAATTCCAAAAAATAGAAGAATAACACATTAGTGGGACTACACTGAAGGATTAGGCAAAGACAAATGTGGGATAAAGAAAGCTAAGGTGCCTTTTAGTATGGAAACTGTCAGTCTGCTGAATGCATTCGTTCTGAATGCTGTTTGGTCAACTACAAATGGCCAGAAATTACTTTCAGTATTCACTGAAATTATTCTTTTTCTCCACTGTTGTGTGGCTTTAGAGATGGTGTACAAATATTTTAAGAGAATGTGGCTCTCCAAACACAACTCCCATTGAAAAGAAAATCCTTTTCTCCCCACAGAAACTGTGTTTTTAGCCATTAGTTTCCTACCAAATTGCATTCAGAGAAATTAATTTGGCAGATTAATATGATTCCCTTTAGTAAAAGAATGAAGATATATTTCAGAATTTTAACTTCAGAATTGTAAACAATCATGATGATTTAGTTTTGAAATGTGGTTGGGTAAATGCAGGAGTACTGTCACCTTATGGCATGCAGGCAGGTTATTGAGTGATGTTGCAATGCATTCTGGTGTTGTACTGGCAACAGATGGTAGACTAAACATCATGAAAGTTATCAAAGGCAAAACTGCAGAGGCATTCTGGAAGGAAAATGGATGACTAAATTTTATGAATATGTATATATGTTTCTCTTTAAAATAACATACCCTGCAGTAGGCAGGGAAGTTGCATATTGTTTGATCAGTAGATCAGTAGATCCAAAATAATAATAATAATAATAATAATTTTTGTTCAGGCTATCATTGGATCAAAAGGTTAAAAACATGCTCTGAACTGTACCTCAGAGCATCTAGAGTCACCATGGCTTTTGTTGGTCTAGCAGCCCATAGACTGCCAGCTTAATGAAAAATTACCTCCAACTTTCATCTTATACACAAATAGCCTGTTGAAAGCATACAGCAAAAGGCAAAGTTCAAGAATAACAGTGAAGTTGTTTCTTTAATTTTAATTTTTGTTTAGACCACCATTTGAAAAAAAAATGTAAACTGCAACTCCAGCACCTGAACCTCTATGGCATCCTGGACCCATCTTAATTCTGTTATTTTCCCTATATTTATTGTAGGACAGCCCTGGTTAGTTAGAACATGTTGAAAGCATGCAGGAAAAACAAAATTGAACAATGATATTGAATGCTTTTCTTTAATCAGAATTATTACTCATGATATTATTGGATGAAAATGTCATTAAAATGGAATATAACTCAAAGCATCTAGAACCCCTATGGCAATTGTAGGACTAGCATCACCCAGACCCAGACCCCCACTTAATTCCCTTATTTCCTCCATAGTTATTATATTGCAGTCCCAGTCAGTTAGGATGTTTTGAAAGGATGCAGCAAAAAGCAAAACTGAAGAATAAAACTATATTTCTTTCCATAATCAATATCTTTGTCAGGCCATGATTGAATGAAACAGACTGTTTAGAAAAAAAAGTCTGAAATGTCTCTCAGAGCATCTGGGACCCCTCATGGCTTTACCCCCCCCCCACCCATCTCCCAGCTTAATGGTGTTATTTGCTCCACAGCTATTAGAGTGCTGTCTTGTCTAGTGGAGGTGCATTGAATGAATGAATGAATGAATTAATTAATTAATTAATTAATTAATTAATTAATTAATGCAGGAGAAAACTAAAGAGTAAGACAATCTGTGAGAAAAGAAGAAAAAAAGTAATCTGGAAGTTGTAGATTGGCCAGAATGGGGGGGGGGGCAGGAAGGCACTGGGTGATAAGAGCTGGGAGCGAGTGGGCAGTGGGGAGGGCATAGTGGATCTCCTCACTTAGAGAACTATTTCAAAACAACATATATATGAACATTTGTATGAGATCTCAAAGAGAAAAATTACAAATGCTCTATATAGGCACTTACAATTATTTGCTAATCATTTGTTTTCCTTTATAGTATTGGAACAAGTTAACTCTAACCTGGGGGGGTTGGTCCATGGAAAATCATTTTAGAAAATAAGGAATGTTGGTGGCAAGTTTTTTTGAATGCTTCAATACCACCTGACCTCAATGAGACCATATCTATAGCTAGTGTTTTGAAAATGAAGGTCTTTAATAGATAATTACATTTGTAAATATTTTAATTGATTTTTTTAATAATGTAATTGGAAAATTGGTTTTATTTTGTATAAAAGGAGCATTTTGTTGAGATGTGAGCTGTCTGAAGAAGGCTGGTAAATCTGGCTGAAAGCCCTTACCAATAAACTTATTATGTGTGGATTATCTGGATTGCTGGTTTTTGTGTTCCTGGTTAGTGTTTGATGTTTTTCATGGTAGTGTGGCTGCTGGCTGCTCCCAGGAGGATCTACCCTTCTTCACTAGAATGGAGTTTGAAAGTTTACAACAAGCTGTGTATAACATTACTGGACTTATTCAATAGCTTATCCACAAGATTATCACTGGACAAAGCGATAAGGGAGGCTGTAATTTTTACCTTATCCTCACAGAATGATGTTTTTCAGGACAGCATTTCACCAGGGCAGGACCATTTCCATGATAGGAATGTGAGCCCAGGGTCCCATTGCAATGAAATAAACACTGGAATTAATGGTGGTGTCCTAGACTTAGATCAGTGACTTAACTGTGTCGATAAAATTAATAATGGTAACACCAAAGATACATCCTCGTTTGATAACTTGCTTGAGAACTTTCATAATATTGTCTGGCAGTATTGTAAATTAAGTCATGAAAATAATTACTTTAAAAAATGTATAAAGCGCAAGCAAGTTCCCAAAGGCTTGTGCTTTTGGAAGTTTCCAACAGGTTTGGTAGAAAATAACCCCTTACACCTTGAACTGATGGAAATGTATGATCATCAGATGTGTGAACTATTGGATACACTTATTAAACACAACACGTTAATGTTGGATCAGCTTAATTTAAAAATTAAATAGTTTGATGACAGTATAAAAAAGGATTTGTCCTTTAATAAAAAGAAACCTCAATATTTGAAAGTTTTGTCTGCTGTGGATGCTATCAGCCAATCAGTGATTGAGAGAGAAGCTTAAACATGATCGCATTGACTATGAGAACAGGAGGGTGTATCCCAAGCTTCCAGGAGGTCAATGATGCTCAGATCACAATGGAGTAGTTACACCTGAACAAGATGGCATTTTTACAAACAACGTGAGCACCATTACTTCTACTTGTGATTCCCCTTTAGACCAGACCAGTTTGCATTGCTCGGAAAGGATTCAGAACAATTTTCAGACTCGCGAATATGTGGAGCATGGGGGAACCAGGAGCAAGAAACAGTGAATTGGTTCCTATCAGAAACTGAATCGCCATCAGAACTGATAGGTGATGGTGTTAATAGTACTTTGGCTTCCCCGAGAATTGTTACAAATGTGTCAGGGGATTTTAACATTTACAATTATAGTGACATTAATGCCTCACATGCTGATATTTTTAGCAAAGGATTAACTTTTATCTGTAAGAGGCATGCAAAAATTACTGAGCTTATTGCAGATCTTAAACTCTACACGAGAAGGCTTAACCTAGCTGCAATGTTTCGTAATACGGATGGGTATATGGAAAATCCATTAAGAATACCCAGTATTATCAATCCTTTGTTGCATCCTTGTATAAAGACATTTGAATTATCTTGTGAAATAGATTTTAGGTATATGTTACAGGAATCTTGCAGGGACTCTTCTTACAATATTACCAGAGAACAACACAATTTCCTATGTGAATTAAAAAGTAGGGATGAATTGAGGTTCATGCAACCTGATAAAAGGGGTGGACTGGTGGTAATGAACTAGGTCTATTACCTCAATGTATTTTGAATTTGTTATATGATTAAATGTATGTTGAAGCTTCATTGAATGAACTAAACATCTCTTACAAGAATGTTGACTATTTTTGAGAGATATGCTAATCCAGGGACAGATTACCCCAGATATTTTTGATTATTTATATGTGGAATTTCCTAAAGTGGCCTCAATATTTGGGGTGCCTAAGATCCATAAGGACCTCAATAACCCACCCACACATCCAATAGTTAATGGGGGACAATCGGAAACCTATTATATTGCAAAGTATATTGATGTTGAGTTGAAAGCAAATTTAAAAGTATTGGATTACATATGCCATGATTCTTGGGATTTTCTATATAAATTCAATCATTTGATAAAAAGTATTGGTAATTTGAATGGTTGTTTATTATTAGCTGTGGATGTAAAAGATTTATATTCACATATTCCACATGAATTCGGTGTGCAATGGTTTACTGAGTTTTTACAGATGCCATGCCCATTGGTCAAGACAAAATTAATACATTGGCTCATTTATTGGAATCGGTTTTGCATAATAACTTTATTTATTATGATGGCCACTATTTCAAGCAAGTTAAAGGGGTGGCAATGGGGTCCCCTTTGGGTGCCCTGTATGCAAATGTGATCATGGCAGTATGGGAAGTCCACTATCTGTTTAACTCAGTTTATATGCCTAACATAATAATGTATACACATTTTTAGATGATTTATTTTTTGTATGTGATGGTCCTTTAGACTGTATTCCTGAAGTTGTCAAATATCTTAACAGTACTACTGAATTTCTAGTATTTACTTATAAGGCCAATGAACATAGTTTACTTTATTTAGATGTCTTACTAACTAAAGAAAAGGATATGGTCTTTTAAAGGCTAATATTTATTGGAAAAAGACATAGTCTAACAAATTTTTACATTTTACTAGTAATCACCCATTTCATGTGAAAAGAGGTGTGATAAAAGGCCAAATGGTCAGAGCTACAAAAAATGGTCACACTCACAAGTGACTATGTAGATGAATGCACTTTTATTGGACAAATGTTTATTAAAAGGGGCTATCCAAAAGAATTAGTAGATTCTATTAAAATTGAAGTAACAAATAAAAGGAAAGCAGGTATCTATTGTCCCCTATTGGAAGATCTTACCCACAAGAATAATGGGGATATATCCTTTGGGATGCATACTAATAATGTTGGAACATCTGATTTTAATTTGGAATATGGATGTTTTGGGAATAGTAGTATGAATATGAGGGGTGCTATTTTACCACTTGATACTTTGACCAATGCTACTCATCTAAGTATACATATTGACAACAAGAGTTTAGCACTTGTTACCCCCTATACTAAAGACAATGTATCCACAAAATGTATACTTGAGAGGAATTGGCCTTTGATTTTAGGTGATCAGGACTTAAGTAAAATTTTGGGCAATGGTCCTAAAATTATATATAAGAAAGACAGGAATCTTAAAGATTGGTGTGATTTCTTAGTGCATGACAGAATTAAAGTTATTGGAAAGATGAGAAAATGTGGCATGTGTAACTATTGTTCTAATATTTTAGAAAGCAATAATGTTCAATTGGGAGATAAAATTATCACCATCAATGTCCAGTATAATTGTGGATGCAAGGGGGTGGTGTATGCTGCTGTATGTTCCAACTGTCCTGCCTACTATATAAGCAAGACAGAAAGGAAATTAAAACAATGTATGTATGTATGAACATTTGTATGAGATCTCAAAGAGAAAAACTACAAATGCTCTATATAGGCACTTACAATTATTTGCTAATCATTCTTTTTCCTTTATAGTATTGGAACACATTAACTCTAACCCAGGGGGGGGGGGGGTCCATGGAAAATCATTTTTGAAAATAAGGAATGTTGATGGCAAGTTTTTTTGAATGCTTCAATACCACCTGACCTCAATGAGACCATATCTATAGCTAGTGTTTTGAAAATGAAGGTCTTTAATAGATAATTACATTTATAAATATTTTAATTGATTTTGTAATAATGTAATTTGAAAATTTGTTTTATTTTGTATAAAAGGAACATTTTGTCGAGATGTGAGTTGTCTGAAGAAGGCTGGTAAATCTGGCCAAAAGCACTTACCAATAAACTTATTGTGTGTGGATTATCTGGGTTGCTGCTTTTTGTGTTCTTAACTATTTTACCTAAGTCAGGATCTGCTGACAAGTGGCATCCCTGTAACATCCTACTAAATACACTTGGAAAGCCAACAAGAAATGACTTATCACTTTTTAGCACTTTCATTCTTCACTACATTAGAACTTCATCAGAATAAAATACAAACTTAACATCCAATGATCAACTAACTGAAACAACTCTCTTAACATTGTCTTTAAAATATTTCTTATAATAATTTATATAAAATTATCTTTCGAATAGCTGAAAAATCTAAGATGTCTTAAACAGACTTTGTTTAAAGAAAACTGCAACTTTCTCAATCTCAAATGAGGTTTGGCAAAAAAACAGTTTGTCTAGGGACATCTTCAGAGTGGGGTCAGATAAATATATTAGTAGGAGTAAAGAGGGTAGGGGGAGGAAAGGGTTAAATGGGGAAGGAGGGATGATTGGGAGGAAATGAGGTATGGGTAAGGATGGGCTTAAAGGGTTTAAGCAAGTGTATCCAGGTAAAGAATCACATTTTGGCGTGAACTTGCTAAGGCAGGGTACGCCCATGACGACCTCTAGATATAAGAGGAGAAAAGGTAGGCCTCTGGGTATTGGTTGAAGGCAGATGGTCTGTGGTATGCATTATTTATTTATTTATTTATTTATTTGTTTGTTTCTCTCTCTCTCTCTCTCTCTCTCTTTAGGGTACTGTGAATTCTCAGGCCAGGGGGTTACAGATCCATAGCTTTGATTCCGGGTGTTTGGGCAGGTGGTCACCAAGTTCTTGAGAGGATTGATGGTCGGGGTAGTCACTTTGTTGTCAGCTCTTGATTAAAAAAAAAAAAAAAAAATGAAATCATGAGGTATAGGTTTGAAATGATTTAAGTGTTTGAGGTTAGTCCTACTGTAAACTTGTGGCAGCATCTGTACAAGGTGCAGTTTGCAGTTTGGATTGAGTTCCGGTAGCTTTGAGGTTATGCTCCATAGTCTTTCAAATGGAGCAGATGCTTATCTAGTCAGTGTTTCTATTTTAAATATTTCAGCTATGTAGTAAATTATTTTCCTTGTGATTTGTACGATTCAGTTTACCTGTGCATCTTTTATCAGAGGTCAGATGGTTGGCATTCGTTGGTGGTGAGGGTGTTGTACAGAATTTCAGCAGTCACGGAGGTTGAGAGAACTTCAAATTTCTTTTCATGGGCTTTAGGCTCAGAGTGTGTGGCTTGCCTGAGGTAATGCTGTAGTCTGCGTGTGCATGGGCTGGGTGGTGTGGACATGGGGTAGCCTGAAATATGGCACTGCTGGTGTCGCTCGCGGTTCTCTATCTTTACAGTCTTTTGGATCCCTTGAGTCCTCTAACTGATGCCAGTATGTTTGACTTCTTCTCAGCTTTGTGAACCTTCAAATGGTTCATAAGTTAAAATGTTGGAAGTACTTTTGTGTTGACTGGGACAATGAAGTATTCTTAAAATGTTGAGATTGCTGTGAGAGTCATATCATATCCAGAGATGCACAGTTAATACTTTTCGGTTTTGAAGCATAGACATCTTATTGGCAAAGCAGTTAACCAGAGGTCAATGAATTCAGATGTTGACTTTTACATTTTCACATTTTCTTGTGGTTTTTGGCTTTCTTAGCTGTGTGAAGGGATGACCTGAGCAGGAATTAAACAGATCCTGTGTCTGTGCTTTGGCTTGACTTTAAGCTATATCAGTTACTCTGTTTTACTGATAAAAGAAAAGTAGTTTTTTTTTTTTTTAGATTGCTTTGTTGAGCACTGTATCTACTTTTGGCACTTGCTATGTGCTTCAGACATGTGGCTACTGTTTAAGTGGTTATAAATATGGAAAAGTGTTTTGTTGTTCTTGACTTCAGCGGCTAATCTGTACATACATACACTCTAGAACTGACTGCTACCGTGTCATTCTGATGCCTCTCATATGTATCATATTTAATGACTAATTATAACTTTAGCCCTCTAATCCTAATTGCTTAAGCTTTTGCAAGTGGAATTGACTGGCATTAGCAATAGTCTGGATTGGCCTTACAGATGGCTCATAAAAGCTTCCGCGACCGAGAGGGAAAAGTCTGTACATATAAACAGCATAAATGAGGGTGTTTGTTTAAATATGTACATACATTGGTCCCCTTCACATGGTCGACATTTCAAAATGCCAAAATTCTTATGGCCGAGACCAGAAGATTGACATTTGAAATGCCAACAATGCGGAACTGGCATCTCCATAGAGTGCGGAATGGAAAGATTTCCATTCTTGCACTGTAGTGCGATCTCAGAGTTGGTATATTTAAATTACTGGGAGTGTGGGGAGTGGACCCCCCATGGGGGGTGCAGGGGGACTTGCCCCCCTGCTAGCAGTGTTTAGGTAAGTGTTTGTTGTTTTTTACTTTTGTTTTTCATATGTTCGACATTTCAAATGTCGATAATATGGTCTTGGCCATATGAATTTCGGTATTTTGAAGTGTCGAACATATGAAGTACATCCACATACATATATGCTTGCATGGGATTGTGCATATGTATTTGTATGTATATATGTGTGTATACATACAGACTCCGCATGCATAAGTACACATATATATATATTGGATATATGTATGCCCTCCCCCAAAAAAGCTGTCCTGTAAAGAATGCATTTTACAGGTGGTAAGGTGTGTCAACTTGTTGTCATTAACATATTAGCAAATACTGAAATGTTTGCTATAGCATTTGTAGTATGTCATATGTTGCAAATGTGTTTGCTAGAAAAATAACCTTTCCTCATTGGACATAGGCTCTAAAAATACTCGGAGTGTCTAAAGCAAAACACAGCCAAAATGTATGTCAGGGTATGGAAGCGGTGGAAAATAATGATCAAAACACAGAAAAATGAAAAAATGAACTTTAAGTGCTGTTGTGTGGAGGGTTTTCAAGCTCCACCCACTGCACTCCCCCTATGTGAGGAGCAAGACTTCCACTCCCAGACTTAGATACACCATCTCCATAATTGCATCAATTCAAAGAAGGGAGAATTACCCCTAAAGAAGTGAATCATTTATGGAGCACAGTTAAAAATCACAGCAGCAATTATTTCTTATATAAAAAAAAAAAAAACAAAATAAAAGACAAAGATTAAGGTTGATGTATTCCTCTGCCTATTTTTCTTCTGGTTGCTGATGCTTGATGAGTTTTACCTCTATTATTTGTACAAGAGCCTTTTTCAACCTATTCACGTCTCCAAATAATTTAATGCAACATTGTTTGAATATGGTGGCCGAGTTTTAACCAAAGTCTTATCATGAGATTTAATTCATTGCATTTCAGACAGATAAAGGAATTGCTCCAAAATGATACAAGCCATGTATTTTTTTTTTCCAGAATCCTATTCTTCCCAGGGGCGCACGGTTGGTATGTCTGGTGTGTTTTGTTTAACAGATGGCTGCTGTGGTGCTGTCTGCTAGGGGAGTGTGGCCATGCTTTCCGGCAAGCACTGAAATGCAGTTGTTTTGCCAGCAGCATCTTCTCCATTAGTAATCATTCTTATTCCCATTAATGCAGAATTAATCAGATGGCTTTTACTTCTTCAAAGACTGTGCATATTAAATTAGCATATGTTATCAGCTGTTCATGTTTCTTGTGCTGTCATAAATATTTTCCTATTTAAACAGTGTTACAACTGGCAGGATTTTAGGGTAGTACACTAGTGATCTTTATATTTATTGTGCTTCATTCAAATCTGGCAATGAAGTACATGCAACATGGTCATGGGAGGAGGATATATGTAGCTGAAATTACCTTACACTTTTAAATGGTTAATTTTAATAGTGTAGTCATTTCTGCAGGAGTCTGTGCATGTGGTGTATTAAGTAGCAATACTTTTGCTAATCTTGTTTGTGTGTCATCATTTAAATTATCTCACTTCAGCCATTATTACTATTAAGTTTTGACACCTGAGTAGGATGGGGAGGTTGGTAGATAAAATGATGGACTCTGTAGAGATGGTAAAGTTTAAAAGTCATTAGTATATCTTTACAGGACTAATATGCAATTCGGTAAAGCAAATTGGAATGCTGTACTGTTGCTAATTTTATCACGATCAGATATGGTATATACCAAGTTCCTTTAGTGGTAGCAATAGTTACATACAGATATTGGTGGTTTATCATGATAGCAGTTTGAGTGACCTTTTATAGTTGAGTATACAGTCCCCAGATCAGTTAGCTAGCTTAATGCATGTGGTAAGGGATGGGCATAGTGATCGGTTTGCGGCATACACAGGGTAAGGGTTTTGATTCCCCTCTTTAATTGGTATTGTGTCTAACTGTATTTGTAGAATTTGGGGATTTGAAAGCACTTGTGTTACAGCTTGACTGACCAAATGTTCTTGGGGATGTAAATCCTTTTGTTACCATGGGGGTTTGAGCATCTGACTGGTAGCTCCATAATCGGGGGAGGGTTAGATTGATACCTATAAACTTTGCAATTTTCATGACAGCAAGGTGCTTAATTTGTTTTCTTTTGCAGATGATGGAGGTACATCATTTCTGGGAGAGATGGTGAAGGGCTCAGTTTGTATCAGCTGGTGAGACTGAAGGAAGCGGATTGGACAGGAGATTTTGCTGTTGGAGATTCTAGACAGTTGGCGTGGAAGGCTGTAAGGCTGCAGGTAATGACACGGTTATAGGTGCTCATTTAGACAAAAAAGAGTTGGTATGGTTTGAGATTACTACGGCAACAGGTATGCTTGAGGTAAATAAGCAGCATGGTGTTACAGGTCTTTAGTTAGCATTAAGGGGATTTTGGGGTAGAATCTAGGTAGGGTAGAGTTAACAACAGCTGAGGTGGGGTAGTTTTGTGATCGGCAGGTAATGAGGTTTTCAGTAATTTTAATCTGGCAAGTACGCAGTTAGTTATGTCAGAGTTGGGTGGAGTTTGGGTGCATTTACAGTTATCTATTCAGGTTACTGGGTAGGTAGAGGGAGCATGATTTGATCTGATGATAAGAAGTTGATATAGTTCATAGGGCGTGGTAGGTATTGGTAATGTTTCATACTAGGATAGGGTTTAAATGGAGTACCACAAGAACCATTTATGTCTGAGGGAATTTGTAGGTAGTTATTTTTTTTTTTTTTTTTTTTGGGAGCATTGTAGGCATGAAAGTGTTTTTGGTATATGTTGGGAGCAGGGTGCTTTGTTGCCATGAGTGACAGATGGTTTAAGCAAGGCATGCTTTTGGAGTTCTAAACATGGCATGTTCTGCTTCTTTGTGTCGTGGCTAGGGTTTTAGCCAGGAGGATGGGCTTTAGGAGATACTGACTTGGGGAGTATTTAAGGTTATGCAGGTGTAAGATGTTTCTAGCAGTCAGCACCTTAATCAAGAGCATAGTATTGTGTTATTGTGAATTTGGTTGTTTTTCAGTGTTTGATGGGTCGGCTTGGATTGAGTGGGTAGAGGAACAGATGTTGACTATTGTAAGACAGGTTTTGGGCAATGGCTGGTCTTCGAATTTGAGGGGTTATAGTTTCTGCGGCATTTGTTATGACTATAGATAGTCATTCTGGAAATGTTTTGAGGATCAGCCAAGATGAGGATGACTTCAGGTGTTGTACTGGTATCAGATAGTTGGAGGGATGATTGGATGGCTCTTTGGAGATTATTATATAAGGCTGCTGTTATGGGTTAGTTGTTTAAATGTCATGATGGCCATTTAAAACATATTATCTTTATAATGGACAGTTGGTGTGATGTCAGGATTGTTACTACTCTGACTTTAAAGAGATTTCATTTGGTTATTACATTCATTTCAGTGATAAAATGGGGGTGCAAGGTGAATTGAAGGTAGCCAGTGGCCTCTGTGTAGTTTTAGTGGTGGTGGGCTTAGGGTTTGGTGGTCCAGTTGGTGGGGAATGTCTTTTGAATCCTTATGAGGCATTCATTGGTTGTGAGGTATGGATTATTTAGTTCATATGTAGTGGTTATGTTGGGTTATGAGTTTATGATTTGTTACATTATCATTGGAAAGGGATCAGTGGTTATTTTCAGTTGTTTGGGTAGCTGGCTATTTTGTTACTTATGTGATAGGGCTTTAGGAGGTGATGACGTGGATCCATTTGTTTAGTGAGGATGGGGTACACTGAATGATGTTTGGCCTAATGAAGTAATGGTGGTTAGGTTGTTGAAAGTTTATTGGAGAGAGGAGGAACAGTCTGGTTAGGCTGGTGGGTAGAGAAGAGGGACAGGCATGCCCTCTTCTGTTCCCCCTCTGGTTTTGGATGGTCATTTCAATGAACTGAGAAAGGAAAGTGGCTCAATAAATAAGCAAGCAGAGATAAGGATGCTGCTTATTTGGTTAGATGTTAATTCAATAAATGGTAAATGAAGTTAGTAATGGGACGCTGCTTCATAAGGAAAATAAGTGGGATGTACAATTCAATAAATGGTAAATGAAGTGAGTAGGGGGACACTGCTTCATAAGTAAAATAAGTGGGATGTGCAATTCAATAAATGGTAAATAAAGTGAGTAGTGAGACCCTGCTTCATAAGTAAAATAAGTGGGATGTGCAATTCAATAAATGGTAAATAAAGTGAGTAGTGGGACGCTGCTTCGTAAGTAAAATAAGTGGGATGTGCAATTCAATAAATGGTAAATGAAGTGAGTAGTGGGACGCTGCTTCATAAGTAAAATAAGTGGGATGTACAATTCAATAAATGGTAAATGAAGCTTCATAAGTAAAATAAGTGGGATGCTACTTCATAAGTAAGTGAGTTGGAGGGATGGACTCTGCTTACTGGGTTGGGATGAGCAAGGTCATGCTGTCCTGATTAATATTACATGGATGTGGATGTTGGAATTCAATCAGCTATATTGTGTTTCAGTTGTAATTAATAAATATTGGATAACAAAGTTATGTTTATGAAAGTTTAATAAAGGTCATCAAATGTAATTCGATGTGATGTGTTTATTGAAGGGGACCAGGACAAAATGTATTTAATATTAATCATATCATTCAGGCCTGGTACTTTATTAGCTGCTAATGCAAGTTGCCATTTCAATTCTCTTATCTCAAGATCATTGTTCACATTCCCTACCAATGCTGTAATATTAATATGATCAGTGCAAAAAAAAAAAATTTTTTAATTCACCCATTGTGAGGCATGTTTGGTCAGGGAATTACTAAAATCCATATTTTTAATACCTAGCCTATTTTCATTTATCCTTTGTGAGAGCTTCCTAGTGGTTTTACCTATGTAGAGGCTCTCATGTGAATTTCAGTTAGCAATATAAGCTACAATAGTTGTGTTACAAGCATATCTATCCTTGCTAATAATTTCTCTGTTGTCTAAGTGCCTCTTTATTGGCATTAACATGTATTCTTCTGTCTTTCTCCAATAAGTTTTTCTTATAAACAAACATTGGTTTAGTACCAGCAATAGACATTACACCATTGTTTCCAAAACTAAATTTCCAGTTATTGGTCATAATATGCTTAATATCTATCATATCTAAAGAAACAGGCATTGGCAAAGCTTTTCCACTGACATTTGAATTGTCTATTTAACTTTTTTGCTTCAAACCACTCAAAAGTATAGGTTGGAACTGCCTAAAAATATTATTTATTATTTTTATTTTTATTATTTTACATTTGTTGACCGGGCTAGTCCAGCAGAGGCCCAGGGAGGAAAGCTCCTCGAAAACACAGTAAAATTTATACAAAATGACAGTTTTTACAGATGCAGGTACAATACATATTTAAGCAATTCTTTACATGACAGTTTTTACAGATGTGCGTAAATTAAATATATAAGCAATTATCTTCACTTCAATACATTTCTGCTTACAGAATCGTATTACTTATCATATTTGGTTACTTATAGGACGATATTGATAAAGACATTTGATTAATATATAAAAGCACATTTTCTTTATGGTTATCAGAAAGCAACTAGTATATACAGATGAAGTGACAGGTGTCTTTCAATAAATGGGGTAATTAGTCTGGGTTCGCACAAGTTCAGCTTTCATCTTAGAAAAAAAACTGTTTTATAAACAATGATCTAAGAGTCACCATTTCTTGTTCAAAAAGTAAATCACCCCAAACTAAATTACTTAAATGCATAAATTGTCCTCTAATAAGATTATAAAATGTAGATGCTGACTTGAGTTAAGGAAATAATTGTAAACACTTTCTGTCTGTAAATGTTACTTTTAAAACGTCTATTTTTAACATGCATAGTAATTTCTAACTCTAAAAAAATGAACCGTCTTACCAGCTTTACTTAATGTGAAGAAACTCTACAGTAAGAACAGTTTTATATCAGTCTGAGTACAATTCCAAATAAATATCAAATCATCCATATATCTTCTGTAGAAATATTGAGCCATTTATTTCAAATTAATTTGTCTTGTTCCCTCCAACTAAGAAGCAAATTTGCAAAGTATGGTGTCATTTTGGCACCCATTACCATACCTCTTAACTATTTAAAAATGTTGGTTTTGAAATAAAAAAAAAATACATATTTTTTTATATTAGATCAGTCAGTAAACATATGTTGTTGATGGTTAGATTGGTCAAATCCATTTTCATACTTAAGTAATTCTGAACATCTTCAATTCCTATGTCCTGTATTATAGATGTATACAAACATTCAATATCAAACAATAATCTTCACTGCTTCGATACCCTTAAACCAATACCTTTTAAGTAGATCAAGACATATCCAAGAGACTTTTAAATAAGACTCTGTTTGTTGGACAATAGGATTTAAAATAGCATCCAAAGAAAAAGATAGAGTCTCTGTTTTAGAAAAATTTGCATGGGTCTAAATGGGGGGGGTCACTATTTTTATGTAATGTGGGTATTCTAAACAATCGTTCCAACTTCAGATGTTCTACACAGAAAAATTTGTATAATACAACAGCTATAAAACCTTGTTGCAGTAAATCTAATAAACAATGATTGATAGATTTAAAACTACAAATTATAACCTGTTTGGTAACTTTTAAATAACAAGAGGTATTTGATAAATGTTCTTCTGTATTTTTCAGATAGGCAACTTTATCCATAACAACCAACCCAGACCCTTGCCTGCCTTCATAATCCTATTGGTGTTACAACTCTGTAATTCAACAAGCTCCTTGTTTTGTTCTAAAGTCATGTTAAGCCACTTATTGGATTTTTTAAAACATATATAATGCAGATCATATTCACAAGAGTCTTGAAATGTTCTTAGATTGTTATTCAAATTAGGATTGAAAATACTCTTCCTTTGCAACCTATTAGCATTATTAAAAAATAATGAATTCACATGAAATAATTTGTAAATTGAGTTTTCCTACATACACCTTTAAATCAATTACAAAATTAACAGCATTAGCTCTTCTAGATGAAATAAAGGAAAAAATTTTATATAAAACAGAGAAATGATGTTCTGTTAATAAAAAAGACTACTAAAAATCAATATAGAACCACCCATACTTAAATATGGCATCCACTATTTTACCCCCTGTTCCTTCTTCTTCCTCTGGCTGCTACACTCTGCTTCTGTGGAACAATGTTCTGAACAGTTCTTTTTGAATGGTCTGCTAAAGAATAAGAATTCAAATTTCCGTAATCTTCATTTCTGTATTTCCAAAATGGAAATTTGAACTTCTGCATATGTCCTCTACTCTCAGAACCAAAGTGAGGGAAATCCCCCTTCTGTTTCTGTAAATCTGGTATTTCTTCAACAATACTTTCTACTTACTTTCTTACTTTCTACCTCATAATAAGGAAACTAAAGCTGATTTTCTGCTACTGTTACAATGCTTGTCATCTTTGCTATGAAATGGATAGGTCAAATTTAATTTGTACTGTAGATCTTCCCTTGTTAATTTCCTTTGCTACTTATCTACAGTGGTAGACATGTGTCTTTGCAATTTAGCTGCAATACAATTCTAAAGATATCTACATTCACAAAACTTGGCATGCCTTCTAATACTATGAAGTTGTTTTATTTGACTCATCAAAAGTTAAATGTTGTTGTTATTGTGACCTATAAGCAGTTTAAGCAACTCTATTCCAGTATTAGTGAATAAATTAACTAAATCACAAAAGATATTGTCATCTTTAGAAATGCCATATGGAAACTTAAAACTTCTCATACCCAGTGGAACCTGTTTTATCTCAACACAAAGTTCAAATAAAAAAGCTATCATATTCTGTTGAACTGAGTTTGAATAATTTGTTTTCTAGCTCATAAATATTTTTTATATGCCACATTCTTATGTCTGTGTGACTCACCACCAGAAAACTGATTACATTGTCCATTAAAAGCAATTCAATAATATCTCCCATCAACATCGATATGTCAGCTACCAAGGCATCTGAACACATACATGGATTTCTGCCTTCACTATTAAATATTCTTACACCATTGTCTGGAACTGCATCTGATATAATCTGATTCAGAATTGTGTTAGCATGGGAAACCAAACCAGCAAATGTTTGGGTGAGACTGACAAAATCATCATTGAAACTGTGCATAGACAGATTTAAATTTGGATCATTTTCCTCTGGAACAGCCTGAATATGATTGTTATCTTCCATTCACCAAATGGGTGCACTATAAAAGAAAACCGGTTTACTATCATAATTGTGAAATGCATTCCATCAAATGATCACTTCCATGAAAAATAACAAAAATAAAAATATCATTCACACAAGTTATAGAAACTGGTAATGTCAACATGTCGTCATTCAATGTATTCCACATTACCCAGCATAACCTGCCTACCAGCCTTTCTAACTAACTTATTGCAGGGGAAATGCTCCCTGCACCCCCACACCCACTGCTAATTAAATATACAAACTCTGAGATTGCACTACAGTGAGGAAATGGGTACATTTCCCAATCCCCACTGTACTGCAATCTCCAAGCAGAATGTTGACCTCACAACAGCGAATGCACACTAGAATTAGCAGTTGTGGAGTTGACCATTTTTGATTCGGCCTTCCGTAAACTAGAAAACAACCTTTTGACTATCCCAGTTCGAGTGAATGCTGTCTGAAATTTTGATAGTAAACTAAGAAAACCAATTAAATAAACCCAAAATGATCTAAAACTCCCCAAAAAGTACTAAAACCAACTTAAAATTATACTAAAAGTACTTTGAATGTCAACAAGAAAAGGCCTATCACTTTTTAGCACTTTTGTTCCTTACTATATAAAAAACTTTATCAGAATGAACTACAATGACTTAACATCCAATAAATGCTTGTTTACAATATTACATGCTCAACTAGCTGAAACAACTCCTCTTTTAAAGTGTAACACTGCTATTATTTTTGGAATATTTGAAAAATCTCAGTAAAGAAATCTAAAATGTCTTAGACAGGCTATGTTTAAAGAAAATTACAACTTCCTCAATCTCAAAATACATTTAATATTAATCATATTATTGAAATGTGGTACTTTATCAGCTGCTAATGCAAGTTGCCATTTCAATTCTCTTTACTAAGAGTCATTCTTCACATTCCTTGCCAATGCTGTAATATTAACATGATCAAGAAAAAAATCATTTTTTAATTCACTCACTGTGAGACTTGTTTGGCCTGGGCATTACTAAAAAAATCCTATTTTTAATATCTATCCTAGGTTCATTTATCTTTTGGAATGTCACTCTTCATGATTTTCAACAAAAATCAGTAATAAGCAAATTTCAAGAAGCCTCCGAAATGCACAAAACTGAATTTTACACACCCCTGACGACCAAGTGGCTACAACTTGCTGCCACTGTGATGTGTGCATTCTAATGTTTTCACAATGTAAAGAATGTATCATTCAGATTACACATGCTGTGATGTAATACTCACTTGTCACTTGTCAGATTTATGCTGCATGTGTGCAACATGTTTGATTATGGTACAGTGTAAATGCATAATATACATTTCCAGCTGCTTGCAAAATACAGAATCAGCAAAAACAGTGAGATTTATTGAAATATTGCACTATAATGATTCCAGCAAACAAATGAAATTGTATGTTACACATCAAGCTACATTCCCTACATTTACTTTGTTTTTCAGTTTAAAGGAAGAAGAGTTGTTTGGAGGTGTCATGCAAGCTGAATGACAAATGTCCTCACATTTCCTGGCAGTTTTATGTATACATACAGAATTCTGTGCATGGAAATGCATTTATCGGTCTCCAAATACATATAAATTGTGTGTGTGTGTGTGTGTGTGTGTGTGTGTGTGTGTGTGTGTGTGTGTGTGTGTGTGTGTGTGTGTGTGTGTACATGTGTGTACATGTGTGTTAGTTGTGTAAACAACACAGCTAACAAGGTTCACACAGATAAGTGATAGTTGCAAAATGTACAAGTAGGAATAAATATGTGACTTCATATCAGTAATGTGGTGATAAAAGCCATTTTATATAATCCAGCCAGTATCTCAAAAGCAGGTGCACTTAGAATCCTTGTGAAAGAATTCCCTAAGAGATTTTTGAATGGCTGCATTCAAATCACATTTGGCATGGTTGATTTAGTATTCAAATCACAGGTTGCGTGGTTAATTTAGTATTTGAATCATAGGTGACATAGTTAATTTAGTATTCAAATCACAGGTGGCATGGTTAATTTAGTTTTATTTCATATAGCTACAAAGCTACTGTGAATGTGTCCCTTTACAGTTTGAAATTTGCAGAAAACTAAAAAAAAGCATATCTCAGTTGTTTATCACCCCTATAACATCATCAAAATGCATAACCACAATGCAAAGAAACAAATAACCAGGACAGCAGTTCAGCATACAGAAAATACAAATCACACATGGTAGCAAGCCAGTTTGTATTCAGTAAGTGGCTCTACACACTGAGTAGAGCCACACAAACATGGTAAACAGTGTGGTATGCTAATTACAGCATAACCACTTAAATTGTATGCTAATCAATGAATCCAAGATGGAGGAGCTATTCAACAATATATGAAGCAATCATGTACATTGAGTGTAGGCTTTAGCCTCAAGTTACAAAACCTACTGGAATACAGCCATGGAAACTATTCTACACAGAACGAATGTTAGGGGCTGCTGTTGCTCTTCTGCATGTGTATGTGCAACAGGCCCAAGTCTAAGCTGCTGCTGTTGATAGACCTCTGTCAAGAAGGAGAAGGGTGTTTAGACCCTGTTTAACTTTTTATGGCTTGCATGAGCTGGAAAAAGAGTGCTACAGGGTGGATAGAGATACACTACAGGAACTCAGCAACCTCTGTTGTCCTCAACTGAGAGTAAGGGCAAATGGAGAGGAACCAATATCTGTGGAAACTAAGGTATGAGTAGCACTTAGAATGTTAGCTACTGAAACCTTCCAGAGACCAACAGGGGATATGCCAGGAGTGTCACAGGCATCAGCATCCAGAATCCTGCATCAATTCTTGAATGCTATGCTACAACATGCCAGTGACTACATACATTTTCCACCTACACCAGGACAGAGTTACAACTATGCGGGATTTCTACCCTGTAGCACACTTCCCTAAAGTCCTGGGTGCCAAAGGCTGCATGCACATTGAAATCAAAGCACTGTCCTGAAAACAGAGAAGGGTACACATAAACAGAAAGGGCTTCCATTTGATTAATGGCTATGTCATCTGTAACACTAAGGGAATCATCTTGAATGTGTGTGCTGGCAAGCCTGGCAGTAACCACTACTCCTACATCTGGCACAACCCTCAACTCTATCAGAGGTTTTCTGGGGGGGGGGGTATCTTACAAGGTCATTTACTGAGGGATGCAGGGTATGCACTTGAACCATGGCTGATGACTCCCATCAGAAATGCACACACACTCACAAAAGAATACTATAATCAGGCACACACTCAAATAAGAAATATCATAGATCATGTGTTTGGGCTGCTGAAGTCATGCTTCTGGTGCATAGATACATCAGGGTGGATCCTGCAGTACAATCCCTGTATTTGTGTTGAATTTTTCACTGTCTCTGCTATCCCTCAAAATATTATTCTGAGAAAACAACTTCAACAGGAACACAAAGGAGAAGGGGCACACAACTCACCACCAGTGGCAAGGTCACCATAGTCACATGCAGATGAGGAATCAGATGGGGAATCACCAGCTGTTGTGGGTGTAGGTAGACATAGGTGTGCACAATATGCCCTTGCCCTGGCCAAGAGGCAATGGATAACACACATGTTCACCACCTAAGGGGGTGCAACTTTCATCCTACAGGAAAACCGATGCCAGGTAATGTTCATAACCGTTAATTACCCATATAAAGGATGTGCACTGATAGCATCACAAAGATCAGCCCCAAATTAAAACCCTTATAACTGATGGACTATCAAGGTAAATTCTGAACCTGAAATAGGAAAATAAATGTCTAAGAACACAAATGAATGGCAGATCCTTACATAATGTTATTTGATAATGTACCTAATTAGAAGGTGGGAGAGTTTTACAGCCATGGCATAAATATGTGACAGCACTGACTTATGTCAATAGATGTGTTCTCTATCAACTAATAGGCTTCATGCATCAAAGATACACACAATACAAAAACCTATAAGAAAGCAGTGCAATTTTCAAAAGAGCATCACAAACATATATACAAGCACTAAGTCAGCTATGCACCCTGGGCCTCAGACAAAAGACTTATGTATCCCTGAATCCAAAAGATAGAATCAAGGATATGGCACAATTATCATCATTGCACAGGATCTTGTTTGAGAGGGCAGGAGGCCAAGGCTGACATAAAACATAGTGGATGCGTGTAAGTAAGAAAGACATGCAGGCAGCAATGTAGATAAATTATAAAATGGCCACTGAGAAAGAATGAGTTGTAAGTCTCACAGATGACTGATGTACCTGTTATGTGTGTGTGTCTGTATGGGCACTCAAGGTGAAACGTACGTGCGAGTGTCTGTAAGAACACAGCCAAACTCTATGCTAGCTCTACATCCTGGCATGTCAGACAGGTGTGAGCTGTGCATGGCAGAAATAACAGTTCATCTGTGTTATCACCACCCACGTGAACTGGCTCTGCCAGAAGATGCACTGCTACATTCATGCCTATGATCAAATGTGCTGTTGCTACCTGAACTTGACTGATGTCTAGTGGATGAGTTCTCCTCAAGAGTATGCCCGGGACCATGACCCCATGGCCTTTACCACATCTGGGGGTGGACACCTCAATCAATGATGGATTAGTGGAAGTAGTGCCACTACTGGAGCGTGATTGGGCACAGCCACATTGGCTAACATCAGATGATGCTGCTGACCTATATCCACATGGATGCTGTTCCCCTCCCACAAGCATTCCATCACAGACACTGCCCATTCCATCATGTCGTTTACTCAATCCATTAAATAAACCACATGGCGGAGGCAGTCACACATGCATCACCCTGTACCACATCTAAAATCCTAATAATATCCTCAGAGGCCCTAGTGAAATGTGCCTGTGCCTCCATGATGGCCCTGAAAATATGTCGAAAGGCATGTAATGACACATCAAGATCAGGTTGAGGCTGGAAAGCAGGCCTCCTTCAAGCACCTCTAAAAACCCTCCTGTGTAGCACCTCTCCCACACTTTTGCTATGGCCAGAGTTGACTGGAAGTGAAGGCACAATAACCATACCACCCTGATCAAGTGCATCACCCTCCACCTGCCCAATATCTGAGGGCTCAGTGGAATATGTATGCATAGGCCTACTAACTGGTTCTGAGGGAAATACAGGAGATGCCTGAATGTCAACCTGGGTGTCACATTCTACCTCTGCACCCCCCAACTGTGCCTCTGTTTGGCCACCATCTTCATCAGAGTTTACCGATGCTGTTAACACAGTTGGTAGGATTCCTACCCTTCTACTGTCAGGATCATCTGCGATAATAAGCAACAGACACAGGAATGAAATTAAAACTACACTAAAGATTTAAAACAATTTATATGATAACAAACTAACACTGGTCCCACTAGTGCAGAAGGTACAGCAATACACGCACTCCTTACACCCACCTCACACATACAGATAAATGCATATATCTGACAAATGGTCATCTATAATCAAGAACATTTTTTGGCTTACCATGTGCAGATAACTCTACAGTTGGTAGGGAGGATCATCCTGGAAGAAATGAATCATGACAAGGATGTAAATTAACCATCACAATTACAATAACACAGGGGGAGAGTGTATATACAGCTTTGCCTTTATGTCCATTAAGAATAGTTTTAACTGAAACTTGACTGACACATCCACCCACAGCCCATGGGTAATGAACAAATGTGTCATTAAGTCTACTTCTTATTAATAGGTTCATAAAATAATCCACACAAAGTATTACTTAAATATTTCTATATTTTACTATACAATCAAATCTTAAAACTTGCCATATGTAAGCTTATCTTCATGCTCCTCTTGGCACACACGTCCTCCCAGACACATCAGCACCGACATCAGTTACATACTGGTGTGCAGTTTCCACTGAGCTTTCTGGATCACTGACTCTCTGACAGTGGACAGGAACTCTTTGGTATCAGTTGTGGCTCAGTAGCAGGGCCACCCCTGTAGTCAACCGTTCATGGACAACTGCATGTGCTATATTCACAACTGACAACATCATATCAGTGGCCCTATGGTGCAACTGATAATAACTCCTAGTGTGACCTCTTACTGCATTGACATAATTGACTATCTGGTTCCAAATCTGCATTCTGGCAGAAATATCCCCATGTCCTCTCTCAACCAGAAAGGTACTGTGGCACCTGAACACCTGCATTATTACATTGTTTTCAGAGTCACTGAAAGGAGGTTTATGTGGATTTGTACTCTTGGGTGCCATAATCTTATGTAACATAAAACAGAGAAGGATACAAACGTAAATATCACATAAGTAAATTCCTACTTATATGCACATATTTTTCAACATTAAGCACTGGAGATACACATTTCAATTATTACAATTGAAGGTTATGTGGTTGTACCACGTTACAGTCACACACAATGTTTGGTCCAAAACAAGGAATACCACTTTAGTAATGTATTGTTTCCTTTTGATATAACAGGATGACAACACATTTTCAAGAGAAAACCTCTTGATGCACAATTTTTGTTGTGGCAACACACAAATTTTAGTTGGATCCCCCACCCCCAAAACAACAAGCAAATGAACGTTTGTAGAAACCAAGGACTACCATATAATTCAATTGTTATATATTTTTCTTTTAAAATATTTTTATATTTCAATATAATTCTGACAGTGTGTACACATTTCAACAGAAAGTCAACTTCATATGATGCCAGTCACCTCTCACTGTGCCCACTCCTCCCCTGGAGGTGTCTGTGGGCCATCTTAGAAGCATAACACCCTGTGTCATTGACATAGCACATTACATTTCACTGAAATAACATAGAATATTGAAGGATAACAATTTTAACAATAACACTTGTGATGAAAGTTAATAACCTCTATATCTAAGAAACGTAAAGGCCTGCCAAAAATGCATATGCCAAACAGTGAACTATAAGAAATGCATACAGATATTCCATGTTCTATTGCATAAATATAATTTGTTTTGTAACATGTTACAAAATATAGAATATACTTGAAAAATACAATCATACCTTAGCAAGATTAGAAACCACTCACCCAGTCGGGTCCTTATTTTTGTGAGTGGTGTCCGTTTCTACAAGATTAGAAACCTTCTTTAAAGATAAATCAAAAGGAATAGCAATCTTTTTTTTTTCCACATACACAAGTCTCTTCACCTTCAAGTTCCCTAGCTACACGGTTACCTTTTTCTAGTATAGATTCAGGCCTCTGAGCATGATGAAGATGCAAATATGGTGTGAACTCATTAGAATTGTTGAATACCAAACTTTTGACTTTATGTGGCTGGTATAGACCCTACCTCAGTGTTAGTTGCTAGTGGATTATAACTGTGAATGATTAGTGGGAAGGAGAAGGAAGACACAACAGCAGTTCAGACTAAATTGGTTATGTCACCCAAGATGCACTTACAAAGTGTAGGAGTAACTTTAGCAAGCTTTTAAAAGGAACTAAACACCACACACTTATCATTTTTGTTCACTGATAACCAAACTCTCCTCCCTTTGTTGAAAAATGTTTTTCACTGTCCTGTGCTTTTATCATGCATTAAAAGAGCAATGATACAAAATGTACTATAGACTGAGAGTACAACACAGAAGAGAAGAATGAACACAATACAAAGAGAAGACAGCGGTGCATTGGTGCAAACATAGTGAGAACTGGTTGTGTGATCACTCATTGTACTAAATATGTAAGCCACACGTACAAACAAATGACAGTGTAGAGGTGTATATATCTTGTTAATACTGAGGAGGAAAATGAGGTTTGGGAACAAACAAATTTCTCTAGGGACATTTTTGGTGAGGGTTAAAGTGAGTTAAATGGGGAGGGGGTGGTAGATTTGTTGGGAAAGGGGGTTAAGATTAAAGAAAAGACAGGTTTGAATAGACTTTGGAAAGGGATGGGTTAATTTGTTAAGAGGATTTTAGAGGAAATGAGGTAGATGTAGGGTGGGACTTAGGTTTTATAGAACTGTAACTGGGTAGAAGAATCACATTTTGGCATGAATTTGCTAAGGCAAAGTTACGTCCAAGGCAACCTGTAGGTATTCCTGGAGAACAGGTAGGCCTTGGGTTAATGGTGGCTGGTGAGTTTATCAGTGCCAGGTGGTTTGTATATTTAGTTTTTTTTTTTTTTTTTTTGTTATGGCATTTGCTGATTTGTCGTGGTTTTTGAAGGTTGGATATGGGAAAAGAGCAGGTAGGATGGTGATGGTGGTGGAATTCATGACGTTGAGCAGTCTAGTGACTCAGCATTATTGCTTATTGGTCCCTTCTATGCTTCTATCTATGTTGGCCTTTCCCAGGTTGTTGGTGTCCTCTTGTCATGAGGTGTCTGGTGACTTTGGGGGATAGGCAGGGGTTGTTTTGCATGTGGTCAGCCATGGTTTTCCTCAATTTTGTCACCTAGACTTGTGCTGTGGAGATGGCTTGGTGTTGCGGGTTGTTGTTTTGAGCCATGGGGGGCACAATTTTGGTTGTGTCACTTGGTCCCCTTGTTAGTTAGGTACTTTGTTGGCATTTGTTTGGTGGTGGTGTGTGTGATTCTTTGAGGAGTGGATTAAGTGGTTCATTTTTGGGAATGGGACAGATGAATGAGTGGTTGCTGCTCAGAGTGGTCCCCATCTTATGTGTGTGGAGTGAAGTCAGGTATCAGCCAGGAATAATGGCCATTTCCTGCACATGCTCAACAAGGCTTTAATGGTTGTGGGGGGATGACACACTTTCAAAGTGATATAGGAGCACCAACCCTCTTTCCTGCATACCTCTCAACCGTCCAGATTTTCACAGAATGATTTTTCGTTCATATGTTTGGTCTTTACCATTCTGGCAAATCACTGAGATGATCTGAAGATTGAAGTCAGTAAATAATGACATACACTTGAGTTTCAGGCTTCAGATCCCTCAAAAAATGTACAATAAAACAAACCCTGAAAATCTAGCAACATTCTAAGTTTATGAGTAATATTTAAATTATGTCCCTATTTTGAGGCCTTTGTCCCCCCAGTTTGTCTGTCTTTATCCTGATTTATTGCAATAAGAGGGTGAAAAGTATTATTTACTGCATGGATGCTTGGTAGAGCATCCAGAGAGTTTTACACACGCAAAAAAAAAAAAAATACATGCAATGCGTCAAACCATACCTCTCGTATAGGAATAAAAAACAACCAGTAAGTCAACCATGCAATCCAAAACCCATTTCAAACACTTTTAATATGAATTTCCAACACTTATAGTAAAAACAAAAAATGACATTCAAGGTTGAGCGCTTTCTTCTTTAAATGCAGACATCTTCAGAATCATGAATGATCCATTCATACGTTTTACATTTCTGAATGAAGTTAACACACCCCTGCATCTAACCAATTAACTGCAAATAATTCCAAATGATTGTGACAACACCAGCTTACACTTAAAGCAACAACAGTTTTCATGGTTCACACCCAAACTCATGGTACAAAGTAATCTAAACTGTGTTAAATAAACTGAAACTGTAATAAGAAAAATAAAAACTTTAAAAATCATATTAATAGCCAAAAAAGGATCTTAAGTTATATCATTGAAGCCCATTTCTTTAGTTAACTGGCGATACATATAGTCTCATTTAAACCGGGGTAATCTGTTGCACCCAGCTTAAATTGCCAGCATATCTCCATGTGTAAAAGTTGATTTTCCCAATTGCCACCATATGGGACCACCTTAATTTGCTCCAGCATTAAGAAAAAAAAAAATTAACAAACCTGCTACAAGCCATAGAGTTCCTAGCTAAAGCACTCTTACTGTCTTTATGATGAATGCCATATAAGTGCTAATATATACATTTGTTAAAAACATTCTGAGTTTTTTCTACATAAAATGCAGGACACCCAGAATAGGTGGCTAAATAAACCACTCTCTGCGAGCCACAATTGAACATGATGTTATTATCAGGAATATTAAGTGTACTTAACAAATGCCATTCATAATTATTAATATAAAAACATTGTGGACAATGTCCACATTTTCTTGTAATCTTCTTGTAATTGGTGGCCCGTAACTGGACAGGTTGTTCCTCTCAAGTAACAATTTTATGTTAGGTTTGCACATATGTAAATGTGGGAGGCTTTAAAGAAAGGTTATGAAGATTATCATCACAATGAAATAAATCCCACTTCTTTCTCAAGATAGCCTCTATAGCCTTGATTTCAAGTGTATAATGTAACACCGTGTTAGTCTGTGTATTAAACCCACTGACCATGCTCCCATTATCAATCTGTTTCAAACCTTTTTTAGTAATGGCTGCAAACTTGCCATGTCTTTCTGTCCAATTTTTTTTGACTGATTGAATCCATGAGATGTGGGGGATAATCCCTATCTATGAACATACGCTTTATAACCTCAAACTGGTCCAAACAGTCATCATCTTCTGATGTCAAACATGAAATATGTATGAACTGGCTTTTAACTACCCCTCTTTTTTAGTGCATGAGATGGCAACTGGAATAATATAAATAGGTGTTACAGTGTGTGGGTTTTCTATGTATATGTGTAATAAATGTATCATTGTCACCCTTATCTAGTTCACCATCCAAATAAGCATCCAAATTTGGACAGAAAGACATAGTAAGTTTGCACCCATTATTAAGAAATGGTTGAAATAGATTGATAAGTGGAGCATGGTTAGTGAGTTTAATACAAAGACTAACATGGTGTTCCATTATGCACACGAAGTCAAGGCTATACAGGCTATCTTGAGAAAGAATTGGGCTTTATTTAATTGTGATGATAATCTTCATAACCTTTTTTCAAAGCCTTGCACATTTATATATGAAGAATAAACCTAACATAAAATTGTTACTTGAGATGAATAAGCCTTCCAGTTACAGGCCATCAATTACGAGAAAATGCGGCCATTGTCTGCTTTGTTGCTTTAAGTGTAAGCTGGTGTTGTCGCAATCATTTGGAATTATTTGCAGTTGATTGGTTAGATGCAGGGGTGTGTTAACTTCATTCTGAAATATAAACATAGTGTATGAATGGATCATTCATTGTTCTGAAGATGTCTACATTTAAAGACGAAAGCACTCAACCTTGAATGTCCTTTTGTGTTTTTTACTGTTAAGTGTTGGAAATTCGTGTTAAAAGTGTTTGAAATGAGTCTTGTATTGTACGGCTGACTTACTGGTTGTTTTTTTTATCATTCTGGACTGTATTTTTTCCAGCATCAGAGTATTTGGAGTTTTTTGTGTATCTCATATGGAGATGGTATATTAGTTATGGTCTTTACTGTGCATATACAAGGTACAGGGTTTGATTAGGCTTTGGCAGCACAGAGTTTCATTGGGTCTGGATGCAGCTTCAGGCTTTTGGTTGGGGTGTTGGTATAATGGTCAAAGTGTTTACCTTATAGACATGAGGTGCAGGGTTTGATTCTCCTCACTTTCTGCTTCTGGGACCACTCTTTTTATTTATTTATTTAACTTTTTTTTTGGATTTTGGTAATGCCATGAGACAACATGGCAGAAGCTGGTTGAAACTGCAAGTCAATGTAGCCTCATACAGTGAAGAAATGCCAGCCAAACCCTGTTTTCTGAGCAATGTTGGAAATTGTGCCTAATTTGGGTCATCTTCTCACTTTTGTTTATGCATTTCTCCAGACTTTTTGTTCTAAGTGGTTGGGAGGAATGCATCAAGTGTTGGCTTGAGGGTGCAGATAGGGACACCAGTGCAACATTGCCCTTAAAGTTGAAGGGAGTGCTTGTGTGTCAGGAGTGGGGTTGGCAGGCAGCTTCTGGGTGGTGTGGGGTCAGAGGTTTCAGAGGATATAATTCTTTAGTTGACTGTACTCACATACTGGGTTCTGAGGTTGGCAGGGGCCAACTCAAAGGTAATTTTTTTTTTCCATGTAGTCTTAATGTGTCTCTCCTTTGTTGCAGATGGTCACTATGCAGAATTTACTGCAGAGCTGGGAGACTACCATGGTTCAGGCAGAGAAGCTGTTCCATGAGGTGCTTAATGCTGAGTCTGGGATGGTAGAGGATGCGGGTGAGTTCAGTCAAAAGAGATGGCATCCTGAGCTGAAGACTAGGTCAGTGGCTCCTGGGAAGTGGGCTCAGCAGTTAAAAGATGTGGTTGCAGTGGATCCTCCAGTGGCCAGAGCAGCTCTGGACAGAGTGGCAGGTAATGATATCTGGTTAGAAGTCCTGTTAGATAGGGGAGGTTTGGAGTGTGTGGGGAATGACTGTGGGATAGCTGGGGATGAGGTCTATCAGGGATCAGATTAAGCTGGAGGGTCTATGGGGGATACACAGAAGTGTCACAAGTTGGGACAAGGTGAAGCAGTCAGTTGGGAGGATATCATAGGATTGTCTGTGGGGAACTGGGGGTTACCTGTGGGTGGGGTAGAATTGTTTTCTGAAGTTGGGTCAGATTTTGACCTACGGCCGAGTGATTGGATAGCTACACAGGCTTTAGAACAAAGGACAGGGACAGTTTTCCTGATCCTCACATTCCATCCTCAGTTAAGGAAAAGATTTGGAGGGGTAGTATGCTGATGTCTTTGAATTAATTGATGCTGAAGGGTTGCAGCAACTGGTGGAATCTGATGCTGTGAATATCAAGGACCTTTTGGCAGCTTTAGTGGCATGTGGGAGGAGGATAGTAGGTAAGGTGCAACCTAGGACATGGGATAATTAGGAGGTAGGTTCTGTCCAGCTTTGCTGGAGAATGATACTTCTTTGGCTTTGCCACTATTGGCTTACATTCTTACAATTCAGGAGGCTCAACATTTGCAGTCAAGGACTACTTGGTTATGGTATGACCAAAGGTTTTGAAAGTGGAAAGCAGTTGATCACTCTCTCCGCTGGGAAGTTATACATCAGGACATATGGTTAGGTACTATGATGGGTAGCTTTGGGGTGGTTAGTAGAGGGGGAAATGTAGGGGGAGATGGGTGGGAGTATGTTGTGCTTTTAATGCGGGACGTTGCTCGTGGGTAGGATGTAAGTTCTTACATGTTTGTTCAAAGTGTGCGGGGAGCAATCTGATGGTGCAGTGTGGGTGGCGGGAAGTTAATTTAGTGACTCCAAGTTCACTTTCAACTGATGGAAGTGTTTTCCCTTTTTCTTTCCAGGGATTTCAGAATCCCTGAGGTAGGGGAACATTTTGTGGGTTACAGGGAGGAGTGTCTTTTAGGGCGGGAAGGGGATGGTTGGGGATGTATACTCCCATTAAGTTGAAAGTATTGCAGTGTATGCTCCAGCAATTTCCTGATTCTTGTCTTAAGGAAGAAAACATTGAGGGCTTTTCTCATGGGTTTTCTATTAAATCAAAGGTGGTGGGGGATGGGGTAGTCTGTAAGAATTTGGGATCAATACTGGAAGGAGGATATATTGGAGGGTTTGGTAGGGAAGGAATGACACGCAATTAGCTTTTTGGGTCCTTTTGATAGCCCCCTTTTATAATTTTAAGGTTTCACCACAAGGTTTGCTTCCTAAGAAGATGGCTGGTGAGTTCAGGCTGATTCACCATTTGTCATACCCAGAAGGGAGCTCCATTAATGACTTAATTTTAGTTGAGGATGCCAAGGTTAGTTGTGCATCTTTGGATGATGCTGTGAAGGTTATTTAGGGGGTTAAGGATTCATGATTAGTGAAGGTGGACATTGAATCTGCCTTTTACCTTTTGCTTGTATGGGAGGAGGAGTGGCCATTATTAGGCATGGCAGTTGGGAAAAATTTTTACTTTGATAAGGCTATGCGAATGGGATACTCAGTAGCCTGCACTACTTTCGAGAAATTTAGCACCATAGTCAGCAGTGGGTGGATACACAGATGGCAGTGCATTACTTGGATGATTTATTGATAGTAGGTGAAGGGTTTGAGGGAGTGTTTGAAAGTTTGTGAGAATTTTTGGGGATGTGTGATGAGTTGGGGGTCCCATTGGCTAGGCAGAAGTTGGAAGGGCCACTAAGGCATTGGATTTCTTGAGTTTATTGGTGGATGCACAATGTGGGTTGTTTTTCTTGCCAGCTGATAAGATAGCTCAATTGAAGGAGAAGACTGGGAGGGTGGTGTGCAAGGACAACATTCGGATTAGGGAGGTTATGGAGCTTTTAGGCTCCTGAATTTTGCATGTCAGGCAGTTCATCCAGGGCATACTTTCTGTAGGTCAGTGGCCTTTTTAGTAAAAGGAGGGGAAGAGAAAACATCACTGGGTCAGAATTAACAAGTTGGTGTAGGAAGATTTGGCACTTTGTTTGTATTTTTGGAGCAGTTTAATGGTGTCTCTTTGGGTTAGTCAAGAGGAACCGCAATTCTTCATGGATGCAGCTGGTGGTATTCAAATAGATGCATTTTTTAGAGGGGAATGGTTTGCAGCTCATTGGCCATTGGATTGGAAGGATGAGTGGAAAAGGGATGTTTACTTTTTGGAGTTAATGCCAATCTGGGTTGCATCAGTAGTTTGGCAAGAGCAATTGTGGGGAAAGAGGGTAATTTTTAATTTGGATAATATGGATGTGGTGCGAGTTTTGCAAGCAAAGACTGCAAGATCTGAATTGTTGGTTTTATATAAGCCAGTTTTGCAGAGGTTGTTAAGAAATTTTTCATTCACAGGTGTGCATGTGATAGGATTTTAGGAATGAGATTGCTTACAGTTTGTTGTGATTTTGGGTTTCCAGTTTCAAACAGTTGGCACTAAGGGTGGAGAAGGTGCCGATAGTGTTGCCAGATGAGGTGTGGCATCTTGGATTGATGTAACCAGGTGGTTAGTGTAGCAATCTTGGGCGGCATCTACCAGGAGAGTGCATGGTAAGGCACTACATGATTTTGACAAATTTATTTTGCAGTTGTCTGAGGATGAAGGGGTTTGGTAGGAGGAACTATTATTGTACTATTTGGCCGGGCTTGGGGGCAGTGTAAGGTAATGCAATTAGTTAAGGTGGACTTGGCAATGATTAGTATATTTGCACAGGTGGCTGGGCTGCATGATTTTACAAAGTCCTAGATGGTGGAGCATATGTTGAGAGGATGGGGTAGAGAGGCTGGAGTGAATACGGATATGTGTTGGCCATTGACAAGACAGATTTTGAAAGGTTTATTGAAGAGCTTAGCTTTAGTGGTGGGTGAGTCAGTGGATTATGTTTTTTGAGTTACTGAGTCTTTATGTATATATTTTCTGGCAATTCAAGTGTCAGAGATGTTAGGGTCATTAGTTTGTAGAGATGTTATAGTTTTTCCAGGGTCAGTAGACATTTGGTTATGTAGGTCTAAAACAAGATAGTTAGGGAAGGGCACGCAGATAGTTCTTAGGAAAGATAGGAGTGAGGGGCTTTGTCTGGTGGGTTGGGCTGCAGAATTGTTATGGACTCATGTGGGGAGCCCTCACAACTTGATTTTTCTGTTGAGAGGAGTTAAGATGGTAATGGGTAATCAGTTTGTACATGTAATAAGAAGAGTGCTGTGATGTATGGGGTTTCCAGGTAAGAGGCTCTCTATTCATTCTTTTCAAATTGGTTTGGCTTTGGATTTGGCAATGTAAGGCAGATCCACTAAGGTTATCTGCAGAGCAGGGAGGTGGTCTTCCAATACTATTTATCTTACATTAGGTAATGGATTCAATTTTTTAATTAATATGTGGGTTTTTTTTTTTTGATTTTTGTCTTTCAGGAAAGGAGATTGTCATCTTGGGCCATTCGTATATCAGTTGGCTGGTGAAGAGGGAAGCAGTTAGGATGGATGGAAATGACTTGAGTTTACATCAATTGGGGTGGATAGTTAGTTAGCAAGCGAGTGGAGGTCTTAGGTGGACGCAGTTTATTGATGAAACTGAAGTGATATAGTTATGGATGGGTCTTCCTCGGATATTGGTGATACATTTTGCTGGTAATTGGTAATGATTTGGGAATAATTTCTAGGAAGCAGTTGGTGGATAAGATAAGGGAGGATCTGTTTATGTTGCAGATGTTATATCCAGGCATGTGTATTGTATGTCTGGAGATAGTACCACATTTGCGTTGGAGGAATACTTCTAGTTTTAAGGCTTTGGAGCTCGCATGGAGGCTTATTAACTATAGGCTGGCATGACAGCCAGGGGCATTGGGTATCTATATGATAGACCACAGTGAGTTTCATGACAGGGACCCAGTTTGGTTTAAATCCTATGGGGTGCACTTGAATGAGTTTTGTTTACATTTGTTTAACACACATTTAAGTTTATTTTTAGAAGGTTTGGTGAAAGTTCTTTTGTAAGAGTGGAGGAATAGCCTGTGATCAGGCTGATTGGTAGAGAAGAGGGGCAGGCTTGTCCCTTTTCTGTTATCCTTCTTGGTGTTGGGTGTTGATGCAATGAGTTTTGTGGATGAAGTGAGCTGTAGGATGCTGCTTGATTGATAGGAATAAGTGAGGGGAGGTATGGATGTTGCATATTCAGACAAAGTAAGTGGGTACACTGCCCTGATGCATATCATAAAGAATTTCATGTAGCGGTTACAAGGTCATTCCTGTTACAATTAATATTTGAAATAATTTAATAAAGTTATGTGTGAAATTAATAAAGGTCATCAAATGTCATTTGGTGTCATCATGTATTATAAGAGGCTGGAACAAATGAGGTTTGGGAACAAACCAATTTGCTCAGGGGCATCTTTGGTGAGGGTTAGTGTGAGTTAGATATGGGTGGTGGGTGGGGTATTTGTTAAGGAAGGGGGTTAAGATTAAAGAAAAAATAGGTTTGAACATACTTTGAGAAGTGATGGGTTAATTTCTTAAGTGAAGTTTAGAGGAAGTGAGATTGATGTAGGGTAGGACTTAGGTTTTTATAGGACTGTAAATGGAAAGAGGAATCACATTTTGGCGTGGATTTGCAACCCGTCCTCCCTCCCCTTTTTTCTTTTAGTTAATTTGTTTGGTATGGTTATGAGGTGGGTATTGGATGGAGAAGAGGGACAGGCTTGTCCCTCTTCTGTTCCCCCTGTCGGTGTTGTGTGTTGATTCAATGAATTTTGGGGATGAAAGTGAGCTGCAGGATGTTGCTTGATTAATAAGAATAAGTAGATGGAGGTATGGATGCTGCTTATTTGGATAAGGTGAGTGGGTATGCTGCCCTGATGTATGTTATAAGGATTTTCATGTTGTGGTTACAAGGTCATTCCTGTTACAATTAGTATTTGAAATAATGTAATAAAGTTATTTGTGAAATTAATAAAGGTTGCCAAATGTCATTTGGTGTGATCATGTATTATTGACAGGGACCAGGACAATGGAAATTGCTTGTATACACATGATTTGATTTTCTGCTGCAAAATTATTTATATGGCAATAAGAGATAAGACACCACTAGTTTGTTTTATAGGTTTATGATACGTCAAATCCAGAGTTGTAAAAAATCTGTAACGTGTAAGCATACAGAACACTTGCAGCTCCTCAACACCTGCAGACAATAAGAAGACATTGTCAGTTTCAAAAAGATACATTTGTTACATCCTTTGCTTTCTACTGAACAAACAGGCTATTGCTTGGTGGTCAGCAAGCTTCCACAATAACTGCAGACAACAAAGTGACATTGTCAATTTTGAAAAGATACATTGCAACGTGTGGTTTTCCATAATGCAAACACGCTAAGCGGTGGTGCATAGTAGTCAGAACTCAAACACAGTAATGAGTGTAAAAATTGCACCTACTGCCTAACTCTACCTGTGACAACAGATGTAAGATAATGGCCATGATACTGGTGAGCCAGGGTTGTAATCCAGCAAACTCTGTAAGTTTTATTAATGTAGGTCCACTGTAATTTAGTTAAAAATTAACAATATAAAAATAATTATACATAAAAATAACTATGTATAGCAGGTGGATTGAACATACACATGATATCACATACATTATATGTGTAACTGTGGGTATCAGTACAATTATGGTTATACAATTAAAAATTCATTTCCTGGACTTTCATGTCACACACATACATGGTTAACCACTCAACCCACTGTTGCTGTATGAACTGTGTGGACATGGCAAGAGCTAGGAAGCAAGGTGCCCAATTTACGGCTCAAAGATGGGATGTAGAGGAGTCTAGAATATTCACTGGACTCCTTCTAAAGCACCACAGCTGTAGGTTTTTGCAAGGGAACTATACAGGGTCTCAGTATAAATCAGAGACTTGGAATAGTCTTGCCAAGGCTATCTCCAGTGCAACTGGCATTCCAGTTACTGGAGAGCAATGCGGACACCATTACAATGACCTGAAAAGGATGAGACGGGAACAACTTAACCAGTGGCTGGATGACTTTAGGACTGCTGACATCCCACAGTTGTGTAGATATACAGATAAATATGCTTTAAATTATACACAGAGCTGGAGCTAGCCAAGACTGGTACGCATAATGCTCTTCTCCTTTTTTCTCCTCTTTATTTTACAGCTGCCCAGGAAAGTTCAGTGAACAGGGAGGCCCTTGCTGAACACTTAGAAAGACTAAGAGAATAAAGGGGTATCTATGCAACACAAATTAATTATATTATTAAAAGTATTGCTCTTCTATACTATATTAGTAGCAAATTAAGCATGCATACTTTAACTGTAAAATCAAGCATACACGCTTCATTCTGTAGCTCAAAGTAATTGTAGGAGTTAGTACTAATAGTGTATTCAGATGATGTGGTTTCAAATCCCACAAGTAACAAATACATAGTAAAATAATAAAAAAAAATGTTAAATATTAATTTCAATAAAATTGTCATAAATTATTTTTTAAAAGCATATGTGCGATATGTGCATATTGCAAGGATTATTTGGAAAAATTATCAGTCCTGTTTTGTATTTTTAAACAAATATAATTTGTGTAAAAGTAAAAATGAATGATCTAAGACGTACCTCCCTGGACTACATGAAAAGAGACATTGAGGAGCTCTCTGATCATGTAGCCCAAGCTGGTATGACCCTGACCTTGAGTAGCATACTACCTTCACCTAGAATGATACCACAATACAAAGACAAAATGATCAATTTCAACAATTGGCTAAGCTTCTGGTGTCATTCTAAGGGGATCCAGTGTCTGTCTGCCTGGGATGACACGATAGACAAGCCTCGCTGTTTTGCCAGAGATGGGTTGCACCTGTCACCCCTAGGTTTTTGAGTACTGGCCAAGGCTCTTGCCATCCCCATGGTGCCTTTTTTAGGCAAGGCTCAAAGGACAAACCAACCACCGTAACCAGCACAGGTAACCAAAAACTATGGGTAATGCTACTCAACGCCAGAAGTCTCAACCTCAAAATGCACACACTCAAGGTTCTCCTCAGCATGGAGAAAATCGATGTTTGTGCAGCGATGGAAACCTGGTTCATGGCTCAAGAGAGCACCCCAGCACTGCCAGGTTACAATTCATATCATACCTTTCGGCCTCAGTTACCAGATCGCAGTACAAAGGGTGGAGGTGTATCCATATTCATCAAGGATACCCATATCTCCAGGTTAGTAGCACAGCATGATGCCCTAGAGATCATCCATGCGCAACTATCAGCAGGCAAAACCACATTTCAAGTCATAGCCGGTTATAGATCGCCCACCATGTCACAAGATGCTCACTCTGCATTCCTTGAGACATTGGAAAATATAAAGGTCCTACCCAACACCATAATCTTGGGTGATTTCAACTACCCTGGTATAGACTGGGCGAACTACCAATGTTCCAACTCCTATGCTCAGCGATTCATAGGATTTATAAATTCAAATGCCCTTGAACAACTAGTATGTTCCCCCACTAGAGGGGACAACATATTGGATTTAATCATCACAAATATGGGCACCCATTGTACCACACCCATTATCACCCCCTCCTTGGTCAGATCCTACCACAAACTGATAACCCTGGACATCCTCACCCCTCCACCTCCCCCAGTCAAAGAAACCATAGTCAAAAACCTCTCTAAAGCAAACTTCAAACTACTTGCATCCGAAGTGGAAAGCTTCACTATTCCCTTACAGAAGGATAATGATATCCAGGATGCGGAATCCTACACCAAGACACTCTATATGCATCTTCAGGATTGCATGGACCGTGCTATCCCAAATAAAACCAAGACTCCTTCCTCAGGCAAGAAGAAACCAGTCTGGTGGACCCCAGCCATAAGCAAACTTTACAATAAAAGGTGGAGACTTATACAAAAAAAGGCCAAATCTCAAGTAGAAAAATCATCCCTGATCAGCATTAGTAAGAAATTGAGGGCCCTCATCAAGTCAACTAAAGCTAATTTTGAAAAGAAAGTTGCCAAGGATGCCAAGGATAACCATAAGGCCTTCTATGGCTACGTCAAAAACCTAAATGGCAACGCTCAGGTCTGTTCTGAGCTAGTACAAAATGGAACAAAATATACTGACCCTTCTGACATTGCCAACATCTTGGCTGACAGGTTCAGTGCAAATCCCCCCCTCACCACCTACAGGGCCTATTACCATTCTAGGGGATTGTGTAAGTCCAATTATTACTGATACGTTGGTTAACAAGGCTCTGTCTAAAGCTAAAAACACTGCCTCCATGGGACCAGATGGTGTCCCAGGCTGTGTCATACGCGAGCTCCAAAAGGAATTAACCCCGCATCTTAATACCCTGTTCAGCCTCAGCCTCTCCACAGGATATCTGCCCATAGAATGGCGCACGGCAATGGTGGTCCTGCTACACAAGGGTGGGGCCACAACTGACCCTGGAAACTACCAACCAATAAGCCTGACCAGTCTGATCTGTAAGGCTATGGAGCGAATCATTATGGAACTCATAAATGGAGAGATTGGGAACCTCCAGTCGCTGGACCCCACACAGTTCAGCTTCGTCAATGGCAGATCATGCCTCCTGAACCTGGTGGATTTCTTTGAGACAGTTACTCAGGCTATAGATAAGGGAAAGGAGGTACACACGGCTTACCTTGACCTTGCTAAAGCATTTGACACCATTCCCCATTCAGGTATTATTGATAAGCTCACCAGCCTGGGCATAAACCCTTATGTCACAAGATGGATCGCAAACTGGCTCTTAGACAGATCCCATAAAGGAAGAGTAGCGGGATCTATGTCCTAATCCAGACCAGTAATGAGTGGTGTGCCTCAGGACTCTGTCCTGGGGCCCCTCCTGTTTGGCATATACGTCTCAGAGGTACAGGCAAGCACGGAAGGGCTGTGGCTGACTAAGTTTGCGGACGACTGCAAACTGGGTGCTATAATAGAGTCTCCGGCCGACATGGAGATGCTCCAGAAGGGCCTAAATGAGACTGATGCATGATGTCAAAGCCATGGTCTCAAGCTAAATGCAAAAAAATGCGTAGTAATCCCCTTTGGAAAAAACAGAGTACCCGCAAACTACAACATAGGAGGTAATCCCCAGAAATCTGAAGAAGAAATAAGGGATCTAGGGACCCAAGTAGATAGTCAGCTTTCCTTTGATAATCATGCTGCCAAAGTGGTTAGAAAATCCTTCCATGTGACCCATCTGATCACGAAAGGGTTCGCATCAAGATCTAAGGATGTAATGGTGCCCCTCTACTCTTCCCTCATCAGACCCATTATTGAGTACAATGCACCAATTGGAATGTACCTGGCTAGACATCTCCAGCAGCTGGAGAGACCACAAAGGTACCTAACCAAGAGGATTACTGGCCTCAAACAGTTGCCCTATGCAGCACGATTGAAAAAGTTAAGACTGTTCTCTGTTGCATACTGCTTTCTCAGAGGCGATCTCTGTCTAACTTACAGAGCCGTGTCCAACCCAGAATTGTTGAACATGCTCCATCTTAGCAAAACCAAATCTACTCGAGCTACACGCTCTAGAGATATCAATCTCAACACAACAACGAATAGAACATGCTGGAGGGATAGATTCCCTTCGCAGAGACTTCCCTTACTATGGAACAGGGTCCTGATCTACATAAGACAGAGCCCCTCACTATCACTCTTCAAGAGGAACCCTGATGAGTTGATGGGTAACAGAAAGTTCACACCGGGGATCACACCAACAGCACTACTAGATAGGGGCCAAGGGTACTAGCTGCTAGTACAAGGGTCTAGGGAACTACTAAAGGGGCGGTGAATACCGCACAACATGGCTGGACTAATATATGCCTTCGGGCAGATAGCCCAGTACCAACCTATGAACCTATATTTGCATTGTAATAATTTATCTTATGTGACATATGATGGTTCTAATTATCGTTTTATTTATCCCTTACCCTGCCCTTTATCTATCTTTTTTTTATTTTTATATGTATGATCACAACATTCTGATATTATAATTGCACTATGAAAAGAGATGATTGGCATGTATTACTATGTTTACTGCACATTTACTCTTCATCACTTAATAATCCATGCAAAAACACAACCAAAGGAAAGACACTTGTTAGTGACTGAACACATATTTACTCAGACTCATGTGTGCTCTGCACCAATACACTTGAAAAGAGTCTGTAGCACTTTGTCAAACTGTTATTTTCTCAAATAGCTAATCATCTAACCCTAATTGTTGAAGTTCCTATTCAGCAAATGACCTAAACATTGAATTTAAATTCAATGATTTTTTTACTTGGCCAACACTGTGAACATTAAATATGCTGTCAAACTAAACTATAGATAATAAAGTCCAATAAAACTGATCTGCACAGATATTTTTTCTTCATTTTTGCAGGGGACCAAGTGCCCCTGCACCCCTCTTGTTGGAGCCTATGACCACACACCACCCACAAATTAAATATACCAACTCCAAAATCACACTACATTGAGAAAAAGGGTAAACTAAGAAAAATAAATGTAGTTTATAAATAAATATCACCGTTTATGTTAATTTAAAGAAAGCTTTCATTATTTACCTTTCAGTTTTAATGATACATTTTTACAACTCCTAAACATCTGCATAAGAATTCTTTACTCAGTGATGTCATACTCAATGTTTTTTCTGGATGCCCAACTAAAACAATTCAATGAGTTTAAATTCTATGTTTAGGTTGTTCACTGCATAGGAACTTTGACAATTATGGTTCAATGATTAGTTATCCGATAAAATAACAGTTTGACAAAGTGATATAGGTCCACTTGAAAATGGATGTGTTAATAGTAGTTCTCTAATGTCAACTACACTACAAAGATAATTTGTACAACTGCATTGTTTCATCATCTAAAGCTTTATACTGACAACAGGCACTGAGATTGTCTTATACATGTCTCAGTGTGGACATGAATTAATCACAAATATGATCACACGTACATCTACAGCTGCATCCATGCTGATCACAAAGCATGTGTGATTGTGTGTGCGTGTGTGTGTGTGTGTGTGTGTGTGTGTGTGTGTGTGTGTGTGTGTGTGTGTGTGTGTGTGTCTGTATGTACAGAACATATTGATAAACAGGTGCATATATCTTACTTCTGCAACATGCATTCCTGACAGCGTATTGCAGCTAGTTTGAGAAGCTGTTTTAAAGTGTAACTCCACATTGAAATCACAACAGAAAATACAAATCCTGCACTTTGCACACCACTCATAACAAGGTATGTTATCTACATCATATAATGATGATGTCATCATCTCTAAAGATAAGTATGACAAGGCAAAAACATACTTCAAGGATGGCACACTTATTAACTACTGTGTTCTGCAGATAAGAACAAAATAGTTAGGTGTGGGTTAACTTACCACAACATCCACATTATGTGTGTGCCTATGTGTACATGTAAGTGTGTGTGCATAGTCAGAAGAGCATGAGTCTTTATCATACTGTCATAAATCCAGTCCCATGGAGAACAAATATTTTGACAGTTGTACATGCCTACACATCTATTTCATACAAGCCTGTCAACATCTTTTCCCAAACATACAGTGATGATGTCATCAGCTATAAATTGCCTAGCAATGGTGTAAACATCAGACTTCTGTCATGGTGTTTGCATTAAGTGCTATGTTCTGTAGCTTATGTAACCTAATTAGGTAGGGGCTCTAATCTCACTACAGTCAACTTGTGTGTGCGCATAGTCAAAAGAGCATGTGTCTGTATCTTCCTGTCAGTAATTCACTCCCATGTAGAACAGACACTTTGACAGTTGTACATGTCTACATACCCATTTCATACAGGCCTCCAACATCTTCTCCCAAACATACAATGTTGATCTCATCCACTACAAACTGTCCAGGAACAGTGCAAAAGTCAGACTTGTGCCATGGTGCTTGTGTTAAGTACTGTGTTCTGTAGCTTCTGTAAATAATTAGGTAGGGGTTCTAATCTCATACTGCAGTCAATTTGTGTCTGTGATTAGTCAGAAGACCATGAGTCTTACCTCTCCTACTGTCAGCAATTCAATCCCATGGAGAACAAATATTTTGACAGTTGTACATGGCTACACGTCCATTTCATACAGGCCTCCCAACATCTTCTCCCAAAAAAATAATCAAGATATCATCTGCTCTAAATTGTCCAGGAACAGTGTAAAAGTTAGATTTGTGCAGTGGTGCCTACATTAAGTACTGTTTTCTCTAGCTTGTGTAACTAGTCAAGTAGTCCCAACATCTTCTCCCAAACATACAATGTTGATCTCATTCACTACAAACTGTCCAGGAACAGTGCAAAAGTCAGACTTGTGCCATGGTGCTTGTGTTATGTACTGTGTTCTGTAGCTTACATAACTAATTAGGTAGGGATTCTAATCTCACTGCAGTCAACTGGTGTGTTTGTGTTAAGTTAGTTCACATTCTATATTACATTTTAGAACACCATGTGAGATACTTCAGACACTGCAGATGTCATCCTCTATAAAATGTTGTCTGACACTAAGAAAATCAAACTTGTACTTTGGTGCTTGCTTTAGGTGCTGTGATTTGTAGAGAATTAAGTAGGAGTTCTAATTTCAATACAGTCAAATTGTGATTGTGTGTTTTCCTTCAATAATCCATCTGGTGACAATTTTAGAATGGATTCAAACACTCCTCTGAACATCTTCTTATTAACATACACTGATGATGTCATCCTCTCTAAAGTGCACTCTAATACTGTTTAAATCAAACTTGTGCTGTGGTACTAAGGTTAGGTACTGTGTTCTCCAGCTTCTGTAACTAGGTAGTTAGGGTTTCTAATTTCACAGCAGGTAACTTGAGTTTGTATTCATTCCAATACTATTTTAGAGACAATTATACACCAATATGTGACTCCACATCTATGTCAGACACTCCTCTCAACATTTTTTTCTCAGCATACAATGATGCGATCTTACTCTATAAAGTGCAACATGACACTGTTAAAGTCAGACATATGTCGTGGTGCTAGTGATACATTGTATGAAATCCAGTTTCTATACAGACACAGGTACAATGTTCAAACCAGACCCAGTCTACTGCTGTGTGTGTCGCTGATGTTATGTTATGGGAAATGCGTGATCCACTTAGGAGAATCTTTAACATAGCCACATGACTCCAACATCCCCTTTTTCCCTCTGGCCACATGACATCCTGCCGGCAGAGGACTGGAGGATGGCCTCATCTCAAAGATGCGTATACACAATGTGAAGCAGAGTCCTTACATGAGGCTCTGCAAGCCATCTCCAGACCAGTGGGGATGTGTGATTGCTAATTCTGTCATGGTGTGGTGCACATGTCACATATGGAACAAGGCAGTATGTAGTGCAATCAAATACACACATTCACACATAACCTTACTATCTTTAAATGGTGTAATAATGTTTACGAGTTTATGTGATGTTGGCCGTTAGCCTATTAATGTCCTATGACACTGTGAGCATGTGATATGTCAATGTTGCTGTCATCCACATGTGCTATGTTGAGGTGTGGCTATATGATAGCTCTGCAAGAGGGTATTTCAATCTGTGACATGAGGTAATGTATCAATGGCCAGTGCTGCCATTTGATTACATGTTCCTTCCATAACAACTGTAGTAATATGCCTCATGAGAACTGTTGACATGGGATGATACTATGCTATATACTGTTGTCTTGGTAAAGCATGTGTTTTATAGTGCAGCATATCAACATTCTACTCAGTTCCCATTCAACCATCACAGTGACACTTGCAGTATAGCACATATGTGCATGTATATACCTACCATTCTTAAATGCTCTGTGACATACATCAATATAAAGTCATACTGATTACTTGGGCACTTAACTCTTGTGTCATCCACATGTCCTAATGCTGTGATATACACAAATATATCACACATTTTGATTCAATTTCAACCTTATGGAATTAACTGTTTGTGCAATTGTGTTGCTATTCCCAAGGATTATTGAGGTGTTCCCCAGCAGCATTGTGTGACTAACAGCATTTGTGTCAGTAACTGTTATGCATGACCCACATCCAACTCATTTATAATGTGTCTATATATAGTATCATGCTGCTCATGCGCAGCTTTCCAATGAAAATCTCATAGGCATATGTTGCGCAATTGATGTAACTACACGACTATGCTAAAGTTGTATGACTGTGTGAACAGTACCACTGTATTGCATGTGATGCATAAACAAGGTTTTATTTGGAGGTGTTGACACAAATCATTTTTTAAATAAGTGTAACATGTTAAGGGGAATACACAAATAAGTGCAGTTTTTTGTGGATGCTACCACCAATACTCAACCAGAGAACATAGACAATCTGCTAGCTGAGAATTTGTCTCAAATGGCACCCCCTGTTCCTGCTGGCCATCAGCCAAAGTTCATGCAAACATTACTCAGTTTATTTTCTTCGGAGAGCAGCTCATCTGTGCTCTCTCTAATGCTAAAAACACAGAATGAATGGACCCTGGCAACATCCCATGTTGCCCATGCAACAACCTAAAACCTGAGGTATCAGACACACTTAGTTCCCTACTTAAATACAGCCTATAGACAACCTATGTCCTTGCAGAAGGGTGTACAGCAACAGTCATCCATCTGAACAAGGGGGGACCATCACCTGAAGCAAGGAATTATAGACTGATAATCCTGACTCTTCTCATCTGTGAAGCAGACCAAAGACTCATCGTGGACCTTATCAACAAGGACACAGTTAATCTCCCAACTGTGTACCCAACCCATTTTTGATTCATTAAGGCTACATCATGTCTGTTAGACCTGGTTGATGTCCTAAGGAAGGTCACCAAGGGCATGCATGAGGAAAAGACTGTCATCCCACATAACTTGACCTGGTCAAGGTATTTGACACAAATACACACTCATGTATTACAGAGAAACTGTCTCAAGTGGGCATAAACACCTACATCTCTAAGTGGGTAGATAAATAGATCACAGTCAGGACACAGTAATGTCAAATTGTGTAAAGTCACCTTTAGCAAGACTCCAGCGACCAGGTCCTTACCTCAGGGTTCTATTCTATGCCCTTTCCTGTTTAGTATTTAAGTCTGAGAAGTCAAGACAAACTTAAATATCCTTTGTCTAACCATCTTTGTGGACAACTGCAAATTGTGGACAATTATTGAATCCTAGAATGCTATTGATATATTGCAGAAAGTATTAACACACAAATGATTCCTGCCAGAGCCATGGAGACACACTAGATGAACAAAAAGTATAATAGTCCCTTTTTGAAAGCAAATACACTAGCTAATTACAATATAGACAGAAAACCCCTATAAGCAGACCAAGTGGCACATTACCTGGGTACTCAGGTAGATAGTCAGTGGAACCTACACTAGCATGTGACCACAGTAGTGACAAATCCCTTCTATGTAGCACAAATACTGAACATGGGCAGGTTATCCACATCAAAGGACATTATAATATCATTGTTCTCAGCTCTCATCACACCAGTGATTGAATACAATGCACACTTTTGCATGTACCTCACCACAGATCTACATTGGAAGCTCACACTTTCAAAACTTCAAACATCATATGTTTCAGACCATAACATCAAAGTTTTGAAAGTTCAAAACTTCAATAAAAAAATAAATAAAAACATTTTTTTTACATTTATGCAGGGGGACAAGCCCCTCTGCACCCCCACAGCCCCTGCTAATTAAATATACCAACCCTGAGATCAAACTACAGTGAAGAGAATGGTAAATTTCCCATTCTGAGCTGTACAACAATCTCAATTTAAGTTGACAGTGCAGTCTTTCCTTTAAGGTGTTCTACAAGATGCATATGTGATATAGCTTCCTATGATGTACACAGTAAGGACACAGCTCATTGATAACAGTGATGGCATGGGTTACATTCTTGCAAGTGAGGATTGTGGCATATATGTGTCATGCAAACCTCCCAACAAGCCAGGGTCCCTTGTAATTTGAACTACATGTGTAATAGTGTCCATTTTAACACCTCCCAAAAGTGGTCATCTTTGAGGAAGGTGTGCTTGATTCCCCTTATATATTACTGACAAATTATTGCAGTTGTGCAACTATGAAGATGCAGAACATGTGTAATAACTCACAATCACATATTTTATGTCAATGTCATAGATTAATGGTGATATTATGTTGATATTGTCTATGATTGCGAGTGCTTCTGTCTACTTGTCCATGATCCTATTGCTATGTGTCCCAATTAGTTGAGACCTATGCTGACATTACATTCACATTAGAGCAACTCATTTTGCACATCTTTGCAATATGCACATACCCCCTATTGTATATCATCCTTACTAAATGTCCTCTCCAGTGATCATGTCAGGGTGTTTATATCACAACCAAACATCTCCAATGCTATGTCACCTTGTGTGAAAGTCACATAATGTACAATAGCTGTGGGATGATATGAATATACCCACATAGGGAAGGTTTATTATGTACATATGTGATTACTGTTCATGCTAAAACTGTCTTGGCTTTGGGGTATAAGTACATTGACATGCCTACTCTGGTGTACATTACCATGTTTCACTTGTCCTCTTCCCCTTTCTTCATTCCTACTATTCATGTCTGTGGCCCAATTCAATACACACACTTCCCCAGAGAACTGTGTTTATAATGCAGTTGATGTACAATTGATGATCACCACAAAACATTTATTTCAGTATGCCAAAAACATGTTGAAGTATACATTGTACTAAGTACACATTTCTATAATGTGTTAATACTGCAGTCATTGCCATAATTTTTGCCCTGGCGGTCATTATGGCTGTGAGCAACCTTGCAGAACAAGTTTGCCTGTAAATCTGCATGTCTAAATGTGTTTGTGCTGCTTTACATGGTTTCCTGGCCAGCAACACTGTAGCTGGCCACAAAACCTCACTTGTATCCATGTAAGTGGGAACAGCGGCAAGCTTATGCAATTAACACTGCTGCTCATCCCACAAAAATGTAACCTCGATGTAGGCTTAGCACAAAGACTACACAGAGTTTATTGAATCCCCAGGATCATCTCTTTATGACTACATTTATTCCACATTTATGAAACCTGATCTTTTGATATAATGCCTTTATTTTCATCCTTTTTTATTCATATTTACATGAACAGAAATTGCACAGGATATATTTTCTGTTAGCAGTGCTGCAAGGGTTACAATATACCTATCAATGTATGTTTGTCTTGATTTAGTAGTTTGTAGCTTGGCAGCATACTCATAGCCACAATTAATCTCTAGGCGGGTAATATAGGTCATGCACAGGATTTCTGCAACTGTGTTTATACAGGACACTACATTTGGCAGACATTCTGCCCAATTTTACCAAACATGCATATACTATGTCAATTATGCATAATTTGTCAAAGCATGTTTCAAACACAACCTTCATTGATTCCAGGCAGCTGGGCATACCATAGCCATTATATCTGCTCTTATGTTTTTGCTGTTTCTTTGAACACTGGAAAGATGCATCATGGTATCATGAGTGGAGAAGAGAGCATATCCATAGGTTTCATGGTTACAAAACTAAAACAACATGACTGTACTAGTGCATACTGCTTTGCATCTGAGCATGTTGCATATCTTGATGCTGTTCTGTAACAGCTGATGATAGGATGCACACCAAAGGATACAAGCACCAGCACTGTTCACGGTGTTCTACCTGTATTGTCATCACCCCAACCATGATAACTACCTCTGCCTGTATTTTCTCTGCCAGTTCCATTGCCCTGGGTAGAATTTAGGGTACAACCTGAATGTGAAAGTTGCCTGCTGAATGAGCTTTCATTACAACAACATCCAGGACCATGAACATGTGGTTTACCATGTCTGAATGTAGACCCCTCAACCACTGACAATGCAGTGGAAGTAGAGCCACTACAAGATAGGGATCTTGCATGGTCACATTGGCTAACAAATCATGACGTATCGGCTCTTCGGCCATGTGGATGCTGGCCTTTTCCCAGCAGATGTTCCATTATAGACACTACCTTTTTCCAGTGTGTCATTCATCCTATTCATGGAGTCCTCCACATAGTTTAGGCAGTCTGACAAGTCAGAATGCACAACACATACTACTTGGACTATCTCTCTTGAAGCCCTGGTGGAATGTCCTGTGCCTCCATGATGGCCCTACACATACTTTGTGTGGCCCCTACTGATGCACCAACATGAAATAAGGCAGAAAGCAGGCCTCCTCCAAGCACCTCCACAAACACTGCTGTGTGGTACTTCACTCTAACAATGGCTACAGGGACACTCATTCAGCTCTGCAGCTGGATTAACTACACTACCCTGATCAACTATGTCAGCCTCAACCTTCCTATACCTGAGGGCTCCATGTCATGGGTATGGATAGGTATACTGACTGTGTCTGAAGTATGGGCAGAAGATGTTGGAGCTAGAACCTCAGTGTCAGACTGACCCTCTGCACCCCCAGACTGTGCTACTTCATCATCACCATCATCAATAGAGGCTACCAATACTCTGCCATCAGATGATAGGAGTTACACAGTGCTAGTGGCAGGATTACCTATGATAAGAAGTAATTAAAGTAACAAAAAGAGAAATAGAATAAAAATGATCATGTTGTATAATATGTAATTTAAGCACTACTTGATGTAAGTGCAAGTAAAAAGAGACTTTCATATATACATAAATCTAGTTTATGTACAGTGACAAGGGGGAAAATTGCCTACCATGTGTAGGCAGTCATGTAAAATCTCTCAGATGTGCCCATACAAGAGAAATAGAGATGAGAGACGAATGACAAGTATCACAATGTAAATGATGCAATAGCCACAAAACAATCCACTTTACAACTGTTCAATAAGAAATATCCTATCCATTATCCTCCTCCACCAACCTCTCTCTCTCAGTCTTAGTCTGTCTTCTCCCTGCCCCTCTTGCTTGCTCTATCTGTATAGAGAAATATAGCATATAAAAGTACATACAAGAGAAATTATTTATTTTATGCCATACCTGGACATTCAGCAGTAGACACACTTTGGTTATCCTCCACTTCAGCATCACTTATGTACTCTATGGGAATTTCCTGAAGAGCTGTCTGGATCTCTGACAGTGGACTGAAAATTCTCTGTCTCATTGGTGTTCTGGTAGCAGAACCTCCACCAGTAGACATTCATTCTCGGGCAATTGCAGATGCTCTATGTTTCACATGTTTTATTGTGACACTGGCACAATGTCTACTTTTTGGTAGTCACACCCATGTCCTGCAACAGCACTGACATTGCTGACCACCTGCTCCCAGATACAGTTACAGGAGTACTTGTCAGCTGTTCTTCCACTCTCTAACAAGAATGAACTATGTATCTGTGGTGCCTGTATGATGACTTCATTCTCTGTATCTGTATATGGCAGTTTATAGGCACCAGATGTCTTGGGCATCATAGTCCTGTAGAAGATTTAGCATAAAAGGAAGCAAAGCATGTGAGTGCTAACAACAATAAATATGCATGAATTGATTTAGACATCATGTACAAAATGTAAGGCACTGTATGTACACACAAAGGTAATACAAAATGTAACTCCCACACAAAGAAAAGCAAATTACAATCAGTGATAAAAGTCCATAAGGATGATAGAAATGTGTAACTGCATACCACATAGCAGTATCAAAAACATTTATTCTTAATTATTAATGAATAAAGTTATTTGAATCTCCACTCATGTTGGTGGTATGTATATTACAGGCGTAACATATTTGTTTGGACTACAAATGTAACCTCCCTGACATTGATAATGATATATAACACATTTTTGGAACAGGTGTTCAGTTTCTCAACTAAATGCTTCTATAATGACAGGTAGCATGCACTTTAAAAATGTTTTAATTAAAAGAAAAAAATGATATACATGGCTATGGCAGCAGTAATGGACAAGCAATGCAGACAGCAAGCAATTGTATTGCAAAATTCAATACATCAGTATTGTAAAACAAATCCCTTTGTAAGAAAGAGCAACATATTTTTACAGAAAAATCAGTTCTGAAAGCAGACAAATATATTGCAAGGCAAATAGCAATGTAAAAAGTGTGGTATCCAGTCTTTCCTACACTGATACAAGTATCTTATTGAATACTCTCATTTGCACTAAGTTCTGGTAAGATAAACATAGAGTAAGGACATACACAATTCCATGCACATGCCCTAACAGTACAACATTTTGCACTGAAAAGTGTTATATGCTTAGGGCTTGCAGGTGTGAATGATTAACGTAACTGCAGGAATAATTAAATGTTTTACAGTCCTGCTACTTTGATATAGATTTACTAAGGTTGTGCCAGGAAGACTAAACTTAAAATATTATGGGCTTATATTGACTGACCTAAGGGAGAATCCCTTTATAACATTTGTATTATTAAAAGCTTATGATACAACTGTGCCTCTTAGAAATAAGTTATCTAAAATTCATATAATTCATATAGAGTACATGCAAGTAATTTTCTCTTCTTCATAAACATGACTGTTGACAGTAGCAAATAGTGAAATGAGTCTCAAATGTGTCATGTTAATGCCATGGTATCATGGTTCCAATCTAGATGTGATGTTTCTGTGTAATTAGTAATGTGCATATTTTCAGTTTATTAGACAACAAAAGTTGGGAGAACATCATAAAGATATACTAAAACAAATTGGCTTCTTTCTCTGCACACTGCTTGATATTGCACAATGGGGACTGTCAGCAGTCACCAACAGTAAACAATGGTTCATCTCCCAAGGCAAAAAATGAAAAATTTTATTTGGTCTGTCTTTTGTAGTCCAAACAAGCCTGACACCAGTGCATGGCTGTCAGCACTCTAGATAGTACTAAGTGAAGAACATGCACCTGTTCTCTTGCACAATGTGCAAGTGTTTCGACAATAAAGAAAGGTAATTCAGGGTTTGAATCCAGTTTACATATATTTTATGAGGGAGGGTCAGAAAAATATTGATGCACATTTTGGTATATGAATGTGATGTTGGAAATTTAACTATTCTTAGTATTATTAACGTGATATACATAAGGTGAAATATGATTTTTTTTACATTGTGATAACACAAAAGCAGTAACATGATGTGGAAAAGGGTATTAGTTAAGATAGATTACATCAACAAATCTCCTAAGTAGTAATCCTGACAGACAAAATTTTCCTTTTAAATGATGTCAGTATTAACTGCATATGCTGTGTCAAAAATATATAGTGTCAGCTGTTATCTGCCCCTTAGACATTACTTGGCATTAACTAAACGCCGGATAAAGTGTGACTGAAATTCAAGTTCTGATGTGGCAATGAATTGTGAAAAGGATGAATGTATCAGTTTAATGCCCTGCATGTTCTAGTCATTGCTAGATATACCCTTTGATTGCTTTAATTTTCCTTTCAATTGTTTTCTTTTTTTTGGCATTTGCATTTTTGTGCTACATAGGAGTGTGTAAATTATAGTTCACAACTAAAGACAAAACTGAAAAAAATTAACCTGGAATGCATTCTGTAGCACAAACAAGCCTGGTGCCAGTATGCAGCTGACAGCACTATGGATAGCACTGTCTGAAGAAAATGTGCTTATTAGCCACCTGTGTCTGTGGCACAAGGTGTAAGTACAGTGAGTGTAGAGAAAGAAGACAGGTAATGCATGGTTTGAATCTAGTTTACAGATTCTTTTACTGAGGGATCAGAAGGAGAGTTGTCACAAACTTTTGATTAGGACTGTAACACTATGTTCAAATAAGTATCATAAAATTGATTGTTGTTAAAAATGTATCCTTAATGCTTGCTAAATGAGGTAATATAATGTCAGTAAAGTATGATGTGTGATAGATATGTGGTCTGTGCAGCTAAGAACCTGCATAATCCATATAATGCAAGTGTTTTGAGAAAAGTGTAAATTGACAAAAGTATGACTAATGACACATAAAACCTTATGATACCACATCTCTGTTCTATGTGGTCAAAATGTGTGAACATCGGGCAAATCATTGAAGACTGGAGTCATTGAGTAATACTATACATTTATTTGCAAATTTATAGAGGTCAGAAAATGAATGCTATCAGAATCTTATTATCCTAACTAGGTTCCAATTTTAAAAAGACAGTATTTACAATTTGTCCATAATTTCTGGCTTTTGTCACCCAATATATTAAAGTTTGTTAACCAATATTTTTTTACTTTGAATGTACAGAGCCTCACATAAATTTCATGTCATACAAACCCATACACTTGCATTACATTTGCAATGTGCCTGAAATAAATGGACATCCATTTCATATGAGGGCTGTGTCATTATACACCTGTATCACACATCTAATGAGTAAATTGCTACAACTATCATGACAAATAAATCATAGCACATGAAACATTAACAACACATAGCTGTTCTGTATTTCATAATATTCTTAATGGTCTGTATGTTTAATACTCTGTATATGCACAGAGGTTGCCATGGGGAACACAGACAACTGCTAATTGCAGATCTAAGTTCAGCACCTCAATACTTTCCTATCAGCCATGTAAATAAGCTTATATATAAATAAAATAATATAAATCCAGGCAGGAACCACCAGGCCAGATATAAAAACTGTAATTTATTAAAACAATCAATAAAACAGAATAAAAGTGCACTATGAGCACTTTCGGGTATAATATTGGAAAAAAACAATTGTAAATTAAAGGATAGGATCCTTAAACACATGTCTAACATAAAACAGTGCAATAAGCATAATGCTTTATATAGTCATATTGCTCTGAAAACAAGGACATACTTTTTTATTTATGGTATTGCAGGTTGTGAATAAAAATGTTAGAATGGGAGATTTGAAGAATAAAATGGAATATGTGGAAATGCAGTGGATTATTAGAATGGGAGCTGACAAAGCCCCAGGATTGAATGGTGTTTTTCCTTTAAGACCAGCTTTAAAGAAAAGGAGGGTTTTATATTGAATTTGATTGGACTATTGCTGTATATAAGGGAGAATTGCTGTTTTGTATGCACTATCTGATGAAGGGTTACATCAGAAAGTGCTCATAGCGCACTTTTATTCTGTTTTATTGGTTGTTTTAATAAATTACAGTTTTTGTATCTGGCCTGGTGGTTCTGCCTGGATTTATTTTATTTATTCATTGTGACATTCCTTTAGTGGAAGACACCCATCTATTTTGTGGTTTACGGATGTAAATGATTGCTGTGCTTCAGGAAAAGAAAAACAAAAACAGTATGTGAGTGGATTGTACAACTTCTCTATGTGTTAATGGACTGTTGTAATCAACATATCTGGATTTCTTTGTGATGTTGCCTAAACTCTTCGTATATCTGTAAAGTTACGTCTGTACTCCAGCACTTACACTTGGAAATGATGTACATTGTTGTGGAATTTTTTCACAAATACTTTATTAGTGGTATTCAGCAGTGCTCTGTCATATTTTTGACCTGCACAGTTGGATTTGCAATACACATTGTCCAATTGTGAGACAGTACAAGTGAAAAATCACATAACAAATGATTACTATTTGCATAAAGTCATTCCAAGATAAACACTTATAAATTCTTGGTTGTTAATCTGCTATGTTTACAAGTGTGATTGTCATCAAAACACCATACTGCGAAACAGGTATATGTTACTTACAGTAATGCAATCAGGGTTGCCAGATTTGTAAAGGGACAGGTAGGGACAAAAAAAAGGTCCTTCATGCTAAGTGAAGACCAAAAAAAGGTCTTTAATGCAGAACATCAGGCAATTCCACATTAAACAGAAGTAGCAGTAGCTCCATTTTGTGATTTTTGATTGGCCTTAGCCAATCAAAACATCACACAGTGTTGCCTCTTCGGTTCAATGCGGAACATCAGCCACTTCCGCATTAAACAGAAGTGGCTCTTCTTTGCGATTTTTTGACTGGCTCATATACAGGCATACGGGCCAATTAAAAAAAAAAACAAAGGGGGGGTTGTTTCTCTGGGATTTTAACCAGCAGTGTGGGACTCAGAATCGGACTGCTGATCCCGAGACAGTCCCACTCAAATAGGGATGTCTGGCAACCCTGAATGCAATGTACATGAATGACAGCAGATTGCTTTTACTTCTGAATGACAAGACATAGGCCTTTTCAACAAAATCTGTGAAGCACACTAGCTTCAGTGCAAAACACTGATGTGGTAATCCTTACAAATCTGTATTTTCACAAATTTTAAAGTCAGACCTGTGGTGATTCCAATTGACACTGTGTTCTCTAGCTTGTTTAAAGAGATAGGTAGGCTGTTCAAATCCAACGCTGGTGAACTTGTGTGTGTGTGTGTGTGTGTGTGTGTGTGTGTGTGTGTGTGTGTGTGTGTGTGTGTGTGTGTGTGCATGTGTGTGCTTCTGCTGCTAGTGTCAGGTAAGTATAGCTTCAACAGCTGACGTGCTATGCCCACTCCCACTCAGAAGAAGCATTTACAATGAGAGAGGCCTCCACCCACACTTTTAGGACAACCATCTTCTTTTCAATACACTGAGGCCAGTCTGACAAAAGTGTACTCTCTCCATGTAGAAGTCAGACTTCTTCTGTGGCACTTGTGGTTGATACTATGCTTTCTAGATTGTGTAACTAGATAGGTAGGCATTTTGAATCTGACATTGTTTAAATAGCGTGACTGTGTTTACTGTCATGTACAATTGTCTCTGTCACAACACCTGCTATGTACATTTCACTTAGGAGACATATCTTCACTGGCAGAGGGCTACCCTATAAATTTACAGTGGCAACTGCATTATGCATCACATGTGTTTGGGTATACGTACATCATGCAATATTGTGAGACAATGAACCAAATCACACCACTCTATTAACCAAATTGCACACTTACATATGTCTTGCAGCAATAAGACAATGTAATGTCTTCAAATATACATATACCTCACAATTGTAATAAGACTTCTCCTGTGGCATGTTCAGTCTTTATAATATCATGTAGCTTCTGTGGTCATATAGTTAGGTGTTCAAAACTCACAGTGATTGACTATAATCATTGTATGCCAGTTTACTGCTATACATGAATGACACCCACCACAACTATAATCTGTATAATTACAGTAGGACAGGCCTCCTCATCCCTTTCACCTCAGGCAACTGGTTTGTAACACAATATGATGTAATAATTTCACATAGGTCGAGTCTCACAGTTGTGTTAAGACTTCCACTGAGGCATGTGTGATTAATACACACTTCACTAGCATATGGACTTTACATAGGCATCTGTTCAATTTCAGAAAAATCACAGCATTATTTGAGTGTACTGACATGAGACAACCACCGTTACATCAAGTTATCTGTACCATTTTTATGCTAAATAAATAAATAACTTTCAACATTTTCAAGGATTTCATGGCAGTGTAACAGGATTCTAATATTGCGAGTGCTCCTATGGTACATGCAACTAGGTTGTGGATTGAATCTGGGACTGTGAGTTTGTAAAAAATAATGTGGATGGAATGCATTGGTTTGTCCAAGCAACACTGATATTGGAATGTTCACAGCTGTGGAGACATTAACATAGCTACATCCTTTTCATCACTCTGACAAATTATTATTGGATAAATTTACATCAAAGCCCTTTCTTACTTCGCATCATGATTGCTGTTATTTGTGACAAGTTCCTGTACAATCACCTGTAGCAAATCCAGGCAATATATAGCTTTGTAGAGTGTGCAGTATGATTATTAGGAGTTTGAATCCATTAACATCTGTCTGTCGGTTAACTGTATCAGACAGGAATGTCTTAGGCAATGACAATAGTCATGCCACAGTTGCAGGGACCCACCTTTAAGGTCTCACACTTCATGTTAAGGGATCCATATACCTTACTAGAGGAGACTGATGTAATCCTTTAAAGGGTGTTCTTCATGGCACAACCAATATGCCTGCTTCTATGACATCAGTGGTCAATACACATCTCTCTGTGACCTTCCCTAGCATGTGTTCTAGTCTGACAAGATGTAAATGCTGAGCATGTCATTGATTGCTCACAGATGTTACTTGTCTTTTCCAAATAGCAATGCCCTGTATTGCATGTCTTCATATAAACATATAAGCATTACTGCAATTATTTTGTTCACACTCTAGAGCTTTACAGGACATGAGGGCTTCTATAAAGGTTCTTAATGTGTGTCATGCCACAAAATCATGCGATATCGTGAGTGAGACCATGTTTTGACATTTTTTTCTGTATTTGTGTTGTTTAGTTGATGTTATGGTACTCTTGGTTAAAATTCCTTGTGATCATACCCAATATAATGCTTTAGTAGATGTGCCCTGTGTAGAAGAAAGAATTTAATTCTGGAATGTCATGAGATCTTTCCTTTCTATTTTTCTCTTAGTCAGGACTTAATTGAATTATCCTCTCTAATGTTTGCTTTGTCAACATCTGCACAATGGAGTTAGTGACCTACAAGTGACAGATAACATTTGTCACAGGCCAGTGTACATTTGGTCTATGTGCAATGTAAATGTATACAGGGTCAGGTAGTAGTCCACAATTATGCTTCACATTGCTGTGTTGTATGCTACTGTACTGTCGTACAGTTCTTAATATCGCTGTTCACAATGCTCATTTCAGGTCTATATATATCATATGCAATATATTGCATTCAAATATCTACTTTAGGACACTCATTCAAGTCAACATGTGTGGTGTGGTATTTACACCAGAAAGGACACACATCATATTATTACTTATACTAAAAGAAATACATTATAGTAACAAATACTTGTAGCCTGACAGTTACTATGTTTGCCCATTAGTTGATGTTTTCATGTATATTGCAAGCATGTACTTTTATTTTGACCACGTCTTGTGTGGGCTACCTATAAAGTTTGTAATATACACAGAAATACATCCTAGGCATATTGACATACATCATGACCTTCAGAAACACAACCTTTTTGTCAGGGGATGGACAACATTTGGCTTGCAACGTGATTTATGTGCATTTTCACTTATGCCAAATTAGCATGACTCATTGTGCATGTACATATGTCACATTTTCCATAGTTAAACAAATGGTAATATGTATATGAGATCATTATTCTCTTTATATCTTGCTCAATGTGACACATATGTATCATGTCCATCAGTATGATATGAGTATTTTTCTACATATATACACAGCATGCATTAACATTCACTTTCTACCATTGACGAAATGCATGTTGCTTAAAACTTTTTAAATTCATCACTTAATACTATCATTGGAATGACTGGACTGGTGTCCATGATTCTTCTCCATATTTTTCCATTATCACTGATGTATACATTGCCATAACAACCATAAATATTGTTCCCTAAATACACATAAGTCAATGCCAACCCTCTGAATTCTTTAACCTGCATGTGTGATGTAACACTAATCATATGGATATAATGTATTACCATTAATCACTCCTGCAGTATACATTCCAATAGCAGACTAGTACAATACACTTGATGCACATGTGGAGCTAGACATTGTCAATAAAATCATGTGATGGACAAATATTAATGATCAACCCATAAAACATGTGTAGTGGTAACTGTATATAAAGGGTTTATGAGTGCAATTATATTCCTTTTTTATAATCCACTTTCATCTTTCTTACAGCAGTTTATCAAGTAATGCATGCAGTTCCCTTATACCCTCTTCAATGCACAGCACTCAAGAATCACCTCACTAAATGCCACAGCATATGTAACTAGCCAAGGGCCATTTTGTGTTTTTACAAACTCTGCTATAGTTTCTTTGCCCTGTGCACTTATTATACACCTTAATACTAAGCAAAAGCAAGTGTGTAATCATGTTGGTCGGTCAAACCTTAACTGGAGTAAATTCTTATTAAAATAATTTATGTTTACAAATTCTAATAATGTACAGGTATAACTATCAACAAATGCAAATATAGTACAAATCAATATGTTATCATAAAAGAGTGCATATTAACTCTAAGACAGTTCATAAAATGTGACTGCATTAGCTAGCATAATACATCCAATATTTTTCACGTGTCATTTAAATAACACTTTTGATTCCTCCTTATCTAGAGTGCACAGCACATATTGACACAAATTGTATGCTTTTTGGATTGGATAATTTAGAAATACCATGTAATTGTATAGTTTTAGAACTTGTATAGAAAAAAGCATCTATGTTGCTCAGACTTGAACCTAGGAGACATAAATCTTTCACTTTGATCTTTTGTCATCTGGATTTTTTAAATAAATGCTTTGTAATGTAAATTATGTATATGGCTACATGTTAGTATATGTGGTATTGCAATTCTGGAAAATATTTTCTGTCATTAAATTCTAGGCAGTTAGTATATATATTCTTCGTATCTGTGAGATTCCTTGAAACATGAAAATTAACCTAATGTTAACTAATATCACCAAATAAGCAGTGCCAGGGATTAACTCCCAGTAAATAATGTGCATTTAAGGTGCAGTAAAGGTACTGCTAATGTGTTACCTATCTGATGTTTGGCTCCATAGTGCCTTACGATATCCACATACTAATTTTTCTAAAGACAAATATAAATAATTTATATGAATTTATCATGCAGCCAAAGTAGTATGCCTAAACAACAATGTATTTCGACAAAAAGTAAATATTTCAGTTTGTGATATTTTCCATCACTGTAGCATTTTATTAATATAATACATAAACAGTGCTTCATAATTACAAATTAATGGTAAGTTCCAGATTATAGAGTGCAACCGTGCAAAAAAAATGTGAAAGTGAAAGCATAGATTGCAATCTTTTGTGAGCCCGACTGTATTTGCAGTGCATTGTGCAATACTTGTTCTACGCAGTCACATGATAAATATTTCCAAATATAAATCAACAATATTCTTCTGGTTCAAATACAAATAAAGTAAAGTTTTCTATGATTCAACAAACAAATTGTTAGTACAGTGGTTAAATTACGCAGTTTCAGTGTGACACAACTTCCCATATCAGATAGCCAGAACAGCCTTATGGAGCCTTATGGAGCAGGAACAGGCAATCAAAGCTGATGAAGACACTTAAAGAAGCTTAAACTATAAACAGTAACACACAGCAGTAGTCAGCTAACTGTCGCTCCTAAACAGTATGGGTCACAAGGGGCAGAATGACTGACTATAAGTCTAGATTCATATCCAAGTATTCCAGGAAAAAGGGAATCACTGGGAGGCTAAACAACATCATTCCTTCTTAGCACAGCCATGTGTATTCTATCCCAACAGATTCTTTGGATGTAACAGCATGACTCTTTTAACAATGTCACCAGTGTTGCACTTATGAGGCCTTGCCCAGTTCCTAGATGCTGTCCAAATGTTTTCCAGTATAACAAGAGTCACAAAGAGTGAACATGTCAGCACTCCTCTGCACAGCTGAAATGAAGTGCATGGCCAACACTACATTATACTACACAATATTATTCAATGGAAATTATGTATATGTTCAACACTGCAGTACATGACACTACTCAAATAGTATACATGGCCAACACTACACTACACTACATTACTGAAATTATGTATATGGCCAACACTACACTACTCTACTGAAGTATGTATGGCCAACACTACATTACACTTCTGAAGGATATATGGCCAACACTACATTACACTACTGAAGGATATATGGCCAACACTACATTACACTTCTGAAGGATATATGGCCAACACTACATTACACTACTGAAGGATATATGGCCAACACTACATTACACTGCCGAAATGGTGTATGTGGTCATCAGCACACTACACTACACTACACTACTGAAATGATGTATATGGCCAACACCAAATTAAATTATTGGAATGATTTATATGGTCAGCACTACAGAACTCTATTCAAATGTTGTATGGCCATCACTACACTACACTAATGAATGATATATATGACCAACACTATACTACACTACACTGGTCTTCAGAATAATCAATATGGCCAAAACTGCACTACACTGCTGCAATGATCTATATTGTCAACACAAAGTTGCATTACTGAATAAAATATATGGCAAAATACTACTCTACACTACTGAAATGATGTATATGGTCAACACTACATTACATTACTGGAATGTTGTACATGGTCAACATTAGAGTATTCTACAGAAATGATGTACATGGTGAACACTGCACTATACTACTGAAATGATGTACATGACCAACACTTCTCTACACCACACTACTGAAATGATGCAGATTGTCAACACTACACTACACAACTGAAATGATGTATAAGGCCAACATTACACTATACCACTGAAATTATGTATCTGACCAAAACTACACTACACTACACTACTCTACTGAAATGATATATGTAGTCAACAGTACACTATACTACTGATAAGATGTATATGGTCATAACTACACTATACTACTAAAATGATGTATATGGCCAACACTACACTATACAACATTACTGAATGATATATATGGCCAATGCTATACCACATTATACTACTACTATATTGAATAATACATATAACCAACACCATGCTTTACTACTGAATGATATATATATATATATATATATATATATATATATATATATATATATATATACGGCTACCATTACAATAAACTGCTGAAATGATGTATATTGCACTACTGAAATTATATACGTGGTCAACACTGCACTACATTACTGAAATTATGTATATGAAACACACTGCACTTCACTACTGAATCATATATATGGCTAACATTGCACTACACTATTGAAAAGATGAATATGGCCAACACTACACTACACTACGTAAATGATGTATATGGTCAAGCTACTGAAATAATGTATATGGCCAACATTACACTACATCACCAAAATGATGTATATGGTCAACACTGCAGTACACTACTAAATGATATATCTGGCCAACAGTATACTAAACTATTAAAATGATGTATAAAGTCAACAAATATGCTAAACTACTGAAATGGTATTCATGGCTAACACTACATTGCTCTACTGAAATTATGTATATGGCCAACACTATACTACACAACATTACTGAATGATATATATGGCCAATACTATACCACACTATACTATTATACTGAATAATACATATCACCAACACCATACTACACTACTGAATGATATATATGGCCAACATTAGACTAAATTGCGGAAACGATGTACACTGCATTACTGAAATTGTGTATATGGTCAACACTGCGCTACACTACTGAAATGATGTATATGGCACACACTACACTACACCATTGAAATATGTATATGGTTACTACACTACACTGGACTACACTGCTCTACTGAATTGTATATATGGCCAAGACTATATTGTACTACACTACAGAATGATATATTTAGCCAACACTATACTACACTACACTATACTGCTCTACTGAATTATATATATGGCCAACACTATACTACACTACACTGTTCTACTGAATTATATATATGGCCAACCCTATACTACACTACACTGCTCTACTGAATTATATATATAGCCAAAACTATACTACACTACACTACACTACACTACACTACACTACACTACACTACACTGCTCTACTGAATTATATATTTGGCCAGCACTATACTACACTACACTGCTCTACTGAATTATATATATGGTCAACACTATGCTATACTACACTACACTGTACTACTGAATTATATATATAACCAACACTATACTACACTACACTGCTCTACTGAATACCATGTATGACCTACATCATACTACACTACTGAATGATATGTATGGTCAGCAGTACACTACATTACTGAAATGATGTACACTACACTACTAAAATTATGTATATGGTCAACATTACACTATACTTCTGAAATGATTTATTTATTTCTTTGGCATTTGTTTACAGGGAAAGTCCAAATGGGTTGAGTGTTACCCATTTTCAGCAGATGTCTGGGGAGAAAAGTTCCAGATACATATGGTTAACAGAATGAAAAACTAGACAGACATAATAAAGTCATAACATTCAAGCACAAATATGAAAACAACACATTAGTTTATCAGAATGAGAACTTAATAGACATAATAAAGTCATAACATTCAAGCACAAAATTTGAGAAACTACACATTAGTTTGTCAGAATAAAACTCAACAGCCATAATAAAGTCGTAGTGCTCAAGCATAAATTATACAGAAAACCTGGTCATAGGAAGATGCAGCATTATTTACATAACAGATGATTGTCGTAACAGTTATTAATATTCTAGAGGTCATGAAAAATGGTAACAGATTGTACTAGTGAAGGCATGGGATAGTACAAGTAGAGAAGGCTAGGGTGTGATAGAGGGGATAGTAGGTGTAGATGTGGAAAAGGTATGAGTGTAACCTCAGGGGAGTATGTATAGAGGAAGGGAGGGTAGGTTAAGTTAGTAGGGAGACAGAGAGATTAGAAGGAGAAAAAGGTATAAGAGTATCTCAGTCTGGGATCATACAGGAACAAATCCAAGCTTTGTATATGGCCAACAATACACTACACTACTAAAAAGATATGTATGGCCAACATCACACTATACTACTGAAATGAAGTTTATGGCCAACACTACTCTATCCCCACACTACTGAAATTATGTATATGGCCAACACTACACAACAATACTGAATGATATATATGGCCAAAGCTACACTATGCTACTGAAATGAAGTATATGGCCAACACTACTATATGCCACACTATTAAAATGATATGTATGGTCAACAATACACTACAGTACTGAAATGATATATATGGCCATCACTACACCACTACTGAATGATATGTATGGCCAAAACTATTGAAATTATGTATATGGTGAACACCACACTACACTACACTAGTGAAATGGTGTATATGGTCAATACTACAATGCATTACTGAACTGACGCATATGGCTAATACTATACCATGCTACTGAAATGATGTATATGACCAACACAACACTGCACCACTGAAATGATGTATATGCTCAAGACTACGCTACACTACTCTACTGAAATGATGTATATGGCCAACACTGCACTACTGAAATGATGTATGTGGTCAACATTACACTACACTACTGAAAAGATTCATATGACCAACACTACACTACTGAAATGATGTATATAGCCAAAACTACTCTACACTACACTAAACTACAGAAATAATGTAAATAGTCATCACTATACTACTCCTCTACTGAAGTGATGTGTAGACCCAACACTACGCTGCCCTAAACTACTGAATGGTAAATATGGCCAACACTATACTACACTACGCTAATCTACTGAGTGATATATATGGCCAACACCATGCTACATTACTAAGTGATCTATAAGGTCAACAGTACAATACACTATTGAAATTATATATACGGTCCTCACCACACTGCACTACTGAAATGATGTATATGGCCAACAGTACACAACACTACTGAAATGATGTACATTATATTACACTAATGAAGCAATGTATAGGGTCAATACGATACTAGACTACTGAAATGGTGTATATGGCCAGCACTATTCTACAGTACATTACAGAAATTATGTAGATGGTTAACACGACAGTAAACTACACTGTTGAATGATATATATGGCCAGCACTATAATGCACTACTGAATGATATATATGGTCACAATTACACTATACTACTAAATTGTGTATATACACTGCACTACACTACTGTAATGATGTACATGGTCAACATTACACTACACTAACTAAATTATGTATATGGTCAACACTAAAGTACATTACTGAAATGATGTACTTGGCCAACATTATACAACACTACTGAAATTATGTATATGGCCAACACTGCTCTACACTACACTACACTACTAAAATGATCTATATGGCCACACTACACTATACTACTTAAAGGATGTGTATGGCTAGTACTAGTCTACACTAACAAAATGATATATATAACCAATACCACACTACACTACACTTTTGAAATTATGTATATGGCCATCACTACACTACACTACTGAAATGATGTACATAGCCAACACTACATTAAACAACTAAAATTATGTATATGGCCAACACTACACTACTCTGCTGGAATGATGTATATAGCTAACACTACACTAAAGTACTTAAATGATGTTTATGACCAACACTACTCTCAACACACTACTGAAATGGTGTATATGGTCAACACTATACTGCACTACTGAGTGATATCTATGTGCAACACTACACTATTGAAATGCTGTATGTGGCCAACACTACACTACACTACTGAAATGATGTATATGGTCAACACTACTCTTCACTACTGAAATGATGTATATGTCAAATACTACACTGCACTATTGAAATAATGTATATGGTCAATACTGCACTGCACAACTAACATGATGTATATGGCCAGTACTACTCTACACTACATTCCGGAATGACATAGACCAACACTATATTACACTACTGAAATGATGTATGTGGTCATAATTACACAACTCTGATTAAATGATGTGCAACTACAGTTCACTACAATACTGAATGATGCATATGGCCAACATTATACTGCACCACACTTCACTGCTCTACTGATTGACAAATATGACCAAATATGATAAAGTCATGCACATACTAATGGATGTGGAAAATGTTTGTCATAGCTTGTATATGTGCACATATATGTTGCAAATACACTTGCTGTAGTAGTGACTCAGTAGCTCAGTCTCTTAAATGTGTTGCAAACAGTACATGTTACCTCACAGTCCTGGGTTCAAATCCAGTGGTGTGTAGCTGTGGAATTATAGTATTGTGAAGCCAGCAAATAATGCCTGACTCATGCATTCTTTATCCACACAATGCATATCAAATAAAATGTCTGCATTTCACTGATGGAAGTCACAACCCTGTATATAGAAACATATCTGTATAGCAAAAGTATAAGGCATCAAGAGTCACATCATGCATTAATATGTAGTCACAGAGAAATTCAACTCAGGTACTACAAATGAGGGCCACTAATATCAGAGTGCACCACACAATCCTTTCAAACTCACAGTGCCAATTAGCACGGCTGAAAACCTAACATACACATTTGAAGTACCAGATTGTAACAAGAACTCCCGCATACATGCTTCACATTACTATTAGACTGTAACACATGGTTTGACAGTCACCCAAATGGTGAACATATTGTTATATATATCCTCCAGGCTGATCAAGGGCACAACAAACATGTGGCCTAGTACTCTGTTACTGATACCATTGCCTACCATACTTACCTTAAATACATGCATTAATTGGACTGGAAAGGGTAGCCTCACTTTGGATCTGCCTCTACAAGGCTGACACAGCTCCCACAGTTACTCCTATACCTTGTTGTCCTCCAAAGTGTGCACACCCTCTGCCTAGGCCAATTACCTGCAGCACCAACTGCAGCCTGTAGCACACCAATCTCCATGTAAATGTTGCTGCTACAGACCTACCTTCTGTGATGAAATACTCTCCTCACCCCAGTAATGTCCAACACAATATATCAGAAATGGCCCCAATCTACATGAAGGCCTTATATATTGCACTATGGTTGTATGTGATTGGCTGATGATAGTGCAAGTCAGCTGTGTTGGCTACAATTAGCATTTCAGAACCACAGATTGGTTAAGAGGCAATCACCCGCTGATGAGAAGCATGGCAAAAAGGCAAGCAGCTGGCTCTGGGGAACCATTATGTATAAGACTTTCTTCACACAGACTACACGTATGCAAAGTATTAACTACCAGCACATATCAGCAGAGAAGTACTGCACTCCATCAGGTATGTAACCATCTTATTTACGTCAAGATGCAGATGTCTGACTATACTTATGGGAAATAGGCATTATAGCATTAAGCCTTTTTAGAACTGTGATAATGACATATCAATGATCTCCAGATTTGTTACACATACAGATGATGTGCAAGACATCAAGGGTGAAATGTATATTGTCAATGTGACACCCTGGGCTTGTGGAACTCTCCCTTTACAGAGGTTGTAATAGCACACTGCAGTTTGTTTGGCACAGTTGTTTTGACATATTATCAGCGGGGTTGCCCCTTGGGGACACACTACAATAGACTCCAGTGTCTGCTGTATAAACATACAACAGTATCTGTCATGGCACACAAGGGAATACCTGACTATCACTAGTATCCTAGTTGTGTCCACATGCTTAGTATGTTTCCACACTGTGGAATATGACATGTGTGATCAAGCAGTGGTTATTGCCAGCTATTCTGTCCTTGCTGTATCTCTACATAGTGTACTTCCATGTATGTGATACTGACATGTGTTCCCATGTTGTTGTCTTTCAGGGAACATGTATGCAAGATGCCCTGCAGCTTTCATGAATGCAGAGAACGAGTTAATACTGGAAGGGATCTGTCAATATCATGAACTCCTACTGTCCATGTGTAGGCACAACAGGGAACAGTGGGAGGCACCGTGGGCTGACCTTGTCCATGATGTCAATGCCTCTGGTCATCAGAGCAGGGCATATGAGTAGGTTCAACACCACACAACTGACATGATCAATGTTACATGCAGAAGAGCAGCAGATTTAGCCAGGGATCGTAGAGCCACCAGTGGAGGGCCTGCAGTAAAACAACCACTGTCAGCCACTGAGGAATTCCTGGCAAATCTAGGCACACACAACAGCTCCCAGGCATTAATCATACCCTACATCATGGTTGTGGGTGCCACAGTGTCCACGGTAGAGGAGTGTGCAGGTAAACTTGGTTTGATCAGAATTGCAATACTGTAGCATTCAGTGTGTCAGGATGTACATAGTCATACATGGGTGTCAGGTCTGTCATCTTTTTTTTTGGGGGGGAAGGGTTTCACTGCAGTTTGACTGTCATGCTCAGATTTTGACCAGTATAACAATTAACACAGTAAGTAATGTAAATATGAGATATATGGACGTGTACGCGGTGGTACTGACATTACCTCTCTCTCAACTTTTCACATGTCCAAGAGGTATTGGCCAAGCCCATGGTCCTGCTCCTGGTAAGAATGACACTGTTTTGTTATAGACGCAGGTTTAATGCAGTGTAATCCCTAGACTGTCATCTCAGGCCTGCTGCCTGCATTGCTGTACTGTCAGCATGATTGCCAACTGCACACATATATTCTGACTGTACACGTTAGACTCATACCTATGGCTTGTATGTGTGGCCACACTGGTAGATGTGATGGCATTGTCAGGACACTGCAGAGTGTCATATGTGTTAACTGTGCTGAGTCTACATAAATATCAACAGTGTACTTCACTGTTGCTGATGAGATTGCAGTGTATTGAGATGTCATTTTCAAGTAACTACAGCTGTTAGTGGGAAGAATACTGTCCTCATATCCTACTATATGAGGTTGGGTTTTCCACAGGTCTGTCATAGTGATGACAGTGTATGGAGCCTTACATATATCACAACATAGTACTGCAGAGCATAATAGAGCAGATATTAATGTACTGCTTGTTCCTTTCTTAACACAAGTGACTGGGGAGTTAGTGTCTGTCTCCTACACAACCTGATGCCAGTGTCTCCTCAGAGTCTGATGATGATGGTGGCCACATTGTGGCACAGGTGGGGGTTTTGGGGGCTGAATCTGATCCAGAGGTCGACTTCCCTCTTCTGTCCTCATTGTCGCTGCACACAGTCAGTATGCCTACACATAGTATCCTTATGTCACAGATATTAGACAGTCAGAGGGTAGGGACACTGAACAGGAAACTGTGGCAACTATGGCTCCAGTGAGTGTAGACAATGGCCATAGCCAGAGAGTCGATGAGGTCCCACACAGGCAGATTGACAGTGGTGCTTGTAGGAGGCCTGCTGTCCATTCACCACCTGTTGCAGGTGTTACATCACGGGTCACTCAGCGCATGTTTTGGGCTGTCATGGAGGCACAGGCACATTTTGAATGGGACACCAGATGTATGCTTAGGGTTATTGATGACATCCATGACTGCCTCCACCACATTGGGGACACCCTGGATCAGTTCACTGATTGACTGGACAGAAGGTGAGCTGAGATAGTGTCTGTCTTGGACTGCACATTGTCTGTGGTGGAAAGTGTGATTGAAGTTAAGTGTCAGACTCATGGATGTTGGTCAGCAACCCCATCTGCTGAGAATCCATGTGGCTGGGCACAGTCACACTGCTGTAGTGGCAGTACATCTAGCACTACAGAGGGGAGTATGCTGTCACACTACAACGTGAGAGGCCATGGGCTCATAGTTCTGGGTATTCCCATGGGGGACATGGTCCCAGAAGAAACCAGTCACCATCAGGTACTAACACTGCTTCTGACCTTGGACAATGGAGGTGCCAGTGCAACTCCTGGCAGAGCCAGTTCTCATGCTTGGGGCTAGAGACAAACTGTCAACTCTACCATGTATGGTCCAAAGCTGTCCAATGTATACACATGTAGGGCTAGCAGTGAGCTTGACTGTGTACATACACACACACACACACACACACACACACACACACACACACACACACACACACACACACACACACACATGCCACAGTCAAATGCAGGTCATTTACAGCACACACGGCACCTTTACATGGTCCATCTTACCTGCTTCTCTTCCTGACTCACACACATGCTGTTAATCATTTGGGTCAGCCTAGGCATCCTGCAGCCTCACACAACACCCTGTGCAAGTGGTGATGCCTGTGCCACATTCCTGTCATCCTTGCCATCGATGCAGGGAAATTAAGCTATGTGTGTGATGTATAGAGTGACTATATTAGTTAGCATGTACTTGTGTAATGCAGTGTTGTTTTGCCATGTCACATCTAGTGGTTACCGACATACTGTATGCCAGCATTTGTCACGAGTATGCCATATACTTTTGTGTACCTTATGTTGTATGATGTTGTAATGGGTGTATAGTTACATAATGACAGGTGTGTTATGGACCTGTTTATGTTTCTGTTTCAGGAGTCTGTTGGGATATCCTATGAATACACAGCAGCAATAAAGCAGCACACTGGCATGTCAGCACAGCAGAAATATGTCTTCAGCAAGGTACAGCACTATAAGTGCATGGTTCCATAGGTTCATATGTGTATAACAGGCTAACAAGGACAATGGTGGCATTCAGTGTACTCATGCATCCCTAGTCAGTGAAAAGATCTGCTACCCTTAATACATGTCACCGGGGTTTTGGGAACTAACACATCTACAAGCTGCGGTGATGAAGCTGACCCATCTGCAAATATCCTGTGTCCAGTACAGACAGTTGTCAGACAACAGTTATGATTGTTGTGTTCTGCATCCCATCGTGTAACCTTCACATGATGTGTATCACAGCAGATGTGTGCTTCACATGCATGGGGGGGGGCTGTTTTATGTAATGTGTACTGTCTGTGTTACACACCTGTCTCTCCAGCATTTAGTAGGTACACCACAGTGATGCTGTAGGTGTGTAGGACAGGTGAGACCTGTGTTAGTCCTGTCATGGATATGCAGGAAGTACACAGTGGGATATGACACCTCCCTGTATGGAGCCATACACATCTCCTCCAAAGCATTTAGGAGAAAGACTACACATGTACGTTCATGACACAAACTCTACAGGACATGTTATCTACACTGTGTATTGGTGTACCATGGAATTTGTGTGTCTGCTACAGTTGTACGATATGCCTGTATAGTGACATAGCAAAGGTGCCATTGCACACAGTGATAGGTGTGATGACTGCCACATTCAGTATAGCAGAGACAGTCTGGGATTTGCATCGCAAACCTGTCAGTATAGGTTGTACAACAGTGAATGCATCCCCACATCTTACTGACCAGCAAAAGTTACAGGCTACAATACTCTCTGTGTCCATAACTCCATGTGTAATGGCTCAACTGTGTGTGGTGTGTGGACACTACAATATTTTGGAGGGGTGGACAATTTTCCACAGGACAGTATTGTGCAGTCATTGGCATTTAGTCTTTGTCAGTGGCTTAGAGAACAAATGACTATGTCTTAGGCCATTCTGGATAACTGTTGGTTCTGTGTGGTGTTCTGTGACAACTCCTAATATGTAATCACCTACTAACGTACTCAGTCAGAGGTCACTGACAGTGGCTGTAACTGCAGAGAGTGAATAGGTAGATGGGGTACATCACTAATGGAGGATGGTGAACTCACTGGTGACTGACTTTATTGCAGTGTAGGTCTCCCAATGCCATCTTCCCAGTGTATGACTGTCAGACACTTGCCTATCCACCAGCTGACATAACACTCTGTACATGATGTACACAGTTTCCAGCAAGGCCTGCTGGCCTAATATTGTCATACACCTTGTCAGGCCATGGTTGGTAGAGAGAGACATATGTCTGACATCCATTGCATAGTATAACAGTCAATGGGCTCCACCGTTTGCAGTCAGTAGGCATGATCTGGCCTTGAGAAAAAGTAACAGTGTTTACTCCAGTGTCAGTAGGTGTATGACAGTATTAGTGCTGATATCAATGTTAACTCCTATCATGGCATTTCAGGTGCATGACTCAGAGATCTGGTTACACCGCTTGGCACTATGCTAGTTGCCCTCTGTACAAGTAAGTATTGCAGTTAGTTCCAGCATGTTGCAAGAAGAGAGTCATGCAAGGTGTCAGTACAGAGTACAGACAAGTACATTAGGGATGTGTAATATGTACACAATGTGTTGCTTAGTCATGCTGCATCTCACTTACCCAAAGGATGGTCCAGGTCCTTGCCTACAATGCCCTGAAGCAGTACCGTGACATCCCTATTTGGGGACCAATGTAATGAATGGTGCAGTGGTGCAGCAGTAGCATTGTCACCTCACAGTAAGAGGTTCTCCTGTTCTTTTCTTGGCTGGGGCGCCTTCTGTGTGGAGTCTGCATGTCCTCCCTGCATTCATGTGGGTTTGCTCTGGTTTCCTCCCACAATTCAAAGACATAGGTCTGGAGCATTTCTCCCTGGGCCTCTGCTTAAAATTGTCTCCATTCCAAGTTTGACTTTCCCAGTAAACAAATGTTAAATAAATATTGCATCATGTGTTTACCAATATGGGTGACCAGTAAAGCCCCCCAATGCGAGGTCCTCCCTGGTGGGATCTGGCCACAGATCAGTCTCCTTAGAACTACCAGCATGTAGCCTAACTTGAAGACAATACAGACATATATATCAAGAAAGCCATTTATTACCTTCTGTTGGATGGTTGACATAACATGACTGCCCCTCCCTCTTCAGATGAGACAGGCAAGTATGCAAAGCTCTACACCCATGCATTATGTCAGCAGCATTACAACTGTATGAACTTGGCTGTACATGACAGGAGGGACACAGGCTCAACATGGCTTAGTAAACCTGACTGGTTGTCAACTGCCATTAGCAGGCTGTACAATAACAGGTGGACAGTGCTGTGTGGCGGCTGGTATGAGGGTTCCCCCCCAACATGGAGACACTACCTCCTCGGATAAAGGAAGCATGTAGTGCTGTTGTGAAGTTGTGTAGACATGTGACAAAATTAGCCACCCACACAAAGCAGAAACACAATGCACAGTATAGTTACATGCGTGACCTCGAAGGACAGGCCCAGATTGTTGATGACCTTATATGTCATGATGCCACATATGATCGGTCTGTACTCATACCTAACCTGTACTCCCACACTGTCTGTATCAACTACACTTCCTTGTCCCCACCACATGTGGCACATGACATTCCTACAACCTGTTCCATAACTTCCATATTTACAGAGCAGTTCATAACTGACATCTCACTGGAAGATACAGATTATCTATTGCTGTGCTAGCATTCCAGGCTGCATCCCACATATGATCTGACAAGGAATACTAACACCAGTGGGAAACCCTTGCAATCATACTGACACCACTGGCTGCACACCAGCTGAGTGGACAACAGCAACTGTTATACCATTGATGTCTGACCAGCATAAATATACGCCAGTTTGTCTAAGTATCCATATCTGTATGCTCATGGGGGCAATCATCATGGAGTTGATCACCACACACATATATGTGATCTACACACACATGATTGTACACCATTTGAATGTGTGATGGGGAGCATGACTGTTACACTGGGTGAGGGTACATCAGGGCAAACAACCCCCTAGACTGAGCCAAGCCATCTGACTATATCCCCCGTTAAGGCAACATTTACAAAGCACCCACTTAGTCATTCACAATACTGACATTGTAGGGGACACTAAGTGGACCATTGATGGCACACTTATGCAACATAGGGACATCCACCTCCAATAGCTGATCTGTAAGCAGCAGTGCTCAACAGGGTGCAGCCCTGTGTCATCTACTGCTTGGAATCCCTTTAACCACAATACCCACAACTACTGACTGACATGGCTAACAATGGTTGCTGATGCCAGAAAAATTGTGAGCACTCATAGAGTCTCTGTGGCATGTCAATATCCTGCCAGAGAGTATTGTGAACACATGCTTTTTGACATAGTAATGGCCATAAACTCCATGCAAGTATATATGTAGTATCATTTCCATCAGTTAGACCTATGTACTTGGTAAGTAGCATATCAGTCACAACATGTGATGTACATACAGGATAAAATAACTGGGTACACAGACCTGGCCACACAGGTTTACACCTAATGTGCCTCAGTTCACCATGTCTCTACAGTGGTATGGCAGGAATCATATGGCATACTTGAAGCCACAGTAACCTGTAAGTGACATACTCATAACCTCCAAGTACTCTTCCCTTAGCATACCAATATCTGAGTGCAATGGCCATTTGTTGATGTACTTTTCCAAGCAGTACTGGCAATTGCACACAACAGCATGGTCCCTCACAAGGACACTTCACATCTCTAATATGTGTTCAATGGGGATCATCTGCAATGAGTGTCATTGTCACCTGTGACATATAGACTAGATCAGAGGTGATCTGTACCTTTCATACAGGGAAAAGTGTGACCCTGCTTAGTGGCATATGCTGCCTATATATAGTAGGCATAATAGATGGATAACTCACTGTAAGGACATTAATCTCATATGTGGCGTTAGTATTACATGCATGAAGGAGAGATTTGTCTAGCAGACTTAAACACACCCTTAAAACAGAACCCTGCCGAATGGCACACAGAGGACCTCAGTCCACCTTAACACATGCCATTTGTATGATTGGCTGAACGACCGTCACCTCAACACAAGGTGCCTGCCTGTGTCCCTCTTGGACTGGGGCAATATCTGCTGATCCTGTAACTATGGGTATAAATATGTCTATGATAGTGAGGGCTGTATGGCCATTATGTTAGTGAAGTTCAAATGTCCGATGGTTCCATAAAATTATGTAAAATGCACTAACAGGCTCACACACAAACATGGCTACATTGAGGCTAGCACCACTTGCAAACACTGCATACAGGACACACCAAGGCACACACATAGTGCAAGTTGGATGTATGTAGATAAGAACACCTACCTATGTAATAGTACACACTACGGAGAACAGTACATGATGTACGCAACATAACTCATGTCTGTTAGTACTGTCAGGTTAGGACATGTTATGCTTGATGACATCAGCAGGCCTTGTTGTCATCAGTCCTTTGGGGGCATCATGACATGCTACAAATAAAATACAGCAAAACCCGACCTATTTCTAAGTTACCAAGGTGATCGTATTTATGCCATATGGGCATATATACACACACCAAGTAGTGTGGAGTGAGATTATAACCCCTACCTATTTAGTCTCACATACACTACAGCTAACCATACTTATTGCTTGTGTCACAGCTTAAGTCTAATGCTATGCTATTAGCTGGTAGTCTTAAGGTGGGTCACATCAACAGGCCTTGTAGAAGAGGGCAGGTTGAAAGCCAGCAGCAAGTTACAAGGCCAAAAAGTGCCTAACCATTGCAGGTGGATAACTCTTGAGGGGCATGTCAGTTGCTTTGCAGGGGGAGACACACACACCCATAGCCTCAAATGAGATCAGAGCCCCTACTTATCCAGTTTTACACACTATAGCTCACAGTATTTATCACACACACCACAGCCTTTATCTGATATTACACTGTCAGCTGGTAGTCTTAAGGAGGATGACATCATCAGACCTTGTAGAAGAGGACAGTCTGGAAGCCAACAGCAAGTTACAGGGCCAAAAAGTGCATAACCATTGCAGGTGGATAGACCATGAAGGCATGTGAGCTGCTTTGCAGGGGGAGACACACACATCAAGTAGCCTCAAGTGAGATTAGAACCCCTACCTATCTAGTTTTACATACTATAGCTCATGGTATTTCTCACACACACCGCAGCTTACGTCTGATATTATACTGTCAGCAGGTAGTCTTAATGTGGATGACATCATCAGGCCTTGTAGAAGAGGGCAGTTTGGAAGCCAGCAGCAAGTTACAGGACCAAAAAGTGTATAACCATTGCAGGTGGATAACCCATGAGGGCATGTCAGTTGTTTTGTAGGAGGATATACACACACATACACCAAGTAGCCTGAAGTGAGATTAGAACCACTACCTATCTAGTATTATATATTATAGATCATAGTACTCATCACACACACCACAGGTTAAGTCTATTATGTATGTGATTGCAGCCACAGTACTTGTGCATTACACACACTAGGCTTGTGCTGAACAGTATCTGTGGCCTGCAAAGTGATATTACTTCATACTGATATCTGCATCTAGTATCCTAGCAGTGAGATAACTGATATCATCCTAGCTATGTGTCTACAGTTACCAGTGTGGCCATATGCAGCTGTTTGCAGTTAGATACACAAACCTGTAGGCAGGAACAATGTGTCTTGTCCATATGTGCAATGACAACATTATACATTACACCACCTGCTCACCTGTGTCTGTCAACATGGTGACATCCAACATGCACAGGTGTCTGTATGTAAGGGGATTATGTACTGTTGCATCCTTAATTTGGATTCTTTCAGCAACAGTATAGATGGATAGTGTAGCTTTACTCACCATTATTAGGGTATGTAGGACAATACAGACATCCACACACATATTTTATGTATGTAACAGAGATGTAAATATAAATGTAGTTGTGTGTGTGTGTATGTGTGTGTGTGTTTTGTGTGTGTGGTATGTGTATGTGTTATGTAGATATATGTGGAGAGTTGATGTATCATTTCAATATACTGTATATAGGTATATATATATATCGCTATATAGCTATTTGACACTACATAGAGATAGATATACTATGTATGTGACAGAGAGATAGTGACAGATGGATATATATATGTATGGTTACCTATGAAAACATCTACTATTCATAACATCTAAACTTCAAAACATCTAAAACTCATAACATCGAATCTCAAAACATTGAAAACTACAAAGCAATTATAAATAATATCCCACACACTGTTTGCTATGTTTATGCAGGGGGGCAAGCCCCCCTGTTCCCCCAAGAGGGGGCTGTGCCCCACACCCCCCCGTAAATTATATATAACAACTCCAAGGTCGCACTATAGTGGGGTTAGGAAATTAACTTTCCCCACCCACTGTAGTGCGACCTTGGAGTTGGTATATTTAATTTATGGGGGGGCTTGCCCCCCCTGCATAAATATAGTAAAACCTCTGTGGGATGTTATTTATAGTTGCTTTGTAGTTTTCAATCTTTTGAAATTCGATGTTATGAGTTTTAGATGTTTTGCAGTTTAGATGTTATGATCCTGATGTTTTGAGTTTAGATGTTATGAAGAGTAGCTGTTTTGATAGGTAACCATATGTATATGTCTGTATGTACAGATGTATCTATGCATAACAGATCATTTTGATGAAGGGGCAACAGAAGTGAGCTCATTTTAACTAAGTGTATGGGCATGCCCAGTGGGACTGTCAGTACTTATAAAGTGACTCCAGGCCACACCTACCTACCTGTATACCAGTCTAGGATTTTGTGTGTTACAGACAATGACATCTGTCCCTGTTTCTACAGTACTGCACTTGACTCGAAATGTCCATGGCATTCTCCAGCTGTCTGCTGTACTTCATATGTGACTGAGGTTCATAATGTTACACCACACACAGACTGACAGTCTGAGAAAACACCAAAATAATAATACCTCACATGCAAAAGCTGTGACTACCTCCAGATTAGAACCATCAACACCATCCCCCATGTTAACTTCCCTAATCCACTGAGCCACACAGGTTACCCGACAGAGAGGAATCATTCATTAAACAATAAACAGCATAAATATGTACATTATTATACCTGGATTACATGTGACATACAATGTGTGATTGAGTTCTGTATTAAAGCCCTGAGATTGTCTTGTCTGCTGATATACCATTGCTGACTTACTGTTAAAGTAGTTATATAGGAATACTGCTGTGTTGGGGGTGTGGGAACAACAGCACATGATCTGCTGGGATACACAGTAGTCCAAATATCATGTGACCCCATTGTTTAACATCTCCCTTGACTGATGTAGTGAATATTCCAACCATGAGGCCTAGTGATTATTAGGAAACACATACTATTGGACTGGGTATCTGTAGTCCCACATGGGTGTTACTTCTGTCCACATAGCCCACCATATTTCCCTGCATAAATGCAGCAGATTCATACATATGATACCATATTATAGCAATCCTTACAAGTAGTGTGTAGGTTAGAGACTTACCTTGTGACTGCAGCAGTTCACAGAACTGTAGTTCTGGGATGACTCTATGTGATGCAAGCAGTACACAGCCAATATATGGAGAGGTACAGGTTGTGTGGGTTGCCTGGCATCAGCACTTTAAATATATGTATGTGAGTAGGAGTAAGGTGTCAGTCCCCTAGTGCCTAGGTTGTCAGTGAATGTGCCATGAATTGTCTCTTAGCCAAAGCCAGGGCATACTGGGCACTCCTGCATCTGCCTACAGGGACATCATCGGGGGGTTCCTCCTCAAAGTCCTCTTGTGACTGTGGCTGTGGTGACCTAGGCACTGGTAGGGGGCTGTGTATCCCTTACATTTGCAGATCCTGCTGCAGCTGTTTCTATAGGATCATATTGTGTAGCATGGCACACACTGGGAACATATGTGCACATGTGACTGGAGAGTACTGCAGATCTAAACCAGATATATCGAAGCACCAAAACCATAACTTTAGAAGCTTAAACACACACTCTGTGATGCTCCTAGTTTGTGCATATGCCTCATTATGGAATTCTTCTGTAGGTGTGTGTGTATATGTCTGATGGGTGACATCATCCATGGTTCCAGTACGTAGCCAGCATCTCCCAGTAAATGGTCATGTTGGATGTCCCTACTAGCAAACATCTGGTATAGCTGTGATGTGTGCCAGATATGGGAGTCATGATAACTGCCAGGGCTCCCAGCACACACATTCATGATAATCCCCTGGGCATTGCACATGACCTGGCAGTTGATGGAGTGGTACCCCTTTTGGTCTATGCAATCTATGGCACCCCGTACCTCAGGGTAGTGTGCTACATGATAGAAGTGTTGCACATTGCTGGCCCTCACCTCAGCAGTGAGGGGAAAAGAAATGTGCTCACTGGCATATGGTAGCAAGCCATCCAAGAACTGGTGGAGTACCCTGGATGCTGATGCCTGTGAGACCCCGAACATGTCCCCAGTTGTTTTTAGGAAAGTATCTGTAGCTAGTATTCTAAGGGCTACACATACCTTTGTTTCCACTGGGATGGGTTCCCCTCTGTTGACTCTTGGTCTGAGTTGAGGGCAGCAGAGCTCATTGAGTTCTTATAGTATGTCCCTGTCCACCCTGTAGCAACAATCACCAGCTCATGTAGCTCTTGGAAGGTCTTCTCCTCTGTCTAGGCCTATTGTCAGCAGCAGCAGCATTGACTTCACCATCTAGTATATACAGATGTAGCAGACCTGCAGCAGCCCCGAGCATTCTCTCAGTTAAAATTCCCAAATCCGTACTCCAATGGTGCAGAGTATGGGAGAAAAATCAGATTGTATGGTGTATGAATGCTTTATAGTGCTCTGCTGTAGGTGCTGACTGTGTGATTGGCAACCTGTGATGCATTCCACCTGCCTAATATATCAGTGGCCCTAGTTTAAATTAAACAGGGGTCAAAGCTACTTAATATGTCATTGGCTTTTAGATACACTCAGCACTGTAGTGCACCATGGAAACACGTGCCCCTTAGGTAAACAAAACTTATCGCTTAGTTTACACGCACCAACAAAATTCTACACTCAACATGGCAACACACCACTCAAACGCATGGAATCACATGCCCCTTAGCTAAACCAAGCTTAGAAGTTAGGGCACTCCCCCTTGAAAGGACACGCTCAGCATGGCAGCACACCATTGACTCAGGTGCACCTAAGCTGAAATAAGCTTATAAGTCATTGGACACACCCTCCCCTGATGTCAGATAACTCCTCTATAAACACCAACATGGGTCTCTGCCTACACAAAGGGGGTTATGTGGACACAATTACCCCTTTATGCTATTCAGTAACTCCACCTCATTTGCACAGGGATGCATGCTTGCAGCCTGGAAATTACATGCTTCATAGCCCTACCACGTTAGCAACAGCACCAATGCACCATTGTAGATACTCCAATCAAGGTCCTGTAATACATTTTTGTCACATAATGTTAATTTTGTTTTTTTCTTTTCTTTTTTTTTTATAAAGCATGTTTGCACACTGCAGTGTGCCGCACAATCATGCCAGATTATTAAAAAAGTAAAATTAATTTAATTTATTTCCTTTCATTTTTCAGACACATGAGGATAGTTTTTCTCATGTCTATATGCCACTTCTGTCCATATATCTACATTTTTACAGCCCCTTTTCCCTGTCCACACTCCTGTACACAGTATTTTTCCATGTACACTACAGACACTGACACGGTGTCTGAAAAGCTGCCTACCTGCTTGCTGGATCAGTCTACCTGACACATTTGCATGAGATTCACCTTTTTATGAGGTGATTTGCATGCCACGGAACTTCCCGTGTTGGTGCGTGCATGTGCATCGCTTAGCAGTGCTTACTGAATCTAAAACCTGCTTACTTTCATGTAAGCAGTGAGGCACGATGCCTACACAGTAAAAAAAATGTGTAGGCTTTATTAAATTTCCCTCATAGTCATGAAGAGAAAAATATATGAAAAAAATCATTATTACCCAACACTGAAGAAGTTATTTACTGATAGGAAAGCAAACGCAATAAAATAGACACAAGCATATGGTTTTGGCACGGTACATTTTAAAATCTCATTATTGTATTCTATTGCTTTTCCCATTTAATCACACATTTAAATTCTAATGTGAGGTACTAAGCTGTAACTGAATGTTTTAATGACTGTTTCTATTGACTTCTTAATAATTATGTTATAAAGCAAATTCATTTATCTGATTGCTAGTAGATAACATAGAAGTTAATTGCTTATGTTATTTCTTTGAAAGTTTTTACTAACCTGCTGTGCTAAATGTATTTGCATGCCATTTTCTGAACAGAATATCAGGAAATCTATTCAGGATAATTAGCAGTTTCTCAGGGCAGAGCTAAGCACATTCCAAGATTACTTGTTTGAACTGTCTTTGACATCAAAAAATGTACAAGTTTAAAAAAAGTCCTCTAAGAAGGTCATATTATCATATTATATGTTTATCTCTTTCATTCTTCATTTAAGTTGCTTATCAGTTGTTTATTCAGCACAAAAAAAATCTAAAACTTTCCTTAATTAGTCTTGGTTATATGCACGGGTTGTCAGAGAAATGAACTACGCCTATGGGGCTAATCCCATATGCTTGCATCTTTGCAGTTAGTCATGGGAGTATGTTCTTAGGGCATCATTTAAATTCCTCACAAAGTGCATCATTTTTGCTGCAGCATTATATGACTTCAAAATCATAGCAGTACATGACT